>NC_092335.1:618645000-619245000 GCF_046630445.1 Rutidosis leptorrhynchoides
TATAGGATAACCATAAATTCCCTAAAAATAAACCCAAAAAACATAAGTACATTACATAAATTTATTTAAAAAAAGTCAATTTACCAATGAAACAAGTGTAATTTTGGTAAACTTGACTAATCTATCTGTTGATGAGCTAAAAAGTAGACAGCTTTACTAATACAAATAGTCCTTATTCAAGTTAAGCATATTTTTTATGTCTCACATCAACAGCACTACTAGTAGATTTTCGTAAATAAACCAAGAAAACAAGAGATACTGTTATCAAGTTATCATGGCTTTGCTAAGTTACAGAAGTAAGGATCATTTCTCAATCATAAACCTCACATTCAGTCTACACCAAAAACATTAAGAGAAATTTTGGTATTCTTGATCTATTACTATGCTTCAAATTAGCAGCAGATATGAACTGAGGATCTTTGCTAATAGATTATAGATATGAACTGAATATGGGGTCGGATTACTCCCCCTCCCAGGTAGCCCGGGAAAACCTTCTACCTATTTTTATATCATCTCAAAAAGTTCAGCATATCTGCAATCTATTACTATGCTTCAAATTAGCAGCAGATATGAACTGAGGATCTTTGCTAATAGATTGTAGATACATCTATTACATTGTTAAGTTGACTATGTTACACACAAGTGCAGTTCTCTTTTTAAATCATATAATCATATATCAAACCATCACTAGATAGCCCAGTGGTTGGGGCCCTGAGTTCCTTGCAAGATATCCTAGGTTCGAATCCCGTCTAGTATGAATATGGGGTCGGATTACTCCCCTCCCGGGTAGCCCGAACAGGGAAAACCTTCTACCTTTTCTTATTCATCTCAAAAAGTTCAGCATATCTGCAATGTGCCATTAACTTAGCAATATAGTGATATCTACGATAGAACCCTCAACAGACCGTTGTCAACTACATTGGACATCAAGATTCAATATATAAATTACTGTAACAATAAATCACTTTTTCACTAAGGGAAGTGTAAGTGGTGTTATAGGGGTTTCAAAAAACCTCTAAACATAATTACCATATTATCAGATGAACCATGAACATGATTACAATGAGAGATAATACATAAACAAGTAAGACAAATAATAACACGATTAAAAAACCTCTAATAAAGTAATATATCTGACCGGCCAGAATTTTTTCAAATTTGTTGGAATCATTAGAATAGTTTGTGATCAGTCCAAATCAACAGCATATGAAAAGTCAAATAACTATCAATAAAGAATGCAATGTTACTTGAAGAAATCCAAATTCTATGATGAGAAGACCGCAAAATATGAAGACCAATATTATTTGTAAATTAAAAAACCAAACATAATACGTCAAAACATCATAAACAGAAAACGTTCTTACCATCCTTCGGTCAATCATCGAGCATCCATCAGCGCACAACAGAGTAGGAAACGTATCAAAACCCTCTGATAAACACAAAGTCAATATAAGTTTCATCCCTTTTTGACAATCAGCTGTTTCAGCTAAAGAAAGATCTCCAGTAGACTTTGTATACGCGCGAAGCAATATAATCCACCAAAACCCAGAATCAACCGGTGCAACTCGTCCAATTGCACTCTCACCGAAATCGGCCACAATTGTATCCGTTTTACGTTCCGGGTCATGAAGTACCTTAAAACTAGCAGGCATTGCACCTTCACCAAGTTTGAACCTATCGATTCTTTTTTCCCACCCTTGAAGTTGAAGCGTCTTTAATAAGAAATTCTTCACTATATCAGGTTCTCCATTCATTAAAAAAGCCAGTGCACTAGGTACAAAATCCCGTACAAACACCTACACATCGTAACAAAAGTTAGCAATGAAGGTAATCATGGTTGCAAACGGTGGTTGCGGTGGCTGTAGCGGCGGTTTGGTGACTAGCCCATCCCGTTTCGCCCAAAGTGTCTAATTAGTCGGTCAACGCTAAGGTGTTGTTTGTTTTTCAGATCTTATTATGTCTTATGTCTGCGCGCCCGTAAAAACATCATAAAAGAAACAAACAGCGCCTAAAAGGCAGGTCAAAGTCGGTCAAAAGTTGACTTTTTGTCTGGCCTTGTTCTATTGTAAACAAAATTCCTAAGCCCAATTAAAAATTAGTTAGGAAAAAACACAGACTTACATAGTATCACTCAAAGATAAACTAATACATACACCGTAATCAGAGAAAAAATTATAAAAAACCTATATATTATTTAAACTAACACCACATCATCTTTTTTGTGAATCATTTATTTTTAAAATATTTATGTGTGAAGTATTGATATTTATATATATATTATTTAAAAGTCAGTGTTGGTCAACGTCCGTCTCGACCCCGTTTTGACCGACTCGACCTTTTTCAACCTTGAAGTTACTTACATTGTTCTTTCTTGTATATTGTGTATCTAGTATGTTTTCACATATAAGATAAAGATATTCAAGTTGAAATCAAATTCTTACCTGATCATAGTTTAAAACTTCCTCCGATGCATGATCATAAGCAGCAATTGTACCAACCGGTTGGCCTCGAAAATGTACTAACGATCTACGAAGCGAATCCCAAGCTTCAGCAATCATTGGATGGGGTTCAAAAGAGTTTCGAGTGGATGAACCCGGTGTATCTAATACAGACCGTCCACCTGGCGAATATGCAAGTTCCAAATTATCAAGTCCCCTTGATATCGACATCTCACTAAGCGACCTTTCATCAAATGATCTCTCTCTTTTGATAGTAAGCCTCGGTTTATCAAGAAGATTTTTGAGATCGAAATCATCCATTTCTGGAATAGAACAAACTGAGCTAACGTTACGAAGTCCAGTCTCTTTAGGCGCGTCCATAATGACTCTTTAGCCTTACGATATTCTGCATCATGATGCAGATATATATTCATGTTAACATAGAACCTTTAACCAATTACAACATATAATATTAATATCAATCTCAATCTCTTTCTATTTGTATCCTTGTACAGAAGAATTAATATATAAATAAACATAAATGATAAAGACACTTTAACTGCTTATACGATCAATCTTATCTATATAAAATTTGAGCAGAAAAAAAAATTAAAATCTGACTAGTTAAGAGATTAATACACAAACATAATCGGTAAAAGTATTGTAAGTTCAAATTTGCTCATAAAAATCAGTCAACTTTATTTTCCATTAGCTGATAAAATTGAACTTTCATTCCTTTTGGTAGTCAAAATTTAAAATCCAATCTTTTTGTATGAATTTTTTTAAAACTTGCAGTCCTTTTAATGTCTGGAATAAATTACTTAAACATATGTCCAGTTTTTTTGGAACTTTCATTACCTTTTTCTGTATTTCAACCTGATAATTACCTTAAGTTAGTTTTAACTTTTAATAGCTTTGTTAAGCCAATAATTACTACTGTAATTACTTAAACCTCAATTAAAAAAATATTAAATAAATTGTGGAGTATATCTTTTTTCTTCCAAAAAAAGAATAACTTAAAAGATACAAAAGCACAAAAATACAAAAATACCTTTCAGTGTTAAACAGTCCAAATCCAAATAATACGGAGTAAATAAATAAAAGTTTAATTAAACATAACAGCAACACAATACATACACTTGCATATATATATAACAATATAACCAAATCTGAAATAACATAAAAATTAACAGCAATTGATCATTGAATCAGCATTCGTTACTAATCTACAAAATAATTTCGAGATCCAAAATACACGTATACATATGAAGGCACCAGAAATATTACGTTAGAGATCTGAAAAAATAAATTAAAGGTAACATTAAATATAGGAATATAAACATACATATATATATAAGGAAGAGAGAGATGAAGGAAGACCTTGTAGAAAATAAATAAATATACGGAATGACGGAAGATGAAATCGGCGGTGGCCGGAAAAAGGTAGAAGATTGCCGGAAACGTAGAGAAATAGGAAGGAAAGAAGAAGGAAAAAAAGAGCATTTTGAGCTTAACTTTTTATTTATAGGAAACAAAATAAATTAGAGATTTAGATTAGAAAGAGAGAGAGAAAGAATAAAGAAATAGGTGGTCCGTCTATTGTTCAGTTTTATTTTATTTTATTTTATTTTATTTGTTTATTTTTATTGAAAATTTTATTGTTATTGTTATGTTTATGTTTATGTTTATGTTTAATTAATGTTTATATATTTATATTTATGTTTATTATATTTACCATTTAATTTAATTTAATTGAATATTATTTTTTTTGTATTTAAGTTTATTGTTTATATGTTTATTTTAGGGTGTTGTTACTTTAATTTTTTAACGGGTTTTTGAGTTGGTCCGGGTTAGTGAATACTCAAACGGCTCATATTACCGGGTCTGGTTGAGGTTACAAATATAATATATAAATAACATAATAATAATAATAATAATAATAATAATAATAATAATAATAATAATAATAATAATAATAATATTAGTTTTAGAAATTATATTTAAGATAAGCTAAAGAATCATCATGACGCATACATCATTCTGGCGTTATTACATCATCACCAGACCAAAACAAGTATGACCACGTCAATGTATATATAACCACGAAGTTGGTAAATTGCCACCTACCACTTAACATTGTGATCTAAGTCAATAAGTCAATAGTTATGTTAGAGTATGTTTGGCAAAATAGCTGTTAATTTTTAGCTGTTATTTGGTAGCTTTTAGCTTTTTAAATATATTTTAGTATTTGATAGAATAGTTGAATCTGTTGAATAAAGAGTAATATGATAAAAAAAAAATTAGTTTTTAGCTTTTTAAATATATTTTAGTATTTGGCAAGGTAACTGAATTTGTTAAATAAATGGTAAAATGATAAAAAGCTAGAAGTTAAAAGATAAACGCTACTTCAAGTAGCTTTTACATTTTTTTCCCTTGTTTAAAAGCTTTAATCTCATCTAACTAAACAGAACTTTTTATTATAAGAGCTTTTACATAAAAGCTAAAAGTTAAAACCTCCAAAAAATTTCAAAAAGTTCGTCACAAAACATAGCCCTAGTTAAAAAAAAATAGGGAGTAAGAGATATGTAACTCAAAGTGTTAGTCAAATTTGTTTTCTTTTTATATTCTGAAAATATTATACTAATTTAGTAGATTAAAACAACTAACTAAAATCACATCTGGAGCACAAGCTTATCGTCTTTACCCATTACCTCGTTAGTCATTTGCAATACCATTAAATCGAAGTAACTTTGTATTAAATTAACTGTCAAGTTGGCACACTCGTGATAAGAAAATCTTGTAGAAACGGTAGAACTGGAAGAAGCCTTTTCAGATTTTGATTCCTTGATTTCCCTGAAGGCGGGGGGAATGGATCGTCCCCAAACATATTAGCGTTTGAGTTCTCGGTTTGTTGCTCTGGTTCCTTGTCTAGCTCCAACTCATCTGTGGAGAAAAATTCCTTACGTTAGGTTGCCCTGAATAGTAATGAGTTTTGTCGCTTCAGATAAATTGTTGAGTCTCTAAAATGTTACTACGTATCCAAGAGACCAACACAAACTTTATAAAAGTTCTAAACTACATAACTTGGAAACCTCTTCAAAGTCTCTCCTTGTATTGGGCTTCATAGTGTGCCCTAAAATAATCATCCCCTTGCCCATTACTTTCCCCTTACCCAATAGTTAATTATCTCTTTATTCGAGACACGAGCCCGCCCTATTTTCTACAAGCTTCGTTCAACTTTGTCCATTAGAGCATTTATAGACAAATCGTGTTTGGTATGGTTGTGTGGTAGATGTCTAAAACGAGGATACAGAGCCCGCGCTTTACTGCGGGGTAGTTTTGATCGGTTAAAAAAAGGTTAACGGGCCGGCTAACATTATGGTTAATTAAACGGTAAAAAACAGTTAACGCTACTAAATGTTTCAAAAGTAAATGAGTAAGAAATAATGCTAAAAAGAAAGTAGTAAAAATTTAGGTAGAAAATATATTTTTTTAAAGTATACCAAAATACCCCCAAAGTTTGGGGTATTTTCAAGAATGCCATTATGAACGGTATATGATATTTAGTATGTTAGTTAATAATAATTATTTTCCTTTATAAGTACAATCCAAAAAGAAAGCCTGTTTCGATCAATACTTTGGTTTGGATCCTTTGAGATTGTAATCTAGAATTTAGCTAATTGTAGCTCGTCCTCGGAGTTCCAATGATATCCAACCATTGATTTTGGTTTGGACGGTTCGGTAACCGCTTTGCCTTTTCCTTTTGCATTTAAAGCACGTTTAGTAGATAAGTTTGAGCTCGACTATCTAGTATCGAAAAAGAAGGCCTGTTTTGATCAATATTTTGGTTTGGATCCTTCGAAATTGTAATCTAGAATTTAGCTAATTGTAGCTCGTCCTCGGAGTTCCAATGGTATTCAACCATTGGTTTTGGTTTGGACAATTCAGCAACTGTTTTTCCTTTTCCTTTTGCACTTAAAGCACGTTTAGTAGATAAGTTTGAGTTCGACTATCTAGTATCGAACTCGAAGTATCTAACAAGCATAGATGAGTCTTTTCATTAATATACATTAAATGATTTTTAGAACTCTGTGTAAGTATCTCTTAATGTGTTATCCTGTCTAAAAAATGTTTTTTGGTATAGTAATTAATAAAATACATTATTTGAATAACAATAACTACAGTATATGATACATATACTTATACTTTTAACAATAAAAGTAAATCACATATAAAATTGATAAACATTATACATAAATAAAATATTAATAAAATATATGGAGTAATATATTATATAAACGAAAATTAAGCACAACAAATTTACACTTACTTAATATCAAACAAGTTAGGTTCAAGGAGGCTCAAAACGTCTTGAGCTCGAGTTCTAAAATTTCTTAACAAGTCAAGCTCGAGTCTAATCGAGCTCTGCTTGACCTGAGTAGTTGACCAGGAACCAAATGTGACTCAACTTTCGTTCATGTGTTTAAAGTTTCAGATTTTGAGATAGGAAAACACAAAGATAGATAAATTTGCGATATTCCACGTGAATTGCATTTAGATAGGAAAACACAAGGATAGGCCTACCATATCGTTTTTTTATAATTGTCGATACGATTATTTTAAATAAATATTAGGACAATATGATATGCTTAAGCTAAGAGTGTCTTGAAAAATGAGGTTGTAATCCTATCGTGTTCAATATTCAATTGATTATTTGTCCGTTCGGTCTTAAATATCGGATAATATTTGTAGGTCCACAAGTATTATCCAAACAAGATTACATATATTTTCTATAATTATAATTATATTTTAGTTGGATAATAGATCACGTTGAAAAATTCATCTTTTTTCAATAGAAAATACTCCATAAATTAAAAAACTACCTTCATCTCGTAATTTATCTAGTTTGACATTTTTCTTTGAATTTAAGAGATATTTTTTTTGAAAGGCAAGACAAATTCCATTAAAGCACGAAAAGAAATAACGGTCGGGAATGTGTACCCAACAAAAACACGAAGAACCACACGAACTAAACTATCATACTACAATTACAAGTTGCAAAGATCGCAACACAAAACTAAAAAGAAAAATAAACACTTGGATTATTCAACCAATCGAGCCACTCAATCTTCTTCTTTTTTCTCGTTCTATTTGAAATCCATTCGAAAGATTTGTCTTGAATCTCATTTAGAGCGACCGGGGGTTCCACTTTTTACCGTGAAACATCAAATTATTCCGGTTTTTCCAAAGGAGATAAGCACAAACCCAACTTGTCGATTGCCAAATTTTGTGCCCGAAAGGTGTCATTTGAGCCGAAGAGTTACCACTAATGATTTCATGGAGGCTTAGATTTGTAAAACTTCCAAGCCCCCACCAATTGAAAACCCGAGTCCAAATATCCAAAGAATGTTTGCAAAATACGAAGATATAATCAATTGTCTCAATCCCGTCGTCACATAGGGGGCACCGAATACTATGGAGATCAATGCCCCTTTGGTCAAGTTCCACTCTTACCGGTAGTTTTTTTTTCATAATACGCCACGCGAAAATCTCGACTTTTTTCGGAATTAGATTGTTGCGGTTTGTTTCGTGGTTACCACTCCCGATCGCTAGCAACTTTTCGTCCAATAAAGAAGAAATGCATTTAACAGTGAACACACTGTTTGATGAAGGGATCCATGCCCAATCATCTCGGTTCTGATCAGATACATCCACGTTCGAAAGCAGCACCGTAATACCTTCGAGGTCTCCAGCCGTTCGTCCGTCGGATGCCTAGTCCACCACCAATTTACGGATACCGAATCTCCAGACCTGCAGAACATCGAAGCAACCGAAGCTAATGGGTCAGCTGAAAGTCTGAATAAACGAGGGAATTGCTCCTGAAGAGGTGCGTTGCCAATCCATATGTCGCTCCAAAATAAAGTATCCGACCCGTTCCCCAAGACTTTGGAAAATGAGTTGCTGAATGAAATACCACTATCATCAATCGCCTTTCCTGCCAAAACAATATTAGACCACGTGCCAATCGCCGAGGAGTGGGTTGAGACGCCCCCAACGATAAGCCACCACACGAACCATAAATGCTTCTAATGATTGAAACCCAAAGTGAATTAGTTTCGATTTTGAACCTCCGCCACCATTTTCCGAGTAAAAAAAGATTTTTGCTATTTAAAGACCCGATGTTTAACCCCCCGTTTTCAAAAGATGTAATCACATTATCCCATTTAACCCAATTTATTTTGGAACCCGAACCCGACCCTCCCCAAAAAAAGGAACGTCTTACTCGCTCAAGGATTTTTAGAACACACGGCGGGGCACGGAAGAGTGAAAAGTAATACAACGGGAGACTCGAAAGATATATGAGTTGATTGTTTTATTTGCCATCCATTTAATAAATTATGTTACTCCGTAATTAAAAATTACTTAAAATATTAGTAAATTATCGTAATTAATTGTATCTAATAATAGAGATGATATAATTAAAATTTTATGAGATTTTTATTATTATATTTTGAGGGAATTTTTGAAACAAACAAAAATAGTAAGGTAGACACTTGTTTTAGAACGAAGGAGTAGTACTGTATATTGAAATTGGTAGCATAGACCATTTGTTACAAGTGTGTAGGTGCATTTGTGATGCGAGTTTTTTTGTATTTTTTTGCTGACTAGACAGTATAAGTTATTAATATGAAGTTATGGTAGTGTGAGTTTTTGGTGTTGGTTTGAAGCGGATGTTGATGTGCCATTTTAATTTTAATTTTTTTTTTTGTTATATTAATATGTTATATATTATTTATGTAAAAAACTTATTGATATAAAATGTAACACATTTCTAACTTAACAAAAAGACATTTGATTTATAAGATTAAAATAAAAAATACACAGTTATAAATTTTAAAATAGAAAATTACATAATTTAAATGTATAGAATAAAATAATAAAAAAATAATTTTAAAAATATAAATTAACCTTCTTTCTATTGAACGTTGTCATCAATGTTCAAGTCATTTTTCAACTTGCAAACAAATCGATTTTTTAGGATTTTGAAGAAGTATCACATCTCCTGAATCCTCCATATGTGTGGATGATTTCCCTAACACCTCCATACTAGATAGAGGTGACTGAATACTAACATACTCATTGAAATTTTGAAGCGCACCATTACATTGCGCGACCAATCCATCCTTATGCCTAGTTATGTTAACCATAAGTTCATCAACTCTGGATGAACCTAAACTCTTATCACGAGAAGACGTTGTTGCGTCTGAAGAAACAGGACTTCTAGACGTTTTTTTTACTCTATCATGTCCCTACGTCTCCAAAAAATTATCTTTCAAAGTTGTGAGAGAGTCTAACTTCGTCTTGACTGTCGTTAACATTCTCGTACTTATCCTGAACTCTATCAACCGGATCATCTGGAACATTCCACTTTAAATGTTGACTCAAGAAAAAAAACATTTTCTTATGGTACATTTCTTGGTGTATTGATTAAATTATGATTGCAACGACTCTTTGATGTGCGTTGAGGTATATATGAAATAGCTTATATTTTACTAGGAAATACTATTAAATATGATACAATTTTACACAAGATATTTATTTATTTATAGAATGGATATACCTAAACCTTGCTACAACACTTATAGGCAGTGTACCTAATCGTACAGTAGTGTAGTTTTTAGTAAGTCCGGTTCGTTCCACAGGAAAATCTTTTAAACAAAGCTTAACGCTATATTAGTTTTAATTTATAAAAATACAAATATATATATAAGTAATATTATTATTATAAAAAGGGGTTTTTACCGTTTAATGACCGGTTTGTCGATTTTTAAAACTTTAGTCGCAGTTAAAACCTAATGTAAAATATTAAATAAATAAAAGACTTAATTTAAAGCGTAAATTAAATAACGATAATGAAATTGCGAATAATAAAAGTGCGATAAAATAAAATTACGATAATTAAAAAGTGCGATAATTAAAAGTGCAATTAAATACAGTGACAATAAATAAATATGTGATAATTAGAAGTGCAAATAAATATGAAAATAAAGGAATTATGCTTATTTAAACTTCCGTAATCATGATGTTTGACGCGTTGGTTTTAGTTTTATGCCCATGGGCTAATTGTTCTTTGTCCTGGATTATTCAATTTATCCGTCTGGTTTTTGTCCATAACAGTCCATCAGTCATAAATATAAAGTGCGAGTATCCTCGTCAAATTATCCTTATACTCGAAGTCAAATATTTCAACAAATTGTTGACTTAAACTGAAACAAGGTCTTAATACTTTGTTTAATAATTACACCAGGATATCGACTGCGTGTAACCCAATGTTTTAATACTTTGTTATCAATTATGCCAAGTGTCCTTGTACATAATTTCACCCCTGTTTTAATAATTCCATAGACTATTAATCCATTCCCGTGTCCGGTTAAATGAACGATTATTCGTACATATAAATATCCCGCCCATCGTGTCCGATCGAGTGTATATGGTTATTTATAGGGACGTCCAATTGTAAATCTTTATATTAAAATTAACAAACTATCATTTAGTTAAACAAATATAAAGCCCATTAATAGCCCATAGTCTAATTTCCACAAGTGTCGTTCTTTTGTCCAAACCCCAATTATGGTACAAAGCCCAATTACCCAAATTTAAATATTTAGCCCAACATCATGATTACTTCGTTTTAAATAAGCATAATAATAACTTAGCTACGAGACATTAATGTAAAAAGGTTGAACATAACTTACAATGATTAAAAATAGTGTAGCGTTACACGGACAGAATTTCGACTTACACCCTTACAACATTCGCTAACATACCTTTATTATTAGAATTAAAATTAAAATTAAAATTAAAATTATAATATATATATATATATATATATATATATATATATATATATATATATATATATATATATATATATATATATATATTATACGTTGAGTAAGAAGAAGGAAAAAGATGTGTTTGATGTTCACCAAAAACGCGATGTTTATAGGCATGTGGGCTGGAAAAGTTAGCCATGCGATCGCATGGGATTTCTTCCTCCAGGCCATGCGATCGCATGGCCGTCGGTGACAGCTCAAAGTTCCTTATTTTCTTGTTTGTCGACGTTTTAATTAAATAAATATAATATATAAATAATTATAAGAATTATTTAAATATTATATTATATTTATGTGCATAGTTGACTTGTAATTTTTAGTCCGTTGCGTCGAGCGTTGAGAGTTGACTCTGGTCCCGGTTCCGAATTTTCGAACGTCCTTGCGTATAATTTAATATCTTGTACTTTACGTTTCGCGTCTTGTACTCTTGTAATTTTGAGACGTTTCTCATCAATAATTGGAACCTCTTTGATTGTACTTTGTACTTTTGAGCTTTTTGGTCGTTTGCGTCTTCAATTCGTCGAATCTGTCTTTTGTCTTCACCTTTTATTATTTAAACGAATATCACTTGTAAATAGAACAATTGCAACTAAAAGCTTGTCTTTCTTGAGGGATAATGCTATGAAATATATGTTCGTTTTTAGCATTATCAAATATTTCCACACTTGAGCATTGCTTGTCCTCAAGCAATATAGTCTTGAAATACTAGAATCACTTATTTATTCTTCACACTTTGTACATCAGTGATTTCTATACGGCGGTATAAACAATAGTAGTAACGATGTGGTTTACAGTCCCACATGACTATAAAAACTTTAGATCCTTTAAGAAAATTGGATCTTTATGAAAACATTTGATCTTTTGAAAATTAAATCTAGCTTTTACCCTAGATAAGTTTTCCGGGATAACCCTTCACCGGTGTTTGCAAATTGTTTTTGTGGGTTTGGTGGGTTTTAGATTTGAAAATTTTAGTTCAAAACTCGCGGTTTTGTGTCACCCACTTGCTAACCTTGTATTGGGAAAGCAACACGTCCAGTATACTTGTTCCGTATATTACCTTTCGGTAAACTACCGTCCGGTTGTAAAGGAAAGCGTTGAACAAGCAACTGTTAAGGAAATGTCCCCTGACATGCTTTTAATTATGGTCTATAACGTGTCGGATGCAATTACTATCCTTTGTAGGAGCAATAGTAAAGCTCACCCTTATAATTTTTCGGTCTGGCACAAGGTCCTGTCTTTGACCATGCTATGCAACCACCGTTCTTACGGTTAACACCCGATTTGGTTCAGGTGACCTAATGAATTCCAGGTGAATTCCTAGGATTTTACGTTCAATGGTAATGAACGCATTGAAAAATGGGTTTTTAGAAAACAAATCGGTTTGAAATTTTGATCAAAATATTTTCTCGTTTAAGCTCGAGTTTAGATATCATTGAATTCCATGAGTTTGTAATTCTCAATCTTTAAGGTCAATCTCAAGGATTGAGTAATATCAGTCTTAAAAGCTGATTTTTGATTTTTAAAGGAGATTATCCTTTCTGGGGATCTGATTCATTAGTCTTATCCAGCTAATTTGCACGGCGTCCTCCCTATTTTACAAGACAGATCCTCTCATGGTTAGGATAAGTCTGACCACTTGGCGACCCTGTTTTATGCTGAGGTCCGTGGATTTCCTGCTGATTTTAGAGATGACTTTTCTAGGTTTTTCGTCAACCTACAGCTGGTCTGGACGCCAACTTCATGACCTAAATCAAGAAGCGCGTTTTGTTTTTCGGAAGACTTTACTTCCTTTTAATGATGGAATTGATTCATCGTGTAGATCCATCTTTCTTTCAAATATATTACAGTAAATCGGGTAAAACTGATTAAAATCGTCCAAAACAAAAGTATCTTCAGTTATTTGTTACAAAAATATGTGACTTATGTTTTAAATAACTTGGTAAATTTTTCCACACTTGGCTTTTATTTTCTTTTATTTGCCTTTTTATTGTCCTCTATTCCATTTTAAATGAATTCTAACATTTTGGTTTGTTTCTCAATTTATGTCCTTTCCGAGGTAACAATAATTTCGGTGTTAACACCTAGTTTTATCGTTCATAAATATGTATAAACATGATTTTGAGTTCATTTAATTGAAAATTTTTAAAAATTTTACTAGAATTGGGTAGTCAGTATATAAGACTAGGGCTGTTCTTTATTATCAGAGAGCACTAGATTCTAATACAACTACTGCGTTACTAGTATTTTTAATGGTAACCAAGTGTTTAAATCAAAAAAATTTTAAAATCTGAAAGAATTTAACCCCTTCCCACACTTAAGATCTTGCAATGCCCTCATTTGCAAGAAATCAGTAACAATTTAAATTATTGAGGGTGATTAGCGTAGAAAAATGATTAAATTTTACCAAAGTTTCCAAACATATTGGCGTTTGTTTGCTGAATGATAAATGGTGCACATCATTTGTTCATTCCTTCTTATTGTTACATCACATTTATTTTTCATCTTGTCGTCAAAGTTACTAGCTTTTGCTGAACTTAATGCCAGTCTTTGAAAATGCGCTGTTTTACCCTGTTTTGTATAATCGACAATATACATACAATACAAATATAAACATGCATGGCAATTTGAAATGGGACTTAAAATCCCACTTTCAAATCCTAAATGTGAAATATTAGTACACAATATTAATAAAAATGATAAAAATTACATAAATATATCCAATAACATAAGTTTAAACATGAAAAAGTAAAAAGATAAAAACATAAAAATCATAAAAATAACCAATGGAACTAATTCAGTCTGGATAGGGGTTCCAGTTCATCTCGTCAGGTGGGTTCCATTGTTGGTTATAGGTGTTCTGATAGGCTTGGTTATAGTCATACCGGTTAAAGGGTGGTCGGATGTCAGGGTTGTGTGGCGGAAAATGAGCAGGTCGAGTAGGCACGTAATTATTTGGTACCAGATATGATAGCTGGCTCATGATTTGGTGCTGATGAACTAACCAGCTATCGTGTTGGCGTCGCCTATAATCCTCGTATACTCGCTCGGAGTTCCACTGCTCGTACATACTATGTCTGGCCGCGCTCGTCATTGCTTCCTCATCTATACGAACGTGGACGTCAAGAATAGCATCTCGAAAGACATCCCTAATGTCTTCCGTTTCCTCCATTTCCTCGTCTGACCCTCTCTCTACCTAAGGATGATTACCTTCATAGGGCAATGCCTGTTTGCGTCTACTCTTCAATACCTTAGCACCCACATAAACCCGCAATCCTATGGTCTCATCCTGTTCTCTACAAATCTGTAATGGACCCCTTAGTTCCTATCAACACCTAAATACTCTCCAATGAGAGTAACAAAAATACCTCCTCCTATTATACTCCCGTCCTGCATTCCTTCTACCATTTTAGATAAATAAAAACCAACACAGTAAGGGATATTAACAAAGCTTCTCGGGTCTCGAATACACTTTAGGTAAAATAAATCATGTAAGGTCATTTTCTCCTTATTGTGACCTCTCTGTGTAATTGAGTTAGCCAAAAATCTATGAATTACACGAAGCTCGGCTTTGTTAATATGTAAGTAGGAGTGTTTTCCTCCCAGTGTAAAAACATTATAGTTTGACATACGCCTCCAAACGGCGTTCGCGTCAAAGTTCCTATCTACCCTTTCACCACGATAAATCAAACTCATACAATCGGGTAGTAGCAATTCACTAGGAGTGTAAATCTGTAATGCCCTGGCCATGTCCATCATGGACATTCTGTACATCCTACCACCAAGGATAAATCTAAGAAAACTTCTATCATCTAACCTATCTACATCTATATTTAACGCTATAGTACTCATCAGCTCAAC
The DNA here is from genome assembly GCF_046630445.1 of Rutidosis leptorrhynchoides. Classification (NCBI taxonomy): domain Eukaryota; kingdom Viridiplantae; phylum Streptophyta; class Magnoliopsida; order Asterales; family Asteraceae; genus Rutidosis; species Rutidosis leptorrhynchoides. The sequence continues at coordinate 618,660,194 of NC_092335.1, forward strand.
ACACCATTCCTTATATACAGGTCTACGAATGGTGAAAAGACGTTCCCAATCTGTAAAAGAAGAACTGCCATACATTTGAATCAAATGCTGTCTAACACGGTCAGCTAGATGGATCGTTTCCAAAGGATTCCAATCAATTACCCTCGGCACCTCTACCTCTTTTGTTACTAATTTGAATTTATTACTTTGATATGATGGGTAATCTCTCCATCGTCTATCGAATCTCAAATTAGGATGCAATGTGTGTTCCGGAATTGTTGGGTATTCTACAGGCGGATGCGGGGGAAACACTATGAATTCATTAGGTAACTGTAGCGGATCATAGTAGGGTACGTGCTGATCAGGCTGTTGTTGTGGTTCCTGTTGTGGTACTTGTTCAGGTTCTGGCTCGTATTGCATTTCTGGTTCTGGTTCTGGTTCTGGAGCTGGAGCAGGTCGTCTAGATGATGATGATCCTGAACCTCCAGTATCGGCTTTCTGCAAAACACATTAAACACAAAATTTGTGTATCCAAATATGCATTAGTGTTAGCAAAATAACAACTTAAAATAATCACAATAACATGTTAAATCAAAATTAAACTTATACACATTTTCACATTTTTTACAATTCTATACTTTTTCAAATGAGCACATATGAAAATGTAGACAAAGTTCATAAGCATTTAACTCAAATAACATGTCAAAATAGCCATTACTAATAATTAAACAAGTCTCAAATGGCAAATATATCAAATTAATCAAGTTCATGAATTTTCGCCTAAAAAGTCCACTTTAATCTTTAAAAATCATGTTTAGGATCAATGTTTGGATCATTTAACTACCTAAACATATTACACAACTCAATTAAGCAATAATTCATGACAAAAATCGGCCATAACCTGTTTATATCAAAAAGCCCTAAATTGCTCAAGAACACAAACCCTAGATTTCTAAAATTTTTGAAGTTTTTGGCTTTAAATCATGTTAAATAGCATCAATCTAGGTTATACATGCATAAAATACTAACAATTTATCACTAATTACACTAGAAATCAATAAAATTGCATTAGGTAAAATATTGGTAATTATCACAAAAACTAGGAATTTATAGAGTTTAGGGGTATAATTTTTACCTTTCTTGATAAACTCCTGAACAATTTCATGATTAGAGCGAAAAATTTGATGAATTACGGTGAATTTTGGTGAAATTTAGTGAATATTTGGGAGTATTTTTGGGTATGTGTGTGTGTTGTGGTGTAGAAGCAGACTCGCTGGTCCTTTTCTATCTGGCCTGTTTTTCAGCCTCATGCGATCGCATGAGGTTGAAGTGTAAACCCCATGCGATCGCATGAGGTGCCGGCTACAGTGTTTTCAGTTTTTTTTTTTTTAATAAAAACCTTATACTTTATAAATCATATAATTAATAAAATTTTAAAATTTTGTTTCTTTTTAGGATGAGGGATTTTCGGAACGATGTCCTAGTCCGTCCCTCGACAAAAATTTTAAAATTTGTCACTTTTAAGCGCGGTTTTAAAAGTAAAGATTTTTGGGTTTTTTAATGTTTTTGGCATACTTTAATTCAATAAGATTAAAAATAATGATAATAAAAGTTCTCGTCCCTCCCTCGGGTAAAGCAATTTCGGTTCAAAGACCTAGTCTTCAACTTATGACGAATTTTAAAAATCATATTTTTAACTTACGAAATAAAGTAATTTTTATTTTTAAATTCACACCAAACTTAAATTTAAAATGCATAAAATTAAAAATTAATATTATAAATTCGCACCAAACTTAAATTATATTTTTGTTTTTATACATATAAACTTATATTAAAAATATTAATTTTTCAAATATTTACAATTTTAAATATATTGATTTAAACAAGTTTACAATATTATTTTAATATTAATTTTAAAAACAAAGTAAAAATAAAATTAAAAATCTTTTTGGTCTTTTATCCCACTTTAATCAATCAAATATTATCAAAAATATACGCCCCTCTTTTCGGTAAAGTAATTTCGGTTTTATAACCTAGTTTAACTCATGACGAATTTTTGAAATATTTTGGTTGATTGATTAAAGATATTTATACCTTAAGAATAAACGGTAAATTTCGCAGTGATGTAATAAATTTTTGTATGATATCAATAATTTCGGTCGCAAGACCTAATTTTATCGAATACCAATTTAATACTTTATAGCGAACAAATTAGCGTTTATTATCAAAAGGATAAAAATAAAAATTAAAATAAAAATGAAAACTGTACATACTTACCTGTGAGAAAGATTTCTTAATGATATGCTCTAGCCCACTCATAAGATAGTCGGACTAATTGGTTTTCCATGGCTACATAGGCGTAACCTCGAGCATTCAACGTTTTTTCTTCTAAACATATGAACGGTCCATCTCTGCATAGTGTAACAAATTCGGTATTGGAATATGTCTGATTCGTCGAGCATTTTCCTTCGTGTGAACATTTTCCGCATTTGTGACATCTTTCAAGGTGTCGTGCTCTTCTTTTCACTGCGGATTTTGATTTTCCTTTACCAAATTGTAACTTATTATTTTCGCATCTGGATTCTTTTCTTACTCCGTCCAATTTACCTCTGATTAATGATACTATTTCACTTGGAAGTGTGTCATTATTACGTTTAGTGATCAAAGCGTGTAGCATTAGACCATGGTTTAATTCACAGGAAGTCTTCATCTCGTAAAACCTAAAAAAAATAAAAATTCAGAATGGGGGGAGAAGACTAGTTCTTTAGGGTCTGCTAGGGAAAGACCATTCGGGTTCTATTTTCGAGAACTACACGAAAACAGAAAATCTAACTCTAACAGAAATACATATTATCCTTTAAAGACTTGATTCTCCCCACATTTAGTTAGCTGTGGTGTCGAAATTGTGATTAACTTCGTTGTCAACTTCCATCGGACTATCTATGTAATGTTTAACTCTGTGACCATTAACCTTAAATTCAATCCCATTTGAATTTATTAACTCTACTGTTCCGTACGGGAAAACTCTTTTGACTATGAATGGTCCAGAGCATCTTGATTTCAATTTTCCAGGAAATAGCTTGAATCGTGAATTGAAAAGAAGAACTCTGTCTCCTTCTTTAAATTCTTTTGAACTTCTGATTCTTTTATCATGCCATTTCTTCGTTCTTTCTTTATAGATCAACGAATTTTCGTATGCTTCATGTCTCAATTCTTCTAATTCGTTTAATTGACTTAACCGTAGAAGTCCAGCTTCATGTAAATCAAGATTACATGTCTTCAAAGCCCAGAATGCTTTGTGTTCAATTTCTACTGGAAGATGACATGCTTTTCCGTAAACGAGTTTAAAAGGTGTGGTTTCAATTGGAGTTTTGTAGGATGTTCTAAAAGCCCAGAGTGCATCCTCCAATTTTATGGACCATTCATTCGGATTTGATCCTACGGTTTTCTCTAGAATACGTTTTAAAGCTCGGTTGGTATTTTCAACTTGTCCACTTGTTTGTGGATGATAAGCAGTGGAGATTTTATGAGTTACTCCATATCTTTTAAGAACTTTCTCAAATTGATTATTACATAAATGAGTTCCCCGATCACTTATTAAAGCTTTCGGTGTTCCAAACCTAGCAAAAAGACGTTTTAAAAAGTTGACTACAACTCGTGCATCGTTAGTTGGGAGAGCTTGTGCTTCCGCCCATTTAGATACATAATCAATGGCAACGAGAATATATAGATTATTATGTGTGATGACCCGGAAATTTCTGACCAAATTTAAACTTAATCTTTGTATGATTAACATTTCCGACACGATAAGCAAAGTCTGTAAAACTGAATCTCAAAATTTTTGAACTACTTTTATATATTTAAAAACCCTTCGATTGTTTTCAACGATTTGCGAACAATTATATGATACATATATACTATAACTTGAAAAGGTAACAATGTTTTAATTACATGATACCGTACATTAAACTTATTGGTTTATATATCTAATTGAATATATATGATTTAAAGTTATTTAGTAAACGATAGTAACATTCGTTTATTGATTCAATTGATATTCAGATAAGTTAACTAAAGCGTTTAAGATGAACCAGTAAAACACTAATTTGCTACAGTATTTTCAAATTGCTACAGTACCCAAAATGCAACAGTGTTTTCGAAAATCACTATTTGCTACAGTGAATTGCTACAGTAAAAAATTGACTTTGCTACAGTACTTTGCTACAGTAAACACTATTTTAAAATGTATTTTAACAAATAAAGAGACGATGATTTATAGAAGTAAATGACCAAAACATTCGAAAGTTTAAGATATACTATGAGTGGTATAGTTATGGATAATTTAAGGCTATATTTTGACAAAAGTACGTGACACGAAACGTAAAATGCAAGTTTTCTAAATGTACGAAAGGACATTCGAAAAACCGGAATCGGGACATAAGTCAAGTGACGACGTACAACTTATCGGAACGAAAATTACAAGTCAACTATGCATGTGAATTTAATATAATATATAATTAATTATTTAAATTAAATATATTATATATATTATATTAATATAAAATCATGTCGACAAGCTAATTGACAAAAGGTTCTGAGCTGGAAATCTTAGCCATGCGATCGCATGGCTATCCATTACAAACCCCATGCGATCGCATGGGGTGTAAAAATGGGTCAGGTGCTATAAATTCTCGAGTTTTGGCCAGTTAATCACACACACATACACAAATATACATATTACTCCGTATTTATTTTATTTATTATTATTATTATTATTATTATTAATAATAAGATTGTTATTAATCTTATTATTTTTATTATTAGTATTATTATTTTTGCGATACAAAAATAATAATGTACATAAAATATTACGACGGAGTGCTGTCCAAGTAATTTTCAAAACAAGTTTCCGAGCGAGCTAGAGCTAAGGAAAATATGGGTTATTGCCAAGGAAATTATGGGTAATGTTCGAGGGTATTTTTGTGAATCAAACCTCGTGTTTATCATCTCCGATGCGTCTACGTGCTTTTCTACAATATTGTATATCAATATTAAACAGTGAGTTTCATAAGATCTCTTTTACTCTCTACATTTTTGGGCTGAGAATACATGCAAATGCTTTGTTAACCGATATACAATATTTATATGCTTGAGTTTCATTTGCTCCCTTTTTAAATGCTTTTGCAATATATATTTTTGGGCTGAGAATACATGCACTTTATTTTAAACAATGGACACAAGTACATACTAAATTCTATACTGAGTTTGAACCGAAAATCCCTTAGCTTTGGTAACTAGTAACTGCCAGTTATAAGAACTGGTGGGCGCGAGTAGTAGTATATGGATCCATAGGGCTTGATATCCCCGTCCGAGCTAGAGCACTAGCCTTTTAACGGATGTATGCTAATTGAGAAGCGTACACATTGGTTTGCGTGTATTATTAAGATGATTATACAAAGGGTATAAATTATATACGTTAATTTTAGTTACCAGGGTGCTCAATTTTGTAGAATATTTTGATAAACGTTTCTGGATGAAACAACTGAAATCTTGTGGTCCACCTTTTATTTAAATCATATTGATAAACGTTTTGAATGATACAACTGGACTTTTGTAATCCACATTGATATACGGATTATGTGTAATATTAAAACTATGAACTCACCAACCTTTGTGTTGACACTTGTTAGCATGTTTATTCTCAGGTTTCCTAGAAGTCTTCCGCTGTTTGCTTAGATGTTAGACAAGCTATGTGCATGGAGTCTTACATGACATATTTTTCAAGGAAACATTGCATTCACCAAATCATCACCATGTATCTTATTTTGACTGCATTGTCAACGGAAGTACTGTTGTAAAATATTATTTATGGTGATTGTCTATATGTAAAAATCATCAGATGTCGAAAACCTTTGATTTAAATATTCATTTATGGTGTGCATTTTCAAAAGAATGCAATGTTTACAAAACGTATCATATAGAGGTCAAATACCTCGCAATGAAATCAATGAATGACGTGTTCGTCCATATGGATTTGGAGCGATAGTCACATTATGAGATTTTGGAAATGGACCATAAAGTCAATACCCCAAATGTCAAATACTTCACATACTTGAATGACATTTTGTGGCATTTCATCACATTGACTTATTTTTCCGGCCCTTTGACATGCATCACAGGATTTGCAAAGAAGGTGTGCGTCTTTGAAAATTGTAGGCCAATAGAATCCATCATCATAAACTTTTCTTGCTGTGAGTTGAGGCCCATAATGCCCTCATGTTGGTCCTGTGTGACAATGGTTTAAGATTTGACTAGCTTCATCTCCGAATACACATCGGCGTATTATTCCATCGGGACAACTTTTAAACAAATGTGGATCTTCCCAAAAATAGTGTTTTATATCACTAAAGAATTTCTTTCGTTTTTGGTACGATAATCCTTTTTCAAGGAATCCACATACTAAGTAGTTTGCATAGTCTGCAAACCATGGAATTTCATTATGATCTATCTTCAATAGATATTCATCAGGAAAGTTGTCTTGTATGGCTGATTCATTTAGAACTTCTAATTCGGGATTTTCAAGACGAGAAAGATGATCAGCGGCGAGATTTGCTGCTCCTCTTTTATCTCGAATTTCAATATCAAACTCTTGTAAGAGTAAGATCCAACGGATTAATCGTGGTTTGTCATCTTGTTTCGAAAATAGGTATCTAAGAGCAGAATGGTCAGTATAGACCACTGTTTTAGCTAGAACGAGATATGATCGAAATTTGTCAAAAGCAAAGACAATAGCAAGGAGTTCTTTTTCAGTAGTTGTGTAATTTATTTGTGCTCCTTGTAACGTCTTACTAGCATAATATATAGGTTGAAATCGTTTTTCAATCTTTTGTCCTAAAACGGCTCCCATTGCAAAATCATTTGCATTGCACATAAGTTCAAACGGTAAATTTCAATTTGGTGTTATCATGATCGGCGCATTAGTGAGTTTTTCTTTAAGTATATTAAAAGATTTGATGCATTCATCTGAAAAGATGAATGGAGCATCTTTTTCTAGGAGTTTATTCATAGGAGTGGCAATTTTAGAAAAATCTTTTATAAAACGTCGGTAAAAACCGGCATGCCCTAGAAAACTCCTAACTCCTCTAACATTGGTGGAATGTGGAAGTTTAGCAATTACATCTACTTTAGCTCTATCCACTTCAATTCCTTCCTTTGAAATTTTATGTCCAAGAACGATGCCTTCTTTAACCATGAAATGGCATTTCTCCCAATTAAGAACTAGATTTGATTGTTCACATCTAATAAGCATTCGTTCAAGATTAACTAGACATGATTCAAAAGTATCACCGAAGACTGAAAAGTCATCCATGAAAACTTCCATGCATTCTTCTATCATGTCGTGAAAAATTGCCATCATGCACCTTTGAAAGGTTGCAGGGGCGTTGCAAAGTCCAAATGGCATGCATTTGTAAGCAAAAGTACCATAAGGGCACGTGAATGTGGTTTTCTCTTGATCCTCGGGTGCTATTGGAATTTAAAAATATCCGAAAAAACCATCAAGAAAACAATAGTAACTATTTTCGGCTAATCTTTCCAACATTTGATCAATAAAAGGCAAGGGAAAGTGATCTTTTCTGGTGGCGTCATTTAATTTTCTATAATCAATACATACACGCCATCCTATTACAGTCCTAGTAGGAATAAGCTCATTTTTCTCATTTGTGATGACAGTCATGCCACCCTTCTTAGGTACGCATTGAACTGGGCTTACCCATGGACTATCAGAAATTGGATAAATTAAACCTGCATCAAGTAGTTTAATAATTTCTTTTTTAACAACATCTTGCATATTCGGATTTAGTCTTCATTGGCGTTGCACATACGTTTTATAACCTTCTTCCATAAGGATTTTATGTGTGCAATACGAAGGACTTATTCCTTTAATATCATGAATTTTCCATGCAATAGCTGGTTTATGAGCTTTTAACACAGAAATGAGTTGAGATTTTTCATTTTTAGTAAGAGAAGACGATATTATTACAGGTAATTCAGATTCACCATGTAAATAAGCGTATTCCAAATGGTTTGGAAGTGGCTTTAACTCTAATGTCGGTGGTTCTTCTATCGATGATTTATATCGATATCTGTCTTCTTCTTTTAGCATTTGAATTTCTTATGTTGTTGGTTCATATCCATTAGCCATACGTGTAGCTAACATTTCAGTTTCATCAATTGGTTCAGTACCTTCTCCTAATGAACATTCTCCTGTTCCTTTAATTCTGGAAATTCTTCTAACAATTCTGCATGTGATTCTATAGTTTGAATATAATAACATGTATCATCTGCAGATTGCGGTTGTTGCAATGCTCTATCAACTGAAAAGGTAACACTCTCGTCCTCTATACTTAGGGTTAGTTTCTTACCGAACACGTCTATCATTACTTTAGCCGTGTTTAAGAACGGTCTTCCTAATATGAGAGGAACTTGAGAATCTTCTTCCATGTCCAGAACAACAAAATCTACTGGAAATACTAAAGTACCAACTTTAACTAGCATGTTCTCCATTATCCCTCTAGGATATTTTACTGATCTATCGGCTAGTTGTATGCTTATTCTTGTTGGTTTCAATTCTCCAAGGTCTAGTTTAGTGTATAGTGAATACAGCATTAAATTTATACTAGCACCTAAATCTGCCAATGCTTCTATTGAACTAAGACTTCCCAGAAAACATGGAATTGTGAAACTTCCTGGATCAGATAGTTTTTCTGGTATTTTATTCAACAGCACTGCAGAACAATTAGCATTCATAGTAACAGCCGAGAGTTCTTCCATTTTCTTTCTATTCGTGATTAGATCTTTCAGAAATTTAGCATATCTAGGCATTCCTGAAATCACATCAATGAAAGGAAGATTTACATTTATCTGTTTAAACATATCCCAGAATTTGGATTGCTCGGCTTCAAGTCTCTCTTTTTTCATTTTACTCGGGTAAGGAAGTGGTGGTTGGTATGGTTTAACATAAGGTTTAGCTTTAACTGTGTTATCTTCATTAACCTTTTTAACTACCGGTTCTTTTTCCTTATCTTGATCAGGTTGTGGTTCTTGTGGAGTAGGAATAGCTTCATCAGAAATTACACGTATTTCAGGTGGTTTAAGTGTAATACCACTTCTTGTGGTAATGGCTTTAGCTGTTTCATTCCGGGGGTTAGCATTTGTATCACTAGGTAGACTTCCCGATTTTCTTTCACCTATCAACCTTGCTAGGTTACTTACTTCTTGTTCCAAATTTTGAATAGAAGCTTGTTGATTTCAAAATGCTTGAGCATTTTGTTCATTGGTTTGTTTCTGAGATGTGAAAAACTGTATTTGAGATTCAACTAGCTTCATCATCATATCTTCTAAATTTGGCTTTTTATCATCGGTTTGTGGTGGTTTGTTTTGAAAATTAGGTCTTTGTTGGTTGTAAGTATTATTGGATACTTGTTGATTGCTAGGTCCTTGTTGGTTGTTGTATGGAACATTTCGGTTATAGTTCTGGTTTTGATTGTAAATTGGTCTTGGCAGTTGATAATTATTCTGATAATTATTTCCAGGCCTTTGGTTTATGTATGAAACATTCTCTCTTTGTTCCATTGTTAGTTCAATACTGAGACAATCTTTTGTCAAATGTGGTCCTCCACACTGCTCACAACTAATTCGTATTGAGTGAATATCCTTAGTCATCTTTTCCATTCGTCTCTCGACAGCATCTATCTTTACGGAAATAGAATCTAAGTCATGGCTAGAATCGGCTCTAGCTGCTTTAGATGATCTAACGATATCTTTTTCTTGATGCCACTCATGTGAGTGGGAAGCCGTGTTATCAATAATTTTGTAAGCATCAGTTTCTGTTTTCTTCATAATAGAACCACCAGCTGCTATGTCTATGTCTTTCCTTGTAGTGATGTCGCATCCTTGGTAGAATATTTGTACTATTTGACAGGTGTCTAAACCATGTTGAGGACATCCTCTCAATAACTTTCCAAATCTGGTCCATGCCTCATATAGAGTTTCATTTGGTTTCTGTGTGAACGTAACAATTTCTCCTTGAAGTCTTACGGCTTTATATGCCGGAAAGAATTGTTTAAGAAATTTTTCAACTAAAACGTCCCATGTATCAATCGCCCCTTCAGGTAACGATTCCAACCAATCTTTGGCTTCTCCTTTTAAAGTCCAGGGAAATAACATGAGATATATCTGTTCATCTTCAACTTCTCTTATTTTAAATAGAGTGCAGATCCTATTAAAGGTACGAAGATGTTCATTTGGATCTTGCGTACCACTAAATTGGCATTGATTAGTCACCATGTGTAGAATTTGTCCTTTGATTTCATAATCTGGCGCATTTATGTCAGGTTGAGTAATTGCGTGATCTTGGCCAGTGTGTTTAGCTCGCATTCGGTCTTTCATACTTAGAGATTCCAGATTCTCCATAATTGAATTTGTTGAATCTGAATCAGTATAGGATTCTGATTTAATGGTTGGTTCCTCGACAATCTCTGTTTGAATGATTGGTGGTTCCGGAGGAAAGTTTAATGGTTCAGGATCTATAAATTGTCCCTGAATATTCTCCGGATTCTCAATTGTGAGGTCGGGTTCAAAAAATGGATTATCGAAAATTTGAATTGGAGTACTTGGTCGACTGGATGACGATTCTAAAGAAAAATCAACGGCGACAATATTTGCTAGATGTCTTGATCGAGTTACAGGTGGTGAATGTACAAAAGGAGGTGAACGTTTTGCTCGGTGCATTCACTGAATATCCTATTAGTTTTTAAAAAGGAAGAAAAATTATATAAGTTATAAAATTAATAGACTTTTCTGATTTTGCCCACGTTTCGAATAGCCAAAAGATGCAGCAGAGGGGCAGGATTCGTTTGGTCTCAATATAATTGAGTACTGTTTGGCTCCAATAACCCGGTCCACGTACAAATCCAACTATTACTACGAACCAGAAAATTTTGATGACTATCAATTTAACCGCTTAAAATAAATTTTCGTAAATTAAAGAAATTTAGAGAAGAAGTAGAAAATAAAATCTAAGTCCTAAAACTAGAATGTCGAGAAATAAGAAAGAAAAAGAGCGCGTCGAAAAATAAAAAGGCGAAAAATAATAGGCGTTGAAAAATAAAAATAAGAAAGTAGCGCGTCGAAACTTAAAAAGGAACTAAAAACTAAGAATTAAAAGTTGCGTCTTAAAATATTAAAGCTTAAAAGGAATTCTATATCTCAAAACGACAATAACTTAAAAAGGTACTAAAATATAAAATACAGCGTCACAAAATTCTAAAGCACCTAAATCTTAGTCTAAAGAAAAAACACTTAAGGGATTTTACGGCAAATCTTAAAAATCTAGAAATAAAAATACTATGGCAAAAAGTATGACTTAAAACTAAATACGAGCGAAAAATACAAATATTATGCTAAAATAATTAAAAAGATACAAAATATAAAAATATACTTAAAGTTGTAAAAAGTACAATTTTTATAAAAATATTATTTTTATATTATTTATTTTATAAAACTATTAATTTTATAATTTAATTAAAACTAAATAAACTAAAAATACAAAATAAATAATAAAACTAAATTAACTAATTAAATACTAAACCCTAATTAGGGTTATAATAAATAATAATAATAATAATAATTACCGTAATTAATGCTGAACTAGGGTTTCCTGTGGCGTGTCAGACACTCTCATGCGATCGCATGAGATTTTGCCTTCGGGCTCATGCGATCGCATGAGCTAAGGTTTTGGGCTAGGTTACGGGCTGTAACAGTATGGGCCTCGAGTGATTTTTTTTTTTTTTTTTTCTGTTTTAATTTTTTTGTTTTATATATTTATATAATATATTTATATAAATTAAATAAAACTTATATTTTTATAAAATAAAGATAAAGAAATTTTTATAGAAGTTATATATTTAACAAACTCTTAAAAATATATAAATTTTGTTTTTCTTTTTATATTTTTGAATATATTATTTAAAACGTATTTTTACAAAAATGTATTTTTATAAAAGTAAACTTAAAAATTAATAAAAATCTTTTTTTATAGCGTTGCGCTTCCGGCGTTTTAGCTGATCCCCGGCAGCGGCGCCAAAAATACTTGATGTTATGCGTAGAGGTGTATATGAAATAGCTTATATTTTACTAGGAAATACTATTAAATATGATACAATTTTACACAAGATATTTATTTATTTATAGAATGGATATACTTAAACCTTGCTACAACACTTATAGGCAGTGTACCTAATCTTACAGTAGTGTAGTTTTTAGTAAGTCCGGTTCGTTCCACAGGGAAATCTTTTAAACAAAGCTTAACGCTATATTAGTTTTAATTTATAAAAATACAAATATATATATAAGTAATATTATTATTATAAAAAGGGGTTTTTACCGTTTAATGACCGGTTTGTCGATTTTTAAAACTTTAGTCGCAGTTAATGAAGGTTTTTCGTATGCCCGAGAGACATATTAATTTAATGTGGCTAATATGTTATGATCCAAGTCGGGTCATACCCAATAACATGCTTACCGACACCCTAAACGTATTCAAGCTTAACGATTAAATCATTAAGTAAATACGCGACACTTGGATTTTAGAAAAATCGGTTTTCTAAAATGTTATCACTTGAGATAAATTATTTGGATAATTTATATATAATTGTTTATAAGTTTTAAATGATTATATTGTGTTATATTTTATAAAAGGTTTATAAAATATGAAAGTAACATAAAAATATACATGTTATATATATATATATATATATATATATATATATATATATATATATATATATATCAAGTTTATATATATGTAAAGACATTGTTATATAAAATATATGGTGGCAGATTTTGGGTCTCCAAGACTCATATGCATGCCATGTTATTGTTACTTTTAAGAACATAAAAAGTCCATATAAGCATGGGGAACTCTTGGACCAAAGCTAGACTTATTCTCTCAAGTGTAACTAGTATTTCCAAGCTTAAAAAAAAAAACTGATTTTCAGCTCCTACTGTTGTCCAAAACCGTGGGGTTTTGTACATCAAAGGAGGTTCCAAGTTTGATTTTCAAGCTCACATTAAGTGTCTAATTAAATCCTAACTAAAGTACTAGGTGTTGGAAGCTGGCTTGGGGTATTATCTCTTGAGGATTCAAAGTTTTGGAGCTTACATTCATCATCATCTTCCAAACTTGCTGCTGTCCATTTTCAGCACTCAATCAATATTGAGGAGGTAAATTCTTGTTCCCTCTTTTAGTTTGTAAGTATATGTTCAAGGCTTGATAACACATAATGGAATTCATTTAAAAGGATTTAACATATACACTTGTTTATAAATAACAAAATGCTTCCGCTTGTCTTAATTTTCATAAATTGGTTTTGTGATCAAATTAAACATATGAATTTGTTGTTATGTTGAATTCCATCAATGGTATCTAGAGCCGAAGTCTCGAAATATGCTTCGAGATGGTTTTTGAACTCACCATAACTTTGCATTTTATGTACATGCATGAAAATAGAATGCAAATATTATTGGTTTTGGGTGGGTTAATCTATGTGCCGAATTGTTTGGGGCTCCAAATATGGTTTTGGTTTGCCATTTGGTTCATATTTTGTTCATATGTTGTTGTTCACAATCATAGCCAAGACCTTGTGATTGAATGCATGTGTGTTTGAATGATTTGTATTATTCATTTGGTATGTAATAATTAATTCATTCATTTGGTTGTAATATTCATTCATTTGGTTATGTAATTTATTTTATATTTGGTATGTAAAATAGATTAGGTTGTAATTTCATTTTTTAGACAAAATGTATTAGGATATTTTTTTTTGTAAAAATGAAGATACAAGATGAAGACTTGGAAGATGCATTTGGATGCAAGATTAAGTGGGAGATTTTGAAATCTTCTACTTAGTGTATTAACCCTTAACCGGTGACATTTGTTTTCGGCTAAACAAATGTCTACCAAAATGGATTGATTGTGAACACATTTGTTTTGCATGCATGGTTGTTTATTGTGTTTTTATGTTTGGTTGCTACAAGTAAATCACAAGTTAACAACAAGTAAAATGACAATTTAATTGATTAAATTAAACATTATTAACGACATGCAAAACGACAATTTAAGTGGTTAAATTAAAAATGGCTAACAAGATATTAATAAACAGTTATTAATAACATGATAAGGATCATATATATAAAATGGTTTATATCAAGTAATTGGCTTAATTACATTACATGAAAATGGATTTCATATGAACCATACACTAAATGCATGTTGGTGTATGGCTTAAAAGTTTTCTCAAACTAGAATTTATGAAAACTTAAAATCCCTTATTAACAAGGCAAACAAGTTAAACGCCATCCTTTTGTGCAACACTTAAAAATATTAGGGAACTCATAATGGGATAAAGGTCACCTAACCGTTATGAGCAAACTAATATGATTAAGGTGAATTTCGCACACTTGTGGGATAAAGGTCACCTAACCACTTGTATGTTAAATTTACACGTTCACACAAGTAGGACGACTTGATTTGGGAATCATGAACTTAAGGTCACCGAAGCATGAAGAACAAATAGATGTTGATGGGATAATATGCCATACAAAAGGATTGCATGATCCAATAACTTAGAAGTTGCAAAAGGATTGCAATTGTCATATAATGACTACCTAGCTAAATCAAATGACGGGATAAAGGTCACCTAACCGAAATTTGGTTTACCGTTGGATTCTAAAATTTAATAAATGTCAATTAAAATTTAAAAGGGTATTGTTTATTAAATTTAAAATCGATACTTAAATGAACTTTGTTAAATTTTGTAGATGGCCGCCAATAACAACAACATGAAAAACGCACCTATTAACTTGAACAACCTATCGTTAAGGTCTCTCCTCGAGAAAGACAAACTCAACCATACGAACTTTATGGATTGGTTCCGCAATCTTAGGATTGTCCTCAAACTTGAGGATAAGGCGTATGTGTTGGAAGACCCCATTCCCGATCAACCCGACGAGGATGATACGGAAGGCATGGCTTATTGGGATAAGTATTGCGCCGATTCGGTGCAAGTCGCTTGCCTAATGCTTGGGACTATGATACCCGAACTCCAAAAGGATTTCGAGCATCATACTGCATACGACATGATCATGCAATTGAAGGAGATGTTCCTTCAACAAGCACGTGTCGAGCGCTTCGAGACCGTTCTAGTGCTTCATGCATGTCGTATGGACGACTCCCAATCCGTTTCATCTTATGTCCTTAAGATGAAAAGCCTCATTGATCTCGCAAACCGTCTTAATCTCAACATATCTAATGAGCTAGCCATGGATCTTATCCTAAACTCCTTGTCAAAGAGGTTTGACCAATTTGTAATTAATTACAATATGAATGGGATGGATAAGACCATTGGCGAACTTCATGGCATGCTTAGGACGGCAGAAACTAGCATGGGTAAGAGGGCTTCACCCGTGCTAATGATCAATGATGGTGGGTCCAAAGGTAACAACACCTCTAAGCCAAAGGCGGCTAAGAGGAAAGGACCCGCCCATCAAGGCAAGGGAAAAGGGAGGATGGTTACCCCAACCAAAAACATGAACAAGAAGCAAAAGGTTGCCGGATAAGTGAACCCCAAGGAAGACCCGTGCTTCGGTTGCGGTGAAATGGGTCACTGGAAACGCAACTGCCCGGTCTACCTTAAGGAGTTGAAGGAAAAGAGGGATGCGGGGCAATCCTCAGGTAATATATATATGGTATATATAGAGCTTAGTATTACTTCTTCTAATACATGGGTATTAGACACTGGATGTGGAACTCACATTTGCAATTCTTTGCAGGGGTTCAAAAGAAGTAGCAAGCAAGCGGGAACATTAAGTCTCTTTATGGGTAATGGAGCCAAAGTGCAAGTGAAGGCTCAAGGAGACTTTGTATTAAAGCTTCCAAGTGGTTTGGAACTTATTTTGAACAATGTTTTGTATGCACCGGATTTATGTCGAAACATTATTTTAGTTTCCCGTTTAAAACAATGCGGTTTTTATCTTAATTTTGTTAATAATGATATCCACGTTTATTTAGATAATGTATTCTATTTTAAGGCTTCGCCTTCAAATGGAATTTATGAATTGGTTCATGATGATACATCATCTAGTAGCTCAATATACCATACTAGCACCAAGAAACTCAAAAGGGATTTGAGTGATTCCTACTTATGGCATTGTTGCCTTGGTCACATAAACAAGAACTAAATGCGTACACTTCAAAAGAATGGACTCTTGAAATCAAATGAGATGGACTCGTTTGATGTATGTGAATCTTGTTTACAAGGCAAAATGACTAAAGCACCTTTCAAAGGGACCTATGAAAGGGCTAAGGACTTATTGGGATTAATACATTCGGATGTATGTGGACCCTTTAAGACCATAGCTAGGAATGGTGAAAGATACTTCGTTACTTTCATTGATGACTTCAGTCGTTTTGGATATGTCTACTTGTTAAGACATAAGGACGAAACTTTTGAAGCATTCAAAGAATATCAAAACGAAGTACAAAATCAAATCAATAAGACAATCATGGTACTTCGTACCGATAGAGGAGGTGAATACCTAAGCGATGCTTTCCAATATCATCTTAGAAGTTGTGGGATTATCTCGCAACTTACTCCACCCGGGACACCACAACTTAATGGAGTTTCCGAAAGGAGGAACCGAACCCAAATGGATATGGTTCGATATATGATGGCTAGAAGCTCGTTACCTCTATCATTTTAGGGTTATTGTCTATGCTCCGCGGCTCGTATTTTAAATATGGCCCCAACCAAGAAAGTGGAACGAACTCCTCATGAGATGTGGTTTGAAAAACCTCCATCTCTATCATACTTAAAGGTATGGGGATGTGAAGCTTATCCTAAGCGTTACGTCCCTAATAAGTTAAATGCTCGATCCACGAAGTGTATCTTCATAGGATATCCCAAGGATAATATGGGGTATTATTTCTATGATCCTTCCGAGCAGAATGTATTTGTTGCTCAGAAGGCGGAATTCCTTTAAACTAAGTTCCTAATGGAAGAAAATAGTAAAAGGAAGATAGATTTTGAAGAGGTTCAATATCAAGTAGATGATACACAATTGGCTGACACTAGCACTCAACATGAAAATGTTGAGAGTGATCAAATGGATGATCAAAATACACATGACGTTCGCAGATCTGG
The DNA here is from genome assembly GCF_046630445.1 of Rutidosis leptorrhynchoides. NCBI lineage: Eukaryota > Viridiplantae > Streptophyta > Magnoliopsida > Asterales > Asteraceae > Rutidosis > Rutidosis leptorrhynchoides. Next base: position 618,677,434 of record NC_092335.1, read on the forward strand.
TAGGATTAGTAATCCTCCTGAGAGATATGGGTTTCTCATGGATGGTTGCTATATGGTTGATTTGGATGAACCAACAAACTACCAAGATGCTTTATCAAGGATTGATAAGGATAAATGGCAGGAAGCCATGAACTCTGAGATGCAATCCATGTATGACAACCAAGTTTGGGAACTTGTTGAACAACCTACTGGCTCAAGGCTAGTTGATTGTAAATGGCTTTTCAAAATGAAAACAGACATACATGGAAACTTGGATACATATAAAGCTAGACTTGTAGCAAAAGGTTTCACTCAAACTCAAGGGGTTGACTATGATGAAACTTTTTTGCCTGTGGCAATGCTAAAGTCTATTAGGATATTACTTGCCATTGCTGCTCATTATGATTATGAAATATGGCAAATGGATGTCAAGACCACTTTCCTAAATGGACATCTTGAGGAAGATGTCTATATGGTTCAGCCTGAAGGTTTTGTTGATCCGAAATATCCTAAAAAGGTGGAATCATCTACGGATTGAAACAAGCATCTAGAATGTGGAATCATCGTTTTAATGAGGAGGCCGAGAAATTTGGCTTCATTAAAAATGGTGATGAAGCTTGTATATATAAGAAAGCTAGTGGGAGCACTATCATATTCCTTGTACTATATGTGGATGATATATTGTTATTTGGAAATGATATTCCGGCAATGCAAGGTGTTAAAACTTGGCTAAGTAAGTGCTTCTCCATTAAGGATCTTGGAGAAGCACAATACGTTTTGGGGATTGGGATCTACAGGGATAGATCCAAGAAACTGATAGGTTTGAATCAAAGTGCATACATTGAAAAGATCTTGAAAATGTTCAAGATGGAGAACTCTAAGAAAGGTTTGGTACCTATTCAAAAGGGAACACTTCTCAGTTCATCTCAGTGCCCCACCACGAAAGATGAACAGGAGAGAATGAAGAAAGTCCCATATGCGTCTGCCATTGGGTCAATCATGTATGCAATGATATGCACTAGACCGGATGTATCATGCGCTCTTAGCCTGACAAGTAGATACCAGAATAACCCAGGTAACAGTCATTGGATTGCTGTTAAAAGTATATTGAAATACCTTAGGAGGACTAAGGATATGTTTCTTATATACGGGTCTGGTGAGGAGGAACTCGCTGTAAAAGGTTACGTAGACGCGAGTTTCCAAACTGATCGAGATGATTCTCGATCACAATCCGGTTATGTCTTCACGTTAAATGGAGGAGCAGTCTCTTGGAAGAGTTCAAAACATGATGTTGTTGCTTTATCCACTACAGAGTCAGAGTACATCGCCGCATCATTGGCAGCTCAGGAAGCTATATGGATGAAGAAATTCATCGACGACTTAGGAGTAGTCCCTTCCATTCAGGACCCTCTTGAGATCTTTTGTGACAACGAGGGTGCGATTGCTCAAATCAAGGAACCTCGTGCTCACCAAAAGACCCATCACATTGAGCGGAGATTCAACTACATAAGGGATGAAGTTGAAAAGGGAAAGATATGTATTAGCAAAGTTCACACATATCTTATTATAGCGGATCCTCTCACGAAGCTCTTACATGGACCAAAACATGCAGGACATGTTTGTGCATTAGGGCTTCGATATTCTAGTGATTGGTCATGATCTGTTTTAAGTATTGTAACGGAACGAAATTGTTCAAACTCATTAATATATTTTTGGTATTAATTTATTGTGAGTTATGTTCCTATTTTGCATATTTTATCCATGAATAAGTAATTATTCTAAATTCCGTAGTCGATCACAGTTGTGGGAACAAGTGTGAGGCTTAGACTATTATGAACTTGGATTGGTATACATTCACGGGATGAATGTGGGGCAAGGTTGCGACCAAGGTTTATAGATATTTGTGGGATACGAATATTGGAAGACCCGCCCTCAAGATTTACTAAATGGAGCCTTTGTGGTTGATCACATATAGTCTTGAGTAAAGACGAATATCATTGTATCCTCTGACCTGAGATGCATATTGGGTTCAGATATTTACCAAGTATTGTGCCTTGATTCTTTCCTTCGCTATTCTGAAATATGGTAGTTCACAAGGAAGATCTCAGGCATAACGTAAGGTACATATTTAAGACGTATGTAGTCAAGATGGAATTTGTCCCTTTTATTTGTTGAGAGTCAGATGTCTAAGGTCTGATAAAGTTAAATCTAAAAGAGAGTGATCACTCCGTATCTCTTGGATTTAACATGACATCTAGGACGAAAGGATATAATGAAAGATTCACCTATTCATATTCGAGATGGGAACTCGAAAAGGATGATGTTATTGAATGGCACAAAGTCATAACATATTGGGGGTGATGGACGGTCGTTAGGTGGTATCCATCACTTGCATTAATTTCTTATGTTTCTCGTGCAAGTGGGAGATTGAAGGTTTTTCGTATGCCCGAGAGACATATTAATTTAATGTGGTTAATATGTTATGATCCAAGTAGGGTCATACCCAATAACAAGCTTACCGACACCCTAAACGTATTCAAGCTTAACTATTAAATCATTAAGTAAATACGCGACACTTGGATTTTAGAAAAATCGGTTTTCTAAAATGTTATCACTTGAGATAAATTATTTGGATAATTTATATATAATTGTTTATAAGTTTTAAATGATTATATTGTGTTATATTTTATAAAAGGTTTATAAAATATGAAAGTAACATAAAAATATACATGTTATATATATATATATATATATATATATATATATATATATATATATATATATATATATATATATATATATATATATATATATATATATATATATATATATATATATATATCAAGTTTATATATATGTAAAGACATTGTTATATAAAATATATGGTGGCAGATTTTGGGTCTCCAAGAATCATATGCATGCCATGTTATTGTTACTTTAAAGAACATAAAAAGTCCATATAAGCATGGGGAACTCTTGGACCAAAGCTAGACTTATTCTCTCAAGTGTAACTAGTATTTCCAAGCTTGAAAAAAAAACTGATTTTCAGCTCCTGCTGCTGTCCAAAACCGTGGGGTTTTGTACATTAAAGGAGGTTCCAAGTTTGATTTTCAAGCTCACATTAAGTGTCTAATTAAATCCTAACTAAAGTACTAGGTGTTGGAAGTTGGCTTGGGGTATTATCTCTTGAGGTTTCAAAGTTTTGGAGCTTACATTCATCATCATCTTCCAAACTTGCTGCTGTCCATTTTCAGCACTCAATCTATATTAAGGAGGTAAATTCTTGTTCCCTCTTTTAGTTTGTAAGTATATGTTCAAGGCTTGATAACACATAATGGAATTCATTTAAAAGGATTTAACATATACACTTGTTTATAAATAACAAAATGCTTCCGCTTGTCTAAATTTTCATAAATTGGTTTTGTGATCAAATTAAACATATGAATTTGTTGTTATGTTGAATTCCATCAGTTAAAACCTAATGTAAAATATTAAATAAATAAAAGACTTAATTTAAAGCGTAAAGTAAATAACGATAATGAAATTGCGAATAATAAAAGTGCGATAAAATAAAATTACGATAATTAAAAAGTGCGATAATTAAAAGTGCAATTAAATACAATGACAATAAATAAAAATGTGATAATTAGAAGTGCAATTAAATATGAAAATAAAGGAATTATGCTTATTTAAACTTCCGTAATCATGATGTTTGTCGCGTTGATTTTAGTTTTATGCCCATGGGTTAATTGTTCTTTATCCTGGATTATTCAATTTGTCCGTCCGGTTTTTGTCCATAACAGTCCATCAGTCATAAATATAAAGTGCGAGTATCCTCGTCAAATTATCCTTATACCCGAAGTCAAATATTCCAACTAATTGGGGACTTAAACTGTAACAAGGTCTTAATACTTTGTTTAATAATTACACCAGGATATCGACTGCGTGTAACCTAAGGTTTTAATACTTTGTTATCAATAATGCCAAGTGTCCTTGTACATAATTTCACCCCTGTTTTAATAATTCCATAGACTATTAATCCATTCTCGTGTCCGGTTAAATGAACGATTATTCGTACATATAAATATCCCGCCCATCGTGTCCGATCGAGTGTATATGGTTATTTATAGGGACGTCCAATTGTAAATCTTTATATTAAAATTAACAAACTATCATTTAGTTAAACAAATATAAAGCCCATTAATAGCCCATAGTCTAATTTCCACAAGTGTCGTTCTTTTGTCCAAACCCCAATTATGGTACAAAGCCCAATTACCCAAATTTAAATATTTAGCCCAACATCATGATTACTTCGTTTTAAATAAGCATAATAATAACTTAGCTACGAGACATTAATGTAAAAAGGTTGAACATAACTTACAATGATTAAAAATAGCGTAGCGTTACACGGACAGAATTTCGACTTACACCCTTACAACATTCGCTAACATACCCTTATTATTAGAATTAGAATTAGAATTAAAATTAAAATTATAATATATATATATATATATATATATATATATATATATATATATATATATATATATATATATATATATATATATATATTATACGTTGAGTAAGAAGAAGGAAAAAGATGTGTTTGATGTTCACCAAAAACACGATTTTTATAGGCATGTGGGCTGGAAAAGTTAGCCATGCGATCGCATGGGATTTCTTCCTCCAGGCCATGCGATCGCATGGCCGTCAGTGACAGCTCAAAGTTCTTTGTTTTCTTGTTTGTCGACGTTTTAATTAAATAAATATAATATATAAATAATTATAAGAATTATTTAAATATTATATTATATTTATGTGCATAGTTGACTTGTAATTTTTAGTCCGTTGCGTCGAGAGTTGAGAGTTGACTATGGTCCCGGTTCCGGATTTTCGAACGTCCTTGCGTATAATTTAATATCTTGTACTTTGCGTTTCGCGTCTTATACTCTTGTAATTTTGAGATGTTTCTCATCAATAATTGGAACCTCTTTGATTATACTTTGTACTTTTGAGCTTTTTGGTCGTTTGCGTCTTCAATTCGTCGAATCTGTCTTTTGTCTTCACCTTTTATTATTTAAACGAATATCACTTGTAAATAGAACAATTGCAACTAAAAGCTTGTCTTTCTTGAGAGATAATGCTATGAAATATATGTTCGTTTTTAGCATTATCACTCTTCATAAATGCTTCATCATGTGCTCCACTACGTCAATTATCCTTTATATCCTTGTAGATCGACAAAGGACAAATGATCCAAAAGGGTAACATAAGTTCCCAAAATTTCCAATCAAGGTAATATGACTTTCAATGATGCCTTAAAAGGATCATATATTTTTATTCTTTCTCAAAAAGGATTATTATTTACTAAAAGTGTAAAATTGAGGTGATATTATCAATTTATTAACGAAAGTAAGTCAAATTTCGTTAAAAATGCAAATTTCGTTAAACGGTTGGTCCCTGAAATAAAATAAAAAAAAGGTAAAATAAAAAATGGTCATTTCGATATTCTTTTTTTTACCTTTTTTATTATTAGTTATTTATTTATTTTTTATTTATTTTCTTGTTTTATGGTATTTTTTTACTTTTATTTATCTTTTTACGTTTATTTATTTTTATACTTTTTATATACTTTACCTTTTTTACCTTTTATATATATTTTTACTTTTATTTATTTTTATACTTTTATATTTTTTTATTAAGAGTAATTATTTTTCCGGAACTAAATTCCAATACAACACAACCACGATCTAGAACATTTGCTACAGATTCGTTGCCCATATGAAGAACATCATTGTCCGGCACAAGAGTCTTGAACTAACAACGATCCTTGCAAGCATGCCATGTGGCACCCGAATCAATCCACCAACCAATATTATAACCATGCACATAAAATGCCTCAGAAATTGTGATACATAATTCTTAACAGGATTAATCAAGTTAAGAAATTGACCTTGGTTTGGAGGTGGATCCTTAAATCCTTGTCCCGCACCTGAAGTGCTTGCTCCATCATTATTCTTTACACGGCAATCCCTTTTAAAGTGACTGGATTTACCGCATCTCCAACAAGTCTTTTTGTCCTTCTTGTTGGAACTAGACTTGTTGCCATCAAACTTCCTTTTCTTTTCATTTGATTTCTTGTTATTGTTTTGTTCCCATGGTTATTATCTTCTATCATATTGATAAAAGATGATACTGGTTCCTCACCCTTCCCTTTGCCACACTCTTGCACCCGTATTGATTCCTCAATACGTAAGTGGCCACCCAACTCGGTCAAATAGGTGCTAGATGCCTAGCCTATTGAATGGGGAGATGCAGGCAAGTACACCGTGGTATGCGCCAATAAGACCACCAAAAGCCTTTGTGGCACTAATGGTACACAGAAGTCATGGGTGATCATTGGTCCGATGCTTCGGGATTCATTTCTTCCTTTATGTGTTTTAATATGTGATTAAATTCTTGCCATGATGGGGGAATTTTATCAATTATACATGACACGTAAATGGATTCATCCATTTTCAAGTCATGTTGAGTAAATTGTTCTAAAATCCTAAGAATTTCATGGAATTTCTCCATAACCGGCCTTGTATCAACCATTTTGTAATTGTTAAAATTACTAACCAAGAATTTTTTACTAGAAGCATCTTCGACCATGTAGTTGGCCTCCAACAAATTCTTAGTTCCTTAGCCGACCTAACAGATTGATAAACATCAAATAAGATATTGGACATACCATTCAAGATGTGGCCACGCCATATGAAATCATTATTGTCCCACTTGTTTCTCTTTCGAGTTTGTTCCAAGATTTCATTCTCCATTTCTTCGTGCATAGGGGTTGACAGAACATACACAACCTTCAAATTTGTCAATAAAAACTTCATCTTTTTCTGCTATCTTCTAAAGTCCAGTCATTCAAACTTCTCAAGTTTTGCAAACCTGGAAGTCATTTCCTTCACCGGATTCACCGACCATGATTCTTACAAATACTTGACTAGAATGTTATATAAATGGGTTTGTGGTAGAGAATATGATAGCCAAATTGATCCTTAATCGTATAGTCACTTTCCTAATCAGGTATTTTGACCCAATTAGCCACGAGTTACACGAAATCAAAATTGAGATAAGACAAGGAATGGATAATTGTCTTGGCTAAAATATGATTATCCTAACAACTGTAGAGAGTATTTTTCGGATGTCTGTGTGCTAAAAGTGTGTTTAGAATCTCAAAATTCTGTAACATTTCTCCATGAAATGGAGTATTCTATTTATAATGGGTCAAAATGTGCATTAAAGTGATGAAACCTTTCAAAGTTGGTTGTGATCAAAAGACACAACCCTTGACAATGGACACTATTGAAAGGGTCCAATTATACCCTAATAAAGCACTTAAACATGTCCCAAAACGTTCAAGCCAACAAGACAACCATTTGTGAAACGTTTCAAAACGTTATGAAAAAGTTGCAACTTTTCAGCAGATTTTGCAATGAGGTGCGGCGCACCATTGCATTCTCCAGCTAGAAGGTGCGGAGCATCAAGATGAGATGCGGAGCACCTGAAATCCCCTGGAACCATGGCCCCTTCACGTTATAAGGTGTGGCGCACCAAGAAGCAGGTGCGGCACACCACCTGCTTGGACAACCAACCTTGTTTGTTTTGCACAAACAAGTTTCCCACTCAAACTAACCCTTTAACTCTTTGATGAACGTGTACTCCACACTCTTCAAATCAGAGTTTTTCAACTTAGAAAATCCAACACACTAAAATGATTTGTCGAGTCACACTAAAATTGAAATGTCCCGTTCTTATTGATTAAAAATGTTCCATATTAATTGATTTCGTTGCGAGGTTTTGACCTCTATATGAGACGTTTTTCAAAGACTGCATTCATTTTTAAAACAAACCATAACCTTTATTTCATAAATAAAGGTTTAAAAAGCTTTACGTAGATTATCAAATAATGATAATCTAAAATATCCTGTTTTCACACGACCATTACATAATGGTTTACAATACAAATATTTTACATCGAAATCAGTTTCTTGAATGCAGTTTTTACACAATATCATACAAACATGGACTCCAAATCTTGTCCTTATTTTAGTATGCAACAGCGGAAGCTCTTAGTATTCACCTGAGAATAAACATGCTTTAAACGTCAACAAAAATGTTGGTGAGTTATAGGTTTAACCTATATATATCAAATCGTAACAATAGACCACAAGATTTCATATTTCAATACACATCCCATACATAGAGATAAAAATCATTCATATGGTGAACACCTGGTAACCGACATTAACAAGATGCATATATAAGAATATCCCCATCATTCCGGGACACCCTTCGGATATGATATAAATTTCGAATTACTAAAGCATCTGGTACTTTGGATGGGGCTTGTTGGGCCCAATAGATCTATCTTTAGGATTCGCGTCAATTAGGGTGTCTGTTTCCAAATTCTTAGATTACCAGACTTAATAAAAAGGGGCATATTCGATTTCGATAATTCAACCATAGAATGTAGTTTCACGTACTTGTGTCTATTTTGTAAATCATTTATAAAACCTGCATGTATTCTCATCCCAAAAATATTAGATTTTAAAAGTGGGACTATAACTCACTTTCACAGATTTTTACTTCGTCGGGAAGTAAGACTTGGCCACTGGTTGATTCACGAACCTATAACAATATATACATATATATCAAAGTATGCTCAAAATATATTTACAACACTTTTAATATATTTTGATGTTTTAAGTTTATTAAGTCAGCTGTCCTCGTTAGTAACCTACAACTAGTTGTCCACAGTTAGATGTACAGAAATAAATCGATAAATATTATCTTGAATCAATCCACGACCCAGTGTATACGTATCTCAGTATTGATCACAACTCAAACTATATATATTTTGGAATCAACCTCAACCCTGTATAGCTAACTCCAACATTCACATATAGAGTGTCTATGGTTGTTCCGAAATATATATAGATGTGTCGACATGATAGGTCGAAATATTGTATACGTGTCTATGGTATCTCAAGATTACATAATATACAATACAAGTTGATTAAGTTATGGTTGGAATAGATTTGTTACCAATTTTCACGTAGCTAAAATGAGAAAAATTATCCAATCTTGTTTTACCCATAACTTCTTCATTTTAAATCCGTTTTGAGTGAATCAAATTGCTATGGTTTCATATTGAACTCTATTTTATGAATCTAAACAGAAAAAGTATAGGTTTATAGTCTGAAAAATAAGTTACAAGTCGTTTTTGTAAAGGTAGTCATTTCAGTCGAAAGAACGACGTCTAGATGACCATTTTAGAAAACATACTTCCACTTTGAGTTTAACCATAATTTTTGGATATAGTTTCATGTTCATAATAAAAATCATTTTCTCAGAATAACAACTTTTAAATCAAAGTCTATCATAGTTTTTAATTAACTAACCCAAAACAGCGGCGTAAATCCGGTTTTACGGTGTTTTTCGTGTTTCCAGGTTTTAAATCATTAAGTTAGCATATCATATAGATATATAACATGTGTTTAGTTGATTTTAAATGTCAAGTTATAAGGATTATCTTTTATTTGCGAACAAGTTTTGAATTAACTAAACTATGTTCTAGTGATTACAAGTTTAAACCTTCGAATAAGATAGCTTTATATGTATGAATCGAATGATGTTATGAACATCATTACTACCTTAAGTTCCTTGGATAAACCTACTGGAAAAGAGAAAAATGGATCTAGCTTCAACGGATCCTTGGATGGCTCGAAGTTCTTGAAGCAGAATCAAGACACGAAAACAAGTTCAAGTAAGATCATCACTTGAAATAAGATTGTTATAGTTATAGAAATTGAACCAAAGTTTGAATATGATTATTACCTTGTATTAGAATGATAACCTACTGTAAGAAAAAAAGATTTCTTGAGGTTGGATGATCACCTTACAAGATTGGAAGTGAGCTAGCAAACTTGAAAGTATTCTTGATTTTATGTAACTAGAACTTGTAGAATATATGAAGAACACTTAGAACTTGAAGATAGAACTTGAGAGAGATCAATTAGATGAAGAAAATTAAAGAATGAAAGTGTTTGTAGGTGTTTTTGGTCGTTGGTGTATGGATTAGATATAAAGGATATGTAATTTTGTTTTCATGTAAATAAGTCATGAATGATTACTCATATTTTTGTAATTTTATGAGATATTTCATGCTAGTTGCCAAATGATGGTTCCCACAAGTGTTAGGTGACTCACATGGGCTGCTAAGAGCTGATCATTGGAGTGTATATACCAATAGTACATACATCTAAAAGCTGTGTATTGTACGAGTACGAATACGGGTGCATACGAGTAGAATTGTTGATGAAACTGAACGAGGATGTAATTGTAAGCATTTTTGTTAAGTAGAAGTATTTTGATAAGTGTATTGAAGTCTTTCAAAAGTGTATAAATACATATTAAAACACTACATGTATATACATTTTAACTGAGTCGTTAAGTCATCGTTAGTCGTTACATGTAAATGTTGTTTTGAAACCTTTAGGTTAACGATCTTGTTAAATGTTGTTAACCCAATGTTTATAATATCAAATGAGATTTTAAATTATTATATTATCATTATATTATCATGTATGAATATCTCTTAATATGATATACATACATTAAATGTCTTTACAACGATAATCGTTACACATATGTCTCGTTTAAAAATCATTAAGTTAGTAGTCTTGTTTTTACATATGTAGTTCATTGTTAATATACTTAATGATATGTTTACTTATCATAGTATCATGTTAAATATATATATATATATCCATATATATGTCATCATATAGTTTTTACAAGTTTTAACGCTCGTGAATCACCGGTCAACTTGGGTGGTCAATTGTCTATATGAAACATATTTCAGTTAATCAAGTATTAACAAGCTTGATTGCTTAACATGTTGGAAAAATTTAATCATGTAAATATCAATCTCAATTAATATATATAAACATGGAAAAGTTCGGGTCACTACAGTACCTACCCGTTAAATAAATTTCGTCCTGAAATTTTAAGCTGTTGAAGGTGTTGACGAATCTTCTGAAAATAGATGCGGGTATTTCTTTTTCATCTGATCTTCACGCTCCCAGGTGAACTCGGGTCTTCTACGAGCATTTCATCGAACCTTAACAATTGGTATCTTGTTTTGCTTAAGTCTTTTAACCTCACGATCCATTATTTCGACGGGTTCTTCGATGAATTGAAGTTTTTCGTTGATTTGGATTTCATCTAACAGAATAGTGAGATCTTCTTTAGCAAAACATTTCTTCAAATTCGAGACGTGGAAAGTGTTATGTACAGCCGCGAGTTGTTGAGGTAACTCAAGTCGGTAAGCTACTGGTCTGACACGATCAATAATCTTGAATGGTCCAATATACCTTGGATTTAATTTCCCTCGTTTACCAAATCGAACAACGCCTTTCCAAGGTGCAACTTTAAGCATGACCATCTCTCCAATTTCAAATTCTATATCTTTTCTTTTAATGTCAGCGTAGCTCTTTTGTCGACTTTGGGCGGTTTTCAACCGTTGTTGAATTTGGATGATCTTCTCGGTAGTTTCTTGTATAATCTCCGGACCCGTAATCTGTCTATCCCCCACTTCACTCCAACAAATCGGAGACCTGCACTTTCTACCATAAAGTGCTTCAAACGGCACCATCTCAATGCTTGAATGGTAGCTGTTGTTGTAGGAAAATTCTGCTAACGGTAGATGTCGATCCCAACTGTTTCCGAAATCAATAACACATGATCGTAGCATGTCTTCAAGCGTTTGTATCGTCCTTTCGCTCTGCCCATCAGTTTGTGGATGATAGGAAGTACTCATGTCTAGACGAGTTCCTAATGCTTGCTGTAATGTCTGCCAGAATCTTGAAATAAATCTGCCATCCCTGTCAGAGATAATAGAGATTGGTATTCCATGTCTGGAGATGACTTCCTTCAAATACAGTCGTGCTAACTTCTCCATCTTGTCATCTTCTCTTATTGGCAGGAAGTGTGCTGATTTGGTGAGACGATCAACTATTACCCAAATAATATCAAAACCACTTGCAGTCCTTGGCAATTTAGTGATGAAATCCATGGTAATGTTTTCCCATTTCTATTCCGAGATTTCAGGTTGTTGTAGTAGACCTGATGGTTTCTGATGTTCAGCTTTGACCTTAGAACACGTCAAACATTCTCCTACGTATTTAGCAACATCGGCTTTCATACCCGGCCACCAAAAATGTTTCTTGAGATCCTTGTACATCTTCCCCGTTCCAGGATGTATTGAGTATCTGGTTTTATGAGCTTCTCTAAGTACCATTTCTCTCATATCTCCAAATTTTGGTACCCAAATCCTTTCAGCCCTATACCGGGTTCCGTCTTCCCGAATATTAAGATGCTTCTCCGATCCTTTGGGTATTTCATCCTTTAAATTTCCCTTTTTTTAAAACTCCTTGTTGTGCCTCCTTTATTTGAGTAGTAAGGTTATTATGAATCATTATATTCATAGATTTTACTCGAATGGGTTCTCTGTCCTTCCTGCTCAAGGCATCGGCTACCACATTTGCCTTCCCCGGGTGGTAACGAATCTCAAAGTCGTAATCATTCAATAATTCAATCCACCTACGCTACCTCATATTTAGTTGTTTCTGATTAAATATGTGTTGAAGACTTTTGTGGTCGGTATATATAATACTTTTGACCCCATATAAGTAGTGCCTCCAAGTCTTTAATGCAAAAACAACCGCGCCTAATTCCAAATCATGCGTCGTATAATTTTGTTCGTGAATCTTCAATTGTCTAGACACATAAGCAATCACCTTCGTTCGTTGCATTAATACACAACCGAGACCTTGCTATGATGTGTCACAATAAATCACAAAATCATCATTCCCTTCAGGCAATGACAATATAGGTACCGTAGTTAGCTTTTTCTTCAATAACTGAAACGCTTTCTCTTGTTCATCATTCCATTCAAATTTCTTCCCTTTATGCGTTAATGCAGTCAAGGGTTTTGCTATTCTGGAAAAGTCTTGGATGAACCTTCTGTAGTAACCAGCTAGTCCTAAAAACTGGCGTATGTGTTTCGGAGTTTTCGGGGTTTCCCACTTTTCAACAGTTTCTATCTTTGCCGGATCCACCTTAATACCTTTTTTGTTCACTATGTGACCGAGGAATTGAACTTCTTCCAACCAAAATGCACACTTTAAAAATTTAGCGTACAATTCTTCCTTCCTCAATACTTCTAACACCTTTCTCAAATGTTCACCGTGTTCTTGGTCATTCTTTGAGTAAATAAGTATGTCATCAATGAAAACAATGACAAACTTGTCAAGGTATGGTCCACACACTCGGTTCATAAGGTCCATGAACATAGCTGGTGCATTAGTTAAACCAAACGGCATGACTATAAACTCGTAATGACCGTAACATGTTCTGAAAGCAGTCTTTGGAATATCATCTTCTTTCACCCGCATTTGATGATACCCGGAACGTAAGTCAATCTTTGAATAAACAGACGAGCCTTGTAGTTGATCAAATAAGTCTTCGATTCTCGGTAGTGGGTAGTGGTTCTTGATGGTAAGTTTTTTCAACTCTCGGTAGTCGATACACAACCTGAATGTACCATCTTTCTTCTTGACAAACAAAACAGGAGCTCCCCACGGTGATGTGCTTGGTCGAATGAAACCACGCTCTAAAAGTTCTTGTAATTGGCTTTGCAGTTCTTTCATCTCGCTGGGTGCGAGTCTGTAAGGAGCACGAGCTATTGGTGCAGCTCCTGGTACAAGATCTATTTGAAATTCAACGGATCGATGTGGGGGTAATCCCGGTAATTCTTTCGGAAATACATCGGGAAATTCTTTTGCGACGGGAACATCATTGATGCTCTTTTCTTCAGTTTGTACTTTCTCGACGTGTGCTAGAACAGCATAGCAACCTTTTCTTATTAGTTTTTGTGCCTTCAAATTACTAATAAGATGTAGCTTCGTGTTGCCCTTTTCTCCGTACACCATTAAGGATTTTCCTTTTTCTCGTATAATGCGAATTGCATTTTTGTAACAAACGATCTCTGCTTTCACTTCTTTCAACCAGTCCATACCGATTATCACATCAAAACTCCCTAACTCTACTGGTATCAAATCAATCTTAAATGTTTCGCTAACCAGTTTAATTTCTCGATTCCGGCATATATTATCTGCTGAAATTAATTTACCATTTGCTAATTCGAGAAAAAATTTACTATCCAAAGGCATCAATGGACAACTTAATTTAGCAAAAAAATCTCTACTCATATAGCTTCTATCCGCACCCGAATCAAATAAAACGTAAGCAGATTTATTGTTAATAAGAAACGTACCCGTAACAAGCTCCGGGTCTTCCTGTGCCTCTGCCGCATTAATATTGAAAACTCTTCCGCGGCCTTGTCCATTCGTGTTCTCTTGGTTCGGGCAATTTCTAATAATGTGGCCCGGTTTTCCACATTTATAACAAACTACATTGGCATAACTTGCTCCGACACTACTTGCTCCGCCATTACTCGTTCCGACACCATTTGTTCCTTTCGTTCTATTAACCCCTGGTCCGTAGACCTCACACTTCGCCGCGCTATGACCATTTCTTTTACACTTGTTGCAAAATTTGGTGCAAAACCCCGAGTGATACTTTTCACACCTTTGGCATAGCTGCTTCTGATTATTGTTGTTGTTGTTGCGGTTATTATTGTTGTAGGGATGATTGTTGTAGTTGTTATTGTTGTTGTTGTTGGGCCGTTTGTTGTAGTTGTGATTGATGTTGCGATTGTTGGGATAGTTGTTGCGATTATTGTTGTAATTGCTGTTGTTGTTGTATTGGTGATTCTTATCACCGTTTTCCTCCCACTTTCTTTTGACTTGCTTCACATTGGCCTCTTCAGCAGTCTGTTCTTTAATTCTTTCTTCAATCTGGTTCACTAGTTTGTGAGCCATTCTACATGCCTGTTATATGGAGGCGGGCTCGTGTGAACTTATATCTTCTTGGATTCTTTCCGGTAATCCTTTCACAAACGCGTCGATCTTCTCTTCCTCATCTTCGAACGCTCCCGGACACAATAGGTACAATTCTGTGAATCGTCTTTCATACGTGGTAATATCAAATCCTTGGGTTCGTAACCCTCTAAATTCTGTCTTGAGCTTATTGACCTCGGTTCTGGGACGGTACTTCTCGTTCATCAAGTGCTTGAATGCTGACCACGGTAGTGCGTACGCATCATCTTGTCCCACTTGCTCTAGATAGGTATTCCACCATGTTAACGCAGAACCTGTGAAGGTATGCGTAGCATACTTCACTTTGTCCTCTTCAGTACACTTACTTATGGCAAACACCGATTCGACCTTCTCGGTCCACCGTTTCAATCCGATCGGTCCTTCGGTTCCATCAAATTCCAAAGGTTTGCAGGCAGTGAATTCTTTGTAGGTGCATCCTACACGATTTCCTGTACTGCTAGATCCAAGGTTATTGTTGGTATGTAGTGCAGCCTGTACTGCGGCTATGTTTGAAGCTAGAAAAGTACGAAATTCTTCTTCATTCATATTCACGATGTGTCGAGTAGTCGGTGCCATTTCCTTCAAAATAGTCAAATGGAACAAGTTAATCATACAGAATATTAAGAGTAGTTAATAGTATTTCGTAGCATAATATGAACTCATTTATAAAAGCTTTTTCTTCATATTAGCATTTTATAAGTTTAAATTCGGGTAGTACCTACCCGTTAAGTTCATACTTAGTAGCTAATATACAATTCAACTACTACAATTTTATATGAAAAACTGATTATAATAATATTTCGCGTTCAAACTTTTACACAATATTTTACAAACTTACAATACCGCTTATTTTACATATAGCATAAAATATAGCACACAATAAATTTGATACAAGATGGTTGTGAAGATAATTCTAGCTAGTACACAAGTCGTTCAGCAAAGACAATAAAGACACGTAATTCATACGTCCAGAAACAAGTCATGCATTGTGGTTTTACTAGGATTACTTCCCATCCTTGGTCTTGTGGAACATAACCGTTATGGCCGTTGATAAGACAGCGTGTTGTAACGTCGTCAAAGGGACGAGGGTTACGTAATGTCCAACAGTCCCGTAACAATCTAAAAACCTCATTTCTTACCCCAATTACCGACTCCGTCACTTGTGGGAACGTTTTGTTTAATAGTTGTAGCCCGATGTTCTTGTTCTCACTTTGGTGAGAAGCGAACATTACTAACCCGTAAGCATAACATGCTTCTTTATGTTGCATGTTAGCCGCTTTTTCTAAATCACGAAGTCCTATATTCGAATATATTGAGTCAAAATAATTTGTTAACCCGTTGCGTAAAATAGCATTTGGGTTCCCCGCAATATATGCGTCAAAGTAAACACATCGTAACTTATGGATTTCCCAATGTGATATCCCCCATCTTTCGAACGAAAGCCTTTTATAAACCAAGGCATTCTTGGAACGTTCTTCGAATATCTTACAAACTGATCTCGCCTTAAATAGTTGTGCCGAGGAATTCTGACCGACTCTAGACAAGATTTCATCAATCATGTCTCCGGGTAGGTCTCTTAAAATATTGGGTTGTCTATCCATTTTGTGTTTTTAAACTGTAAAATAGACAAGAGTTAGATTCATAAAAAATACTTATTAATACAAGCAATTTTTACATATATCATAAAGCATAAGCACACTATATTACATATATTACACCACACGAATACAACTATCTTATTCCGACTCGCTCGTTTCTTCTTCTTCGGTTTTGGTTCGTTTTGCCAAGTTTCTAGGGATATATGATGTTCCCCTAATACGAGCCGTCGTTTTCCACATTGGTTTAGAAAAACCTGGTGGTTTTGAGGTTCCCGGGTCATTGTTACAACTTAAGGACTTCGGGGGTTGACGATACATATAAAGTTCATCGGGGTTGGAATTAGATTTCTCTATTTTTATGCCCTTTCCCTTATTATTTTCTTTTGCCTTTTTAAATTCAGTTGGGGTAATTTCTATAACATCATCGGAATTCTCGTCGGAATCCGATTCATCGGAGAATTGGTAATCCTCCCAATATTTTGCTTCCTTGGCGGAAACACCATTGACCATAATTAACTTTGGTCGGTTGGTTGAGGATTTTCTTCTACTTAACCGTTTTATTATTTCCCCCACTGGTTCTATTTCTTCTTCCGGTTCCGATTCTTCTTCCGGTTCCGTCTCTTCTTCCGGTTCCTCTTCGGGAACTTGTGAATCAGTCCACGAATCATTCCAATTTATATTTGACTCTTCATTATTATTAGGTGAGTCAATGTGACTTGTTCTAGAGGTAGACATCTATCACATAATATCAAACGCGTTAAGAGATTAATATATCACATAATATTCACATATTAAAAATATATAGTTTCCAACAAAATTTGTTAAGCAATCATTTTTCAAGTAAACACGGTCGAAGTCCAGACTCACTAATGCATCCTAACAAACTCGATAAGGCACACTAATGCAAAATTATGGTTCTCTAAGACCAATGCTCGGATACCAACTGAAATGTCCCGTTCTTATTGATTAAAAACGTTCCATATTAATTGATTTCGTTGCGAGGTTTTGACCTCTATATGAGACGTTTTTCAAAGACTGCATTCATTTTTAAAACAAACCATAACCTTTATTTCATAAATAAAGGTTTAAAAAGCTTTACGTAGATTATCAAATAATGATAATCTAAAATATCCTGTTTTCACACGACCATTACATAATGGTTTACAATACAAATATTTTACATCGAAATCAGTTTCTTGAATGCAGTTTTTACACAATATCATACAAACATGGACTCCAAATCTTGTCCTTATTTTAGTATGCAACAGCGGAAGCTCTTAGTATTCACCTGAGAATAAACATGCTTTAAACGTCAACAAAAATGTTGGTGAGTTATAGGTTTAACCTATATATATCAAATCGTAACAATAGACCACAAGATTTCATATTTCAATACACATCCCATACATAGAGATAAAAATCATTCATATGGTGAACACCTGGTAACCGACATTAACAAGATGCATATATAAGAATATCCCCATCATTCCGGGACACCCTTCGGATATGATATAAATTTCGAAGTACTAAAGCATCCGGTACTTTGGATGGGGCTTGTTGGGCCCAATAGATCTATCTTTAAGATTCGCGTCAATTAGGGTGTCTGTTCCCAAATTCTTAGATTACCAGACTTAATAAAAAGGGGCATATTCGATTTCGATAATTCAACCATAGAATGTAGTTTCACGTACTTGTGTCTATTTTGTAAATCATTTATAAAACCTGTATGTATTCTCATCCCAAAAATATTAGATTTTAAAAGTGGGACTATAACTCACTTTCACAGATTTTTACTTCGTCGGGAAGTAAGACTTGGCCACTGGTTGATTCACGAACCTATAACAATATATACATATATATCAAAGTATGCTCAAAATATATTTACAACACTTTTAATATATTTTGATGTTTTAAGTTTATTAAGTAAGCTGTCCTCGTTAGTAACCTACAACTAGTTGTCCACAGTTAGATGTACAGAAATAAATCGATAAATATTATCTTGAATCAATCCACGACCCAGTGTATACGTATCTCAGTATTGATCATAACTCAAACTATATATATTTTGGAATCAACCTCAACCCTGTATAGCTAACTCCATGATAGGTCGAAACATTGTATACGTGTCTATGGTATCTCAAGATTACATAATATACAATACAAGTTGATTAAGTTATGGTTGGAATAGATTTGTTACCAATTTTCACGTAGCTAAAATGAGAAAAATTATCCAATCTTGTTTTACCCATAACTTCTTCATTTTAAATCCGTTTTGAGTGAATCAAATTGCTATGGTTTCATATTGAACTCTATTTTATGAATCTAAACAGAAAAAGTATAGGTTTATAGTCGGAAAAATAAGTTACAAGTCATTTTTGTAAAGGTAGTCATTTCAGTAAAGAACGATATAGTTTAACCATAATTTTTGGATATAGTTTAATGTTCATAATAAAAATCATTTTCTCAGAATAACAACTTTTAAATCAAAGTTTATCATAGTTTTTAATTAACTAACCCAAAACAGCCCGCGGTGTTACTACGACGGCGTAAATCCGGTTTTACGGTGTTTTTCGTGTTTCCAGGTTTTAAATCATTAAGTTAGCATATCATATAGATATAGAACATGTGTTTAGTTGATTTTAAAAGTCAAGTTAGAAAGATTATCTTTTATTTGCGAACAAGTTTAGAATTAACTAAACTATGTTCTAGTGATTACAAGTTTAAACCTTCGAATAAGATAGCTTTATATGTATGAATCGAATGATGTTATGAACATCATTACTACCTTAAGTTCCTTGGATAAACCTACTGGAAAAGAGAAAAATGGATCTAGCTTCAACGGATCCTTGGATGGCTCGAAGTTCTTGAAGCAGAATCATGACACGAAAACAAGTTCAAGTAAGATCATCACTTGAAATAAGATTGTTATAGTTATAGAAATTGAACCAAAGTTTGAATATGATTATTACCTTGTATTAGAATGATAACCTACTGTAAGAAACAAAGATTTCTTGAGATTGGATGATCACCTTACAAGATTGGAAGTGAGCTAGCAAACTTGAAAGTATTCTTGATTTTATGTAACTAGAACTTGTAGAATATATGAAGAACACTTAGAACTTGAAGATAGAACTTGAGAGAGATCAATTAGATGAAGAAAATTGAAGAATGAAAGTGTTTGTAGGTGTTTTTGGTCGTTGGTGTATGGATTAGATATAAAGGACATGTAATTTTGTTTTCATGTAAATAAGTCATGAATGATTACTCATATTTTTGTAATTTTATGAGATATTTCATGCTAGTTGCCAAATGATGGTTCCCACATGTGTTAGGTGACTCACATGAGCTGCTAAGAGCTGATCATTAGAGTGTATATACCAATAGTACATACATCTAAAAGCTGTGTATTGTACGAGTACGAATACGGGTGCATACGAGTAGAATTGTTGATGAAACTGAACGAGGATGTAATTGTACGCATTTTTGTTAAGTAGAAGTATTTTGATAAGTGTATTGAAGTCTTTCAAAAGTGTATAAATACATATTAAAACACTACATGTATATACATTTTAACTGAGTCGTTAAGTCATCGTTAGTCGTTACATGTAAGTGTTGTTTTGAAATCTTTAGGTTAACGATCTTGTTAAATGTTGTTAACCCAATGTTTATAATATCAAATGAGATTTTAAATTATTATATTATCATGATATTATCATGTATGAATATCTCTTAATATGATATATATACATTAAATGTCTTTACAACGATAATCGTTACACATATGTCTCGTTTAAAAATCATTAAGTTAGTAGTCTTGTTTTTACATATGTAGTTCATTGTTAATATACTTAATGATATGTTTACTTATCATAGTATCATGTTAACTATATATATATCCATATATATGTCATCATATAGTTTTTACAAGTTTTAACGTTCGTGAATCACCGGTCAACTTGGGTGGTCAATTGTCTATATGAAACATATTTCAATTAATCAAGTCTTAACAAGTTTGATTGCTTAACATGTTGGAAACATTTAATCATGTAAATATCAATCTCAATTAATATATATAAACATGGAAAAGTTCGGGTCACTACAAAAATCACCAACATGTTATGGCTAAGAAGAATCATTAAAATTGACTATTATGATCATCAATATAATTCATTGGTTCGGTATTGGGCAGTGTATAAAGGTCAATAAAAAAAATTTACGCATTACAAGTATCTGATGAAATACTCAAATGATCATCGTCTGTCACGTCTATAAGTCATGGTATACACTTATTCAGCATTTATACAATAGGCAGTCAATGCATGAATCCAATGCATATGCTAATTCTTTTGTTTCTAGAATCACTAAATGTTGTGCGGCGTTCGAATTCTTGTGAGTTTGTGACTGTTTTAAACTTTATACTTGTATATATCATAGAATAGTTCATGCTCAAGATTTAGTTGTGCACATTGTAGCCTTGTAGGTACAATTGATGTCATAAAACGTAAATAGTCAAGCAATGACATTAAACTAATTAAGTACCAGTCAAGGTGTCAAATGTTGTTGCAATTTTAAATGACATATTTGGGAATTAAAAAAAATATGAACAACGAAGTAAGTCAATGAGATTTTAATGTGTGGTGCAGCAATGAAAAGTTCGGCGCAAGTTGGGAAAAAATACTAAGAGGTTATAAAGATGTCCTCTTTGAAGTAGGCTATGATACTGCCGAATTTATAAATGCAAATTGGTTTTACATGAAATTTTAGATTTTAAAGTTAACACTTTACTTCTCTCTCTTAAATGTACCGAAATGTCCCGTTGTAATCAGATCATTTAACTTGGATAATCAATGTTTTATTATTTTGTAGTTACCGACTAAGCTGGATTCCACCTGATAAGTGTAACTTTCTTTATTGTGTAATCACGAGTAATTAATAGATCCAGTTATTAGATAATGGTAGTTTTGTCATAACATGCTTTATCATATTATACTTTTTTAAATGAGTTGTCTAAGAGGGCTCCCAACGTTGCCATCCACCAACCCGCCCAAGCCACCGCCCTGCTGGGTGCCGTTGGTATTAAACCGCCCAAGGGGCCGCCCAGGTTGCCGTCCACCAACCTGTGTTCCAGCTCGTGCTTTTTTGTCATTTTTGTGGACGGAGCAATTGAAGGCAAAATAACTCCAACGGTCAAATTTTTTGCCGTTGGAGATGAATATGTTTTTTTTTTCTTTTTTAAACTCTATATATATACACTCATATTTCATACAATTTCATACGCACACATACACTCATATTTCATACAATTTCATCAAATCTATCTCAAATTATCAAACACTATATATATCAATATGAATCCAAATAAATCAAATTCCGATCCGGATATGAATTTGGTATTAACGATCTTGAATACCACAAATAATCGAGCGCTTAAAGATATCGCAAGACTTTGATCATTTAGATGAGTTAAACGATGAAGAAGAAGTTGAACCCATTCCAAGGGCACCGAGAAGATATTTATATAGAGATCGTGAAGGCCGTGCAAAAGCTTTATGGAATGATTATTTTTCCGACAACTGTACGTTTCCCGACGATTATTTTCGTAGACGTTATCGAATGCGCAAACCTTTGTTTCTTCGTATATGCCAAGGTATAATGAATTTTTCCCAAACTCCGATTCCTGAGTATTTTACTTATTTTCATCAAAGACGTGATGCTTGTGGGCTACTAGGTTTTACTATTATTCAAAAAGTAACATCAGCCATACGTCAACTAGCGTATGCTGCGACGGCCGTTCTTTTTGACGAGTATTTGCATACGGGTGAACAAACCGCATATGATTGTTTAAATAAATTTTGCAAATGTATTTTTCACTTGTACGCAACAGAGTATTTGAGAAAACCAACCGCACAAGATGTGCAACGTTCGACCACTAAACATGCTCAAATACATAGATTTCCGGGGATGTTAGGAAGCATCAATTGTATGCATTGGAGATGGAGAAATTGTCCGGCACGTTGGAAGGGTCATTATACACGAGGTGACCATGGTTACACGTCAATTATGCTTGAAGCGGTAGCGTCTTATGATGGATGGTTTTGGCACGCTTTCTTTGGTACTGCGGGATCAAATAATGATATCAATGTACTTAATCAATCTGATTTATTTAACGACTTCTTAGCCGGCGAGGCTCCACCGTGCACGTTTACGGTGAATGGGTGTACGTTTGATAAGGGTTATTATTTGGCGGATGGAATTTACCCGGAATGGTCCACGCTAGTTAAGTCGTTCAGAAATCCGATTGATCCAAAACAATCAAAGTTCAAGGTATCAAGAATCTGCAAGAAAAGATATTGAACGAGCATTTGGAATACTACAAGGTCGATGGACGATTGTGCAGCATCCGGCAAGACCATATTATATCCGAAAAATTAGAAGGATTATGTTAACATGTGTGATATTAAACAATATGATAACCGAGGACAACGGTCGTGCATTTTGTGGACTTGAAGAGAATTATCGTCTAATTCGACGTGCACGAGGAACATTCCAAGAAAGGGTTGACGCGCATATCCGGGCGGACGCGGAATTAAGAGATGTGGTCATTCATCGACTACTACGAGATATGCTAGTAGAACACGTTTATAATCTTCCACCTAATTATCGAATTCGACATGATCCAACGAGAAATCCAAACAATCAAGATGAGGCGGGACCTTCACACGTTAACGATGACGAAGACGAAGAATAATTATTAAGTTTTTATGTAATTTTATTTTGAATTCTATGTTTTAATTTTAATTATTTGTAATGTTTTTTTTTATTTATCAATGAAATTTTAGTTTTATGTTATTACATATTTACGGCTCTATTAAGCGAGTCAACAGTAAGCGTCGATTTATTGGCGGCTTGACTGTCGTTTATAGCCTAAATTGAACTCCAGGCATGCTTTCAAACCCATGAAAATTTGATACTACCATTTTCATGGAGTCTCTTTTGATTTAATTGCTTATTTTTCTTTTACTCACTTTTATAGTTTTTTTTTTCCTTGTATTATTTTTTCTTCTTTTGGCCGGAGGCCCCTTGGAAGCAATCTCTTTATCCGTCGGATAGAGAGAGGGAGGACTTTCTCGATTCTTGGAGTGTTTCACTCGGGGTGGAGAAATGACCTCTCTTTATCCAAAGATAGAGGTGCGATTGTCTACGTCTCACCTCCCCCATACCCAACGCATGTGGGATTGGGTATGTTGTTGTTGTTGTTGTTATTACATATTTATTATTTATATAATATTTATATATAAATTAATATTATTTTGGAAAAAATAAAAAAATTAAAAATTAAAAAAAAAGAAGGAAGGAGTGTCATGGTTGGGAGTGTTTAGTCCTGAGAAGGAAGTGGGAAAAAAGTGCTGATGTGGCGCTGATGACTAAGCTGGAGACATGTCTCCATTGGGAGCACTCTAACTATAGCTTTTTGAGAGACGTTTAAGAAATTATTATACGCATAGTCAAGGTTGAAAAAGACGCGGGACGGGGCCGAAACGGTAGTGACCTCAAAACGTCGCAACAGAAAAAACGGGGCCGAGACGGGGTCGAAACGGATGTTGACTAATGTTGACTTTCATATATATATAAATATATATTTACACATATTTTAGAGCTAAAAAATCTTCGTTGACAAGTTTATACCTATAATTGCTATTAGCGTTAATATAATACAAAATGGAATGCTAAACTAAGTCAATTTTGATTGATTTGACCGACTTTTGACCGATTTTAACAGGATCTCTGACTTTTGACCGGCGTTGACCCAATTTTTCCTGCATTTGACCTGACTTTTGACCGTTGACCGGCTTATAAGAAAACAGGACGGGGTCGAAACGGTTTAGTCACCAAAACGACGCAACGGGCGTCGCAACGGACGCAACGGACGCCGTTTACAACAGTGCGCATAGTTGATGGTACATATGTCATCTAACTTTTTTTTTTTTCTCTTTTTTTGAAAAGCAAGTTGATTATATATATAAATCAACAACAATTACAAGAAGATGACATATATGTCATCTAATTTTAGAACTTTTATTGCATAGTTGCGGTTTTAATGAACCATATTAACTTCTTCACGCTGTTTTTTTATATTAATTTTGACTAAAATATATAATTGGTTATACAATGATGGTTTTTATAGGTGGTTCCGAATATGGCGAAAGATCCGAATATGGACGTACTGATACAAATATCTCGAAAGTAACTCAATGGATCGAATGGTATGGGTGGTACATTGGATGGCATGCTTCGTTTGATTCTAAACAGCGTATGTATGTTATTATTACCACTTTGCTTTGGTACACTCGGAGGCTAAGGAATTGTGTTTTGTTTGCTTATTTATCGTTGAAGGGAAACTTGATTTTGACAACATTTGGCTCTTATCATTTAAATGGTTTTGTCACAAAGTTTAATGTGTCATGGAATATTTGGCTTATAAAGCTTTTGTAATTCACTTGTATTTCTGGTTTTTTTGGCATTCTTAGCTCTTGCTGTGTAGCCTTTATCAACAAAATTTCACTGTTAAAAAAATAGGTGGTTTCGATTTTGATTTTATCGTTTCTTAGATCTCTAATATTGATCATTTAATTGCAAGCAAATATAATGTATTTTTAAACAACTATTGAAATGTTGAAATGTTGTTATTGCATCATTCGATTTAGTAAGATCTAGTAAGATCGATATTGTAAATTTCTTTCTTAATTACGTAAACTCGCGGATTAAACTAGTGTTAAAGTAAAACGAAACATAATTCTACTATGTCTTAAGGTGCATATGATAATACTGAATGATTAAGCGTTGAATTGTTCATACTCTGAATAATTCAAAGACTCTAAATAACTGAATTACAATAACATGTTTGACAATTCTTGAACGAAGAATGTGAATGATACAAAATTACCTTATTAACCTCGATAAGAATAAAAACTACAATAGATTTCTTTAATAAGTGTTATGATATAATTTAAAAGGAACATCAACTCAAATTTAGGTGTTTAATGATTAAGAAAGAATTACACCTTTGAATGGTACAACACTGAATGTTGAACCATTCAGCACAATCTGTCATTCAAAGGTCAAAAACAGATGTATTGAATGATTAATGGTTCAGTATTCAACGTTGAACCATTAAATTTAAGAGATAAACAAACACACCGTTTTTCAAAATTATTACTTTTATTGGAGATATAGTTTTAAATTATATGTCCACTATAATATTCACAAATATCTTCTACTCACTAACTCCATTTGTTATGATAGATGGTATGAGTTGACGGTGTGAGTGTGAGTTATGTTCTTTTATGATTTAAAATGTTGTGTTAGATCACTTGTACGGGGAGCGGATATTTTTGGCGTGCTAGTGAGTGAAGTGAGGTAGTTGACGATGACATTTCAAATTTGATGGGAAAATGGAAAGTATTGAGATGACGTGTTAGGGTGAGGTGTGGTTATTAATATTTCTTATTCCTTTTTTAAAAGGATTATTTTATTTTATATTTTGTTTAGTCGTTTAAACGTTGCAACTGGTCTTATTGTGATGTGGGTTGAAGGCTTGAATGTTGGTGTGACATTTTACTTTTGTTTTTTTTTTTTTTTTTTTTTTGTAAATAATATGTTAATGATTATCCTTGTTAATGATAACTTTTAAATAATAAATTGAAAGAGATATGTAATTTTTTTGATAAATTTAGTAGATGATTTGGGGTTTTCGATTGTTTTTTGTTTTAACAGAATGTTAGAGCACCAGGTGTGGAACAAACAAACCCGGCGCCGGGATCCACATTTCCTGCAGGTGACGGTCGGACAACACCGACCCGGCGTCGGAGGTCCCGACGTCGTCTGCTCGACGTTGGCTGAAGTGAAGAAAGTGGGGCCCAAATTTAAAAATTTTAACGTTTGATGATGCTGTTGGTTTTTTTTATAACACATTTCTCTATCTCTATATAAATAAACACATACAATCTCATTTTACACACACTTTTTATACACAAAATTCTCTCTTTTCCATTATTTTATACAAATTCACAACAAAAAAAATGGCCAATCGTTGGTTGATCAACTTCGACGTCCATCACGACGGTGAGCTTTCCGATAACCGCTAGTATGTGTACGGCAGGTTCACAAAATCGTTCGAAGCTCCAGACGTTACCGGCTTCGATGTAGAACGCGTAGTAAGCTTTATACGCGATAGGGTAGATTGCGAAGCCGCCGACGTTTGGTATTGTGACGAGGTCACAGATTTGTTCAAGTAATTTCGATTCGAAGCCTTGTGGGAACGAATGGTCGTAAAGGCCAAATTGAAGAGCAAACGTATCACGTTGTACTGCAGGAATGTGTGGAGCCTTCCCGCTTCAAACGGTCGAGATGATGATACGTCTTCGCATGAATCGGGATCTCCCACTCGCTATGGTCGTTAAATTGTTGTTATTTTTAATAAGTAATTTTTAGGATTTAACTTTAGGTTTTTAATTGTAACCGTTTTACGACTTTTTTTTTAATAAAAGTGTATTTTAGGACTTTTAATGTATTTTGTAATTTAATATTTGTTCGTATTTTTATTAATTATATTTAATAATGTGTTAGAAATATATAAGAA
Source organism: Rutidosis leptorrhynchoides (assembly GCF_046630445.1). Taxonomy (NCBI): domain Eukaryota; kingdom Viridiplantae; phylum Streptophyta; class Magnoliopsida; order Asterales; family Asteraceae; genus Rutidosis; species Rutidosis leptorrhynchoides. The sequence goes on from NC_092335.1 coordinate 618,704,703, forward strand.
AATTTATAAATAAAAAATTGGTGGACCCTATCTTCTCTCTACAAGACATTGAACTGACAATCTTTCTAATTCCCCTGTTTTTTCACCAATGTCAGTTTACAATGTCAGTTCAGTCAGCATTCAGTCATCAGCAAGACACTGAACTAACACTGAACTGACGCGTCACGACACCCTGTGCTCTTAGACCACACCCTATGGTTCATTACCCGTTCGTTACCCACACTTTACCCGTAGCCACCCGTAACTAACCATAGGCACCAATTAGTTACCCATGTCATAACCCGTCCTTAACCATAAGAACGTGTTAGATAACGTATGATTTCATTGCGAGGTATTGACCTCTATATGCGACATTTTTTAAAAAGGAAAACTGCATATATTATACATTACAAACCAAACCATTATTTTTGTTACAAGCTTTAGACAATAAAAAGATGATTATCGTTTAACGATAATCTTCGACTTACAAACTTTACAAATGATAATAACAACACGATTTCTAGCATATTTTACAACACACGTCCTCGGATATGCAGTTTTATTTTTGACACAAATATGAGTACGCATGATCCTGCTTAGATTCAACATAATGCAGCGGAAGCTTTAATTATCACCTGAGAATAAACATGTTTAAAAACGTCAACATAAAGTTGGTGAGATATAGGTTTAGTGCGCAGCAATATATATATATAGACCACAAGATTTCGTATATAAACATTTCAATAAAAATATTCTAAGTGGTTGAGCACTTGGTAACCATACTTAACATTTTTACGTCGCATATTCCCTTTAATATGAAATCTTACTACACCGTACCAAGTGTAGTCACAAAACGAAGTACTGTGCAACCGTTGAATACTGGTCGTCCAGTCCGGTTGGGGTTGTCAGGCCCGATAGATCTATCAACAGGATTCGCGTTTACAATACCGCTGTAAATATTAGTTACCAAGCTACAGGGAAGTATGCCAGTGGTACAACTCAACGTAGAACATATTTTTCAGTTACTTGTGTCCATATCGTAAAACATAAAATACATGTATTCTCATCCCGAAATATTTAGAGTTTAAAAGTGGGACTATATACTCACTCTTGTCTTGATGATATATATATTTTGACTCGGTCTTCCGGTTGATATCACGAACCTATCCATATATAATATATCAATATGTTTTCATTTTTAAACAAACGTTATAAATATATACTTGTTATACTTTTAATACTTTGAATAATTCCTTAGTCCGTAGTTAGCAGTCCGAGGTTAGCAATTCAATTTTAATGGTTCATTTTTAGATGTTTAATATACCCGCAATGAATAAATATAACCCCCAACGAAATAAATAAAACTCCCGTAAAACCCCATCATAAATGTATTGGTCGAGATTAATCTTGACCCATGGTACCGGTGTTGTCAAATGACGTGTTGCGTACATAAAGTACCGGTGTTGTCAAATGACGTGTTGCGTACAATCATGGGATCTTATGATTAATCTTCTCGTGTTGTTTACGGGTGATCCTGAACCATATAAAATTGAATTATAAGTACATATATATAAAATATCATGTTATCTTAGAAATATGTGATTTATATCATTTTTTCCAATTGATCCCGTAGTTGAAATGATCTAGGATAACCAATTTTGTTTCGGTCATAGTTTCTTCGTTACAAATCCGTTTTCGTTGATTCAAATTGCCATCTTCTTGGATCGAGTTCTTCTTTAAGACTATGAACTGTAAATACCTTGGTTTGTATTCAAAATCATACGGCATAAGTGAAACATTAGTGAAACATATGAAGTTAAACATTTTTGTTACAACAAAATCATTTAATGACCATTTTTCTAAAAATACTTATACTTTGAAAAACCAAGTTTTACCTTGTTAAATTAGTATATACATAAGTTATATTACAGGTCTTGAAGTATTTTAAAAGTTAAGTTAGAAGGATCTATTTAGTTTGCAAACAAGTTTGAAAACATTCAAACTATGTTCTTGTTGTTAAACTTTTGTACCACAAAATAAGATAGCTATATATATATGAATCGAATAAGGTTATGAACATAGATTCTACCTCAAGTTCCTTGGATAAGTTTGCTGTAAAAGAGGAGTAAGAAGCTAGAATCAAAAGGGTGATAGAAGTGGATGAAAGATTGGAAGTAAGTTGGTGTTCTTGGAGGGTTTTCTTGAAGTGTTTTTGTATGGTTTTTGTATGGTGTTTTAGTATGGTTTTTGAAGCTAGATCTTTATGGAACTTTGCTGGATTGTTATGGAGTTTAGAGAGTAAGAAAGAGTGTGTGTTTTTAGTTAAGAGATTGAAGTAAAAATGAATCAAAAATGATGATACATATATACTCCTAAAAATGTGATCTTTAAGGATAACATGACAAAATTTTAGTTTGTATTTTTGTAATTAGTCAAGTAATCATCCAAAAGTAATTACCTAGCTCTAAGGGCATGAATAATGGCTGGTTAGGTGGTGATTTTGATGTGTATTTACTATTAGTAAATACGTATAGAAGCTAGGTATGATACGAGTACTTATACACTAGATATACGTATAGAAATTTTGTGAAAAATGGAATGAGGATTCAAATATAGCTATCTTTTGTGAATACACTTATATGATTTTATGTATTTAAGTTCTTAAAAGTGATTAAATACATTACTTATACAATATATGTATAAACATTATATGTCTTAAGTATTTATGTCAAATAACGTTACGTATAGTTATCGTTTTGAAAACTTAAGTTAGTAGTTTCAAAATACACATATAACTTGTTGTTATTAATATAAAATGAGGTATTAAAACATTCCTTAATCATGTTAAATATGTATATATACATATATATACACAAACGTATAATTATCATATATTGTATGGTTCGTGATATCATCGGTCAAACTAGACGGTCAAACGTTGTGTAAAACTCTTTTCGGAAATATCAGTCTCGACAATTTGGATTGCTTATCATGTTGGCAAGGTTTAATTTATGTAAATATTAATCTTATAAGTATAGAATGATCGAAAAAGTGCGGGTCGTTACATTACCTCCCCGTTAAATAAATTTCGTCCCGAAATTTTAAAATTGTACCTATTTTGCGTTATCGAGAAACAAGTGCGGATACTTTCGTTTCATCTGATCCTCTCGTTCCCAAGTAAACTCAGGACCTCTTCTAGCATTCCAACGAACCTTAACAATCGGTATATTGCTCTGTTTGAGTTGTTTAACTTCACGGTCCATGATTTCGATTGGTTCTTCGACGAATTGTAGTTTCTCGTCGACATGGATTTCTTCAAGAGGAATGGTAAGGTCTTCCTTTGCAAGACACTTCTTAAGGTTCGAGACGTGAAAGGTATTATGTACTCCGGCGAGTTGTTGCGGTAACTCGAGTCGATAAGCTACCGGTCCAATGCGTTCGATGATCTTAAACGGGCCTACGTATCTTGGGTTCAGTTTACCCCTTTTGCCGAAACGTATTACACCTTTCCAAGGTGACACCTTTAGCATAACCATGTCCCCGACCTGAAACTCTAATGGTTTCCTTCGGACATCGGCGTAGCTCTTTTGGCGACTACGGGCTGTTTTCAATCTCTCCTTGATTTGTACTATCTTCTCGGTCGTTTCGTGTATGATCTCGGGACCAGTTAAATGTCGATCTCCTACTTCATTCCAACAGATAGGAGATCTACACTTCCTTCCATACAATGCTTCGAATGGTGCAGCTTTAATGCTCGCATGATAACTATTATTATACGAGAATTCTGCTAACGGTAAATACTTATCCCATCCGTTTCCAAAATCGATCACACATGCCCTGAGCATGTCTTCAAGAGTCTGAATTGTTCTTTCACTCTGCCCGTCGGTTTGCGGATGATATGCGGTACTCATATCCAGACGAGTTCCTAGTGCCTCCTGTAGTGATTGCCAGAACTTTGAGGTAAATCTACTATCACGATCAGATATAATGGAAATAGGTATTCCATGCCTTGAAACAACTTCCTTTATATACAATCGTAATAGTTTCTCCATTCTATCCGTTTCCTTTATAGGCAAGAAATGTGCAGACTTGGTGAGACGATCAACAATCACCCAAATGGTGTCGTAACCCCAGGCAGTCTTTGGTAACTTCGTGATGAAATCCATGGTAATACCATCCCATTTCCATTCTGGGATTTCTGGTTGTTGAAGTAACCCTGACGGCTTCTGGTGTTCTGCTTTGACCTTGGAACAAGTTAAACACTCCCCAACATATGTTGCTACGTCTGTCTTTAAATTAGGCCACCAATAACGTGTCTTAAGATCTTGATACATCTTTCCAACTCCAGGATGTATCGAGTATCTTGTCTTATGTGCCTCGTTCAATATCAACTTCCTTAATCCACCCAACTTCGGTACCCAAATACGATTTGCAAAATATCTAATTCCGTCTTCCCGTATAACGAGTTGCTTCTCATACTTCTTCATTATTTCATTCTTTATGTTTTCTTTATTGAGTGCTTCTTGTTGAACTTCTTTGATTTGTGAGTTGAGATTCATGCGAATTTTTATATTCATTGCTCGAACTCGAATTGGTTCTCGTTCCTTTCTGCTTAAAGCATCGGCCACCACGTTCGCCTTTCCGGGATGATAACGAATTTCACAATCATAGTCGTTTATCAGCTCGACCCACCTACGTTGCCTCATGTTCAGCTGTTTTTGATCGAAAATATGTTGAAGGCTTTTATGATCAGTAAACACAGTGAATTTAACCCCATACAAGTAGTGTCTCCACATCTTCAATGCAAACACGACTGCTCCCAATTCTAGATCATGCGTCGTATAATTTCGCTCGTGAATCTTCAATTGTCGGGATGCAAATGCAATAACTTTCTTCCGTTGCATAAGAACACAACCAAAACCTTGTCGCGAAGCGTCACAATATATTTCAAAATCATCGTTCCCTTCAGGTAACGATAAAATAGGCGCCGTAGTTAACTTCTTCTTCAATAATTGAAATGCGTTCTCCTGCTCCGAGGTCCATTCGTATTTCTTCCCTTTTTGCGTTAATGCTGTCAACGGCTTAGCTATTCGAGAAAAATCTTGAATAAACCTTCTATAATAACCGGCTAAACCCAAAAATTGGCGTATCTGCATTGGTGTCTTAGGAGTCTCCCATTTTTCAATGGCTTCAATTTTTGCTGGATCAACCTGAATTCCTTTGCTACTAACAACGTGGCCAAGAAATTGTACTTCTTTCAACCAGAAAGCACACTTAGAAAATTTAGCATAAAGTTGTTCTTTTCTCAACAACTCCAGTATCAACCTTAAATGCTCTTCATGCTCTTGCTCACTCTTGGAATAGATAAGAATATCATCAATGAAAACGATAACAAACTTATCTAAATACGGACTACAAACTCGATTCATGAGGTCCATGAATACAGCTGGCGCATTCGTCAATCCAAACGGCATAACCAAAAATTCGTAATGACCATAACGTGTCCGAAAAGCAGTTTTCGGAATGTCCTCTTCTTTGACGCGTAGTTGATGATAGCCCGATCTTAAGTCGATTTTCGAATAAATACATGATCCTTGCAGTTGATCAAATAAGTCATCAATTCTCGGTAGTGGATATCGATTCTTGATAGTTAACTTATTTAATTCACGATAGTCTATACACATCCTAAAAGATCCATCTTTCTTCTTAACAAACAAAATTGGAGCTCCCCACGGTGAAGTACTCGGTCGTATGAATCCACGGTCCAGTAATTCTTTTAACTGACTTTGAAGTTCTTTTAACTCGGACGGTGCAAGTCTATATGGAGCACGAGCCACTGGTGCAGCTCCTGGTACTAAATCTATTTGAAATTCTACCGATCTAAATGGAGGTAATCCCGGCAATTCTTCCGGAAAAACTTCGGGAACATCTCTTGCCACAGGCACATCATTGATGCACTTCTCTTCCTTTTCGACTTTATTAACATGTGCTAAAATAGCGTAACATCCCTTTTCTAAACACTTTTTGGCTTTCAAACAGCTAATGAGTTTTAGCTTTGAATCACCCTTCTCTCCGTAAATCATCACCGGCATTTTATCCTTACCAGGAATACGAATTGCCTTCTTGGCACAAACAACTTCCGCTCCTACTTTGGACATCCAGTCCATGCCGACTATTACATCAAAACTTCCTAATTCTACGGGTATCAAATCAATCTTAAATGTTTCTCCGGCTAAATTTATCTTACAATCACGACAAATTTTATCGGCTTTAATTAGTTTACCATTAGCTAACTCAATCATGTACTTAGCATCTAGAGGTAATGATGAACAATTCAATTTAGTGTAAAAATTTATACACACGTAACTTCTATCGGCGCCAGTATCAAATAAAATAGATGCTGATAAGTTATTAATGGTAAACGTACCCGTAACAAGCTCCGGGTCTTCTCGTGCCTCTCTAGCATTAATAACAAACGCTCTTCCACGTGCAGGTCCGCCATTCTGATTCGGGCACTGACTCTTATAGTGACCTTGTTTTCCACAACCAAAACAAGTAATGGTAGCCAAAGCAGTTCTATTTGCGTTGGTGGCAGGAGTCTTGTTGCCATTTGTAACGAGAGCCTTACAATCTTCCGCAAGATGTCCCTGTCGATTGCAATTGGTGCACAACACACTACAGTAACCAAAGTGATGTTTGTGGCAACGGTTGCATAAAGGACTTTGTCCTTTATAACCAAAACCTGAACCACTACTCGCACCTTTTGTGGTTTCTTGTTTCTTATAAGGTTGTTGTTGGTTACCTCGATCATAACTTCCATTCCACTTTTTCTTGTTTCCCAATACCTTCACCTCAGTATTGAATGCTTTCTTGTCCAAAATGACCTGATCCATTAGCTCGTTCGCCATGGTTATAGCTTCATGAATTGTCTTAGGTTTCGATGCTGTAACATTTGCCTTGACCTTTTTGGGCAAACCAGCTTTGTACATTTCAATCTTCCGTTCTTCGGTTGGAACCAATTCAGGACATAGCAAAACTAATTCCATGAATCGCTGGTTGTAGTTGGTGATTTCAGTACCAACCACCTTCAAACTTCGTAACTCATCTTCTAACTTAATAACCTCATTCCTTGGACAATACTCGGTGATTATCATTGCTTTGAATTCTTCCCATGGAGTATCATAAGCTACATCTCCTCCTACCGCCTTCACATAATTCTTCCACCATGTGAGTGCACTATCTTGTAAAGTGCACGATGCAAACTTGGTCATGTCTTTTTCATCACAACCGCTGATTTTGAACACCGTCTCCATCTTTTCTATCCATCGGGTTAAACCGATAGGTCCTTCCGTTCCACTGAATGATGATGGCTTGCAAGCTTGGAACGTCTTGTAGGAGCATCCTACACGAGGATTTGGATTAACTGCAGCAGCTCTTGCAGCCTCAACCCATAACATTCTGTCGTTCACTCGCTGGTTGATGAGTTCCTCGAGTTCTTGTTCCGTCATTCGATTCAATCGCGCCATTTCCTAATGAAAGAAAATAATTATTCACATGGATTATTATAGATGTAGTGTGTATTTATAGTACATTATAGCTTATTAATAATATGAACTAGGTATTATTATAAAAGCCTTTTCTTCTTATTAGCGTTTTATAATTATATCTTGGGTAGTACCTACCCGTTAATGTTCATACTTAATAGCTTAGTACAGAATCAATTACTACAATCTAAATAATACTTAACCATGGAAAATTATTGCATTTCATACTTCAATATTTTACATATGCTTATCTTACATCGAACATTAAGCAAACCACACTATTAATATTATACAAAACATTATTCGGTTCCATGGTTTGACACAGCAGCGCATCGTTTGATCTATTTTCTAGGACGTTTAGACACAAAGATTTGCTTAACGCTTATCCTAACTGTCTGCCTATATTTTGGCTGTGGGACTGAAGAACTGGATGCCGGGACAGAACGAATAGGAATAGCGGGGATAGGGGTGGTAGTGTTGAGTGGAATTGGTGCCACATCATTCTCATTAAACTCGGGATTTGGATTTTCTAATTCATTAGCCTTTCGTTTCTTTCCTAGTTCGAACTCGTCTTTTGTAATTTCCTGTATTTCTTCCTCGGGTTCACTTTCCTCCTCGGGTTCACTTTCCTCCTCGGGTTCACTTTCCTCCTCGGGTTCACTTTCCTCCTCGGGTTCACTTTCCGGAATTTGTGAGTCTTCCCCAAGGATATCATTTTCGTCATCGGACAGGTTAATGACTGGAACGCCATCTGAAGATTCTGATTCGGAGTCGTTGATTGTGATAACAATTTTTGAGCTCGACATCTATCACACAACAACTAACCCATTAGTACTTATATAATATTTACATATAAATTTTAACCAACAGTGATAAGCAATGTTTTTTTTTTTTTAAATCAGACCCGGTCAAAGTCCAGACTTACTAATGTATCCTAACGGCTTCTCGGTTAGACACACTAATGCAGACCTGGTTCGCTAAGACCAACGCTCTGATACCACATGTCATAACCCGTCCTTAACCATAAGAACGTGTTAGATAACGTATGATTTCATTGCGAGGTATTGACCTCTATATGCGACATTTTTTAAAAAGGAAAACTGCATATATTATACATTACAAACCAAACCATTATTTTTGTTACAAGCTTTAGACAATAAAAAGATGATTATCGTTTAACGATAATCTTCGACTTACAAACTTTACAAATGATAATAACAACACGATTTCTAGCATATTTTACAACACACGTCCTCGGATATGCAGTTTTATTTTTGACACAAATATGAGTACGCATGATCCTGCTTAGATTCAACATAATGCAGCGGAAGCTTTAATTATCACCTGAGAATAAACATGTTTAAAAACGTCAACATAAAGTTGGTGAGATATAGGTTTAGTGCGCAGCAATATATATATATAGACCACAAGATTTCGTATATAAACATTTCAATAAAAATATTCTAAGTGGTTGAGCACTTGGTAACCATACTTAACATTTTTACGTCGCATATTCCCTTTAATATGAAATCTTACTACACCGTACCAAGTGTAGTCACAAAACGAAGTACTGTGCAACCGTTGAATACTGGTCGTCCAGTCCGGTTGGGGTTGTCAGGCCCGATAGATCTATCAACAGGATTCGCGTTTACAATACCGCTGTAAATATTAGTTACCAAGCTACAGGGAAGTATGCCAGTGGTACAACTCAACGTAGAACATATTTTTCAGTTACTTGTGTCCATATCGTAAAACATAAAATACATGTATTCTCATCCCGAAATATTTAGAGTTTAAAAGTGGGACTATATACTCACTCTTGTCTTGATGATATATATATTTTGACTCGGTCTTCCGGTTGATATCACGAACCTATCCATATATAATATATCAATATGTTTTCATTTTTAAACAAACGTTATAAATATATACTTGTTATACTTTTAATACTTTGAATAATTCCTTAGTCCGTAGTTAGCAGTCCGAGGTTAGCAATTCAATTTTAATGGTTCATTTTTAGATGTTTAATATACCCGCAATGAATAAATATAACCCCCAACGAAATAAATAAAACTCCCGTAAAACCCCATCATAAATGTATTGGTCGAGATTAATCTTGACCCATGGTACCGGTGTTGTCAAATGACGTGTTGCGTACATAAAGTACCGGTGTTGTCAAATGACGTGTTGCGTACAATCATGGGATCTTATGATTAATCTTCTCGTGTTGTTTACGGGTGATCCTGAACCATATAAAATTGAATTATAAGTACATATATATAAAATATCATGTTATCTTAGAAATATGTGATTTATATCATTTTTTCCAATTGATCCCGTAGTTGAAATGATCTAGGATAACCAATTTTGTTTCGGTCATAGTTTCTTCGTTACAAATCCGTTTTCGTTGATTCAAATTGCCATCTTCTTGGATCGAGTTCTTCTTTAAGACTATGAACTGTAAATACCTTGGTTTGTATTCAAAATCATACGGCATAAGTGAAACATTAGTGAAACATATGAAGTTAAACATTTTTGTTACAACAAAATCATTTAATGACCATTTTTCTAAAAATACTTATACTTTGAAAAACCAAGTTTTACCTTGTTAAATTAGTATATACATAAGTTATATTACAGGTCTTGAAGTATTTTAAAAGTTAAGTTAGAAGGATCTATTTAGTTTGCAAACAAGTTTGAAAACATTCAAACTATGTTCTTGTTGTTAAACTTTTGTACCACAAAATAAGATAGCTATATATATATGAATCGAATAAGGTTATGAACATAGATTCTACCTCAAGTTCCTTGGATAAGTTTGCTGTAAAAGAGGAGTAAGAAGCTAGAATCAAAAGGGTGATAGAAGTGGATGAAAGATTGGAAGTAAGTTGGTGTTCTTGGAGGGTTTTCTTGAAGTGTTTTTGTATGGTTTTTGTATGGTGTTTTAGTATGGTTTTTGAAGCTAGATCTTTATGGAACTTTGCTGGATTGTTATGGAGTTTAGAGAGTAAGAAAGAGTGTGTGTTTTTAGTTAAGAGATTGAAGTAAAAATGAATCAAAAATGATGATACATATATACTCCTAAAAATGTGATCTTTAAGGATAACATGACAAAATTTTAGTTTGTATTTTTGTAATTAGTCAAGTAATCATCCAAAAGTAATTACCTAGCTCTAAGGGCATGAATAATGGCTGGTTAGGTGGTGATTTTGATGTGTATTTACTATTAGTAAATACGTATAGAAGCTAGGTATGATACGAGTACTTATACACTAGATATACGTATAGAAATTTTGTGAAAAATGGAATGAGGATTCAAATATAGCTATCTTTTGTGAATACACTTATATGATTTTATGTATTTAAGTTCTTAAAAGTGATTAAATACATTACTTATACAATATATGTATAAACATTATATGTCTTAAGTATTTATGTCAAATAACGTTACGTATAGTTATCGTTTTGAAAACTTAAGTTAGTAGTTTCAAAATACACATATAACTTGTTGTTATTAATATAAAATGAGGTATTAAAACATTCCTTAATCATGTTAAATATGTATATATACATATATATACACAAACGTATAATTATCATATATTGTATGGTTCGTGATATCATCGGTCAAACTAGACGGTCAAACGTTGTGTAAAACTCTTTTCGGAAATATCAGTCTCGACAATTTGGATTGCTTATCATGTTGGCAAGGTTTAATTTATGTAAATATTAATCTTATAAGTATAGAATGATCGAAAAAGTGCGGGTCGTTACAACCCGCTTTAGTTATCCGCTTTCACCATAGATTTAACGGAAAAGTTATAGGAATTGTGGGTTCCAGTGGCTTTTTATTGTTGGACTTAATGCTTTATTGCTTGTACGTTGTATATTAAGAGGAGTATTGTTTTAGCCATGATAGAGAGTGTTTAGTTATGAGTTAGTTATAGGATATTGGTGTTGATGTGGCGCTGATGTGGAAGGTTAAGATGATGAATAGTTTAGTTACGATAGGAAGTGGCCTTAGGAGTCACTGACTGGGCCCTAGGGGGTGTCACCCACCCGATTATATTCGTGGCACGTGTCGGAGGGAACCGCATTGGGGAAAACCCCCCTTTGAGGATCGAAAATGCGCCGAGTTCCACCAAATACTTAGATTAATTAGAGTACCATTCGGGCGATGCCTAGTTGGTGGTATTTTAATTGTTGATTAAGCTTAAACAGGTTTTTAAGAGAAAAATTGGAATAAATATAAAATTTTGTTTAATAAAATTAGTAGATATATGTTAGTATTTATAGGTAAAAAAGATTGTGTTGTAGGGGTTTTGTGGCTCGGTCGACGCACGTTTCTCCGTGTTTTTGTTTTTGTTCATACTTTTCTTGTAGGGTTTAAAAAACATAGGTCAAATTTATCTTTTATAGGGTTTAAAAATGAGGAGCCGTAATCGTAATTAGAGAAATATTCAAATGAAACCAAGTTTTAAGTTGAGATTCAAGGGACCAACCAGAGTGCGACACGTGGCGCGATAATTGGAAGAAAAAAAAATTCAAAAACAAAATTTTTTTTCAAATTTTCTTTTTTAATTTTTTTCGATTTCTTTTTTTGTTTTTACGAAATGTTTTTTTAATCACATGTGATTGAATTGACATGCAGTAAATCACATGTGATTCTGCATGCCAATCACATGTGATTGTAAAATCCACTTATATGTGATTCTGCATGTCAAATCTAATAACATGTGATTGAAAAATTTTTATTTAGTAAAATGTCGAATTTCAGTAAATTTGTGCTAAAATCTTTAAACACCAAGTTTTTGATCAAAACTTGATCAAATCACCGAATTAAAGTCTGAGATTTTGAAGATATAGTCATGAAACGCTAACAAACTTAATGAAATCACCGAATTAAAGTCTATTTCCTGTTAAAAAAATTTTAGAAAAAAAAAATTTGAATTTTTTTTTTCAATCACATGTGATTGGATTTGTCATGCAGAATCACATGTGATTGTGTTTTACAATCACATGTGATTGAATTTGATAATCACATGTGATTGAATTTGACATGCTAAATTAAAGAAAAAAATTTTAAAAAAAATTTTGAAATTTTTTTTTGAAAAAATAAAAATTTTTAAAAAAAAAATTTCAAGAATTTTTTTTCAACAAAAAAAAAATTTGATTTTTTTTTCAATCACATGTGATTGTCGCGCCACATGTCGCACTCTGATTGGTTCGTTGGATTTCAAGTAAATTATTGGATTCAAGGGATTACAACTCGCCGTAATTAAATGAATTACAATTGAGTGAAATTTTGTTGTACCCTTTTTTTTTTATTGAAAACAAGTTTATAAAATGTTTTATAGAATGGCTTTTATAAGAAATTAATTAGTTTTTTTAATTATTAATAATTTTTTAATTCAATTAAGTGAATTGTTTTAATTAATTTATATAAATATAAATAATTTAATTTTTAAAAATGTAATAAAAAAAACTGATTAACACTCTCACTATCTCATGCCCTTAACTTTTTTAGACTCGGCCAGTTAGTGGTGACTGTCAAGTGACTTAGGTAATTACTTCTTATGCTCTAACACCCTTAAAGCCGCAATACACCAACTAAATCCAACTTAATTTCCCTGATACTTTAATAAAATTATCCCGTTCCGTGATAAATTTCCAAGCATTCCTTAAAATATATTAAATTTTATAGGAATTTGAATAATCCTTTCTTTTAAACATTCAAATGAAAATATAAGACTTCTTTCGTTCCATATTGATCGTCCAGTATTTCTTTTTGAGTTTTCTCAAATTAATAGTCAATTTTCTATAAATAAATAAGAATAACAAGGTAGATTTTCTTTATGCTTTTAACTTTTGCATATACGACAAAAAATAGGTAAAGCGTAATGAGTAAACTGTAAAATAAAAAAAACATACAGTGTAATAATGAGATTTTTTAAACTTTATTTTTTTTATCTGTAAATTATTAATATGGGAATGGGAATGGGAATGGGAATGGGAATGGGAATGTCGGAGTGCCTTTTGTAGGAAATTGATGTATAAAAGTTGAATTATAGCTTTTAATGGAATTTTCTAAATATGTTATGATTGTCCATCTCAAGAAATAAATGGAAAATGAAACTTGTAGCAAAACTGTACTGGTCAACTTGGCGTATGTTCATACGAGTCACATCTGACGCGGAAGTCTTTGCGTGTTCCCTCTTATCACATACGCATCATGTTTCATGCCTAAAGTTATTCTGGAGCACAATAATAAATAATAAATAATAAATTTATCATCATTTTTGAAAGATTTAAGAAAAAATTACATGGATAGTCCCTGTGTTTTACACAATATTACATCTGTAATCCTTGTATTTCATTTTTGACCTTTTTAATCCTTGTGATTTACATTTTTTAAACGGATAGTCCTTAGCTCAAACAGACGTTTAGATCTAACGTCAAGTGACCACACGTGATAAACACGTGAGGTTATATTTGTCTTTCACCTTCTCAACTGGTGTAAACCCCTTTATATATCCTTTTTCCCCAACCCAATCGTTCATATTACTACCGTCATTTTCCCTAAATCAATTCAAAATCAGTCAAACGATTCAAACCCTAATTCGCCATGGTACAATGTGATTGTGGTCGTGAAGCAATAATTCGGACATCCTGAACTCGGAGGAACCCTGGTCGTCGTTTTTATGGATGCCCACTAAAGGTATTGTAACCCTAAGTCTTTAATAATTGATTTAAGTGATTAATTGTGAAAGTTGTTTATTTTTTAATAATATTTGTTCGCAGAATTCCAGTTGCAGGTTTATTGATTGGTACGATCCTCCAATGTGTGCTAGATCAGTTGCCATTATACCTGGTTTGTTGGAGGCCATAAATAGGGCTGAAGCAGGGATGAATGCAGCGAAAACTGAAGTTAAGATCTACAAATGGTTGCTTGTTGTTGTCTGTGTTTGGTTTGCTTTGTCTAAGTTTGGTAATTAGGGGTGATCAATGTAATGTATGGTAGTAGTTGTCTTATGTTGTCTTTTGGTAATTGTATTAGATGTTATCTTTTGGTAATTGTCTTAGATGTTGTATTTTGTTTCAATGTAATGGTTGATCAATGTAAGATGTGTACTCTTTGTTTCTATCAATGAAGAGATATTATGGTTTACAATCAGTTTTGGCTTACAAGTTACATGTTACACAAAGACATTCATTACCATAATAAGTACCAAAATAAGTACCAAAAGCATTAACTTAGATGTTGTATTTACCAGAATAAGTACCAAAAGAGATTCATTCTTCATTACATAGTACCAAAAGACATTCATTACAACCATTGTTTCATTACGAACCATTGTACCAAAAGACATAGAACCAAATTTACATTACATCAACCATTGTACCAAACGACTTGGACCAAATTTACACTACATCACCCATTGTACCAAAAGACATTAACATTACATCAGAACTACCAAGTTATCATTCAAAAGACATAAACTAAAATACATTCACTACCATTGAAAAGAGATTAACAAAAGACAATAACACTTGGCATTTGATTCATTAATTACCTGTTGCATCATTAATCTGGGATTGAGCCCTTTCCCCCCTTTTCCCCTTTGAACTTGTTTTTGTTCCAACACATGTTGATGCTTCATTTGGGCAGCCCCTTTTATTGTGTCCATATGTGCCACACTTCCCACATTGTTTAGACTTACATTTTCTTGAAATTTTTCCCTTTTCATTCATCTCTGAAATTTCCTCAGCAGACTTCCTCCTGTTCTTTTTAGGCCAACCAGCAGTAGCTATCTTCAAGGGTGGTAATATCTTTGTTGGATCATTTGATTTAGGCCACATTGATTTACCATTTAATGGTACAATGTGAAACTTGTAAGTCTCCTTCCATCTCATTAACCAGTGTACTTGATGAACCCATTCTTCAGGCACTCCTACTTGATGAACCCATTGTCTTGATCATCATTATGAACTCTTCAAATACTTCTTCCTCTAACTCAACATTGTGATCAAGTCTAACACTAGCATCATGATTTTGATCAACTAACTCTTCATCATGATTTTGATCAACTAACTCTTCAACATTGTCATTTTCAGTCCCAACAATGACATCATCAACTAACACTTCAACATTGACATTGACAGGCTGACTTTCTTGAGCAACATACTTAGTGTAGATACTTATTATTTTATGATCACCTAAGTAATTTATCAAATTTCTAAAATCATTGTCACAGATCAGTGGTTCTAAGCCATTTTCAATTGTAAACCCTGGTTTTAGAACATGGTAGGTCATATTTTGGAAATCAAGATATCCTAAGTCTTTCATTATTTCATGTAACTCAAACATACCAAACTTGTCTTTGTTCATACAATCAATGTGTGTAATGAAACCGTTCTTATACCTTACGTTTGGAGGCACAGTGAATACACCTCCATGATGAAGTTTGATTGAAAACAAATCCGGATAATCAGCTGCACAATCAATAAACAAACATAAATTATATTTTCGTCTAATTTTATTGAAATAATCAAGCATTATTGTTCATAAATACGTACCATATATTACTTCCAAATTCAGACGATCCAGACATGTTCTAATCGTATAATCTCTTGCAGACGAAGCCATTCTTTCAATTTCAATCGATTTGATGTTCTTGAGCTGGTACCATAAGTTTGAAACTCTAGGTTTATGTTTGAAAATGACGGCACTGTAATCAATGATTGGGTTGGGGAAAAAGGATATATAAAGGGGTTTATTTGGTTGAGAAGGTGAAAGACAGATATAACCTCACGTGTTTATCACGTGTGGTCACTTGACGTTAGATCTAAACGTCCGTTTGAGCTAAGGACTAGCCGTTTAAAAAATGTAAATCACAAGGATTAAAAAGGTCAAAAATGAAATACAAGGATTACAGATGTAATATTGTGTAAAACACAGGGACTATCCATGTAATTTTTTCAAGATTTAACTTGAACACTACCAAGTTACTGTATATATTAGTAATATAGGTTTATTAAAATTAATGTACGTTTATGATAATTTACAAAAAATATGATGAAAATATTACATTACTTATTTTATTATTTAATTTACTCAAATACTTTAGATTACACATATCTAGATATTATCGCTTGAAATCAACATTCCACCAAGTTATTTTTTAGGTTATTTCCTATCACCTACCCATCATGCTTTTAGGGATGGCGATAGGCGAGAAAAATCCGCGAACTGCAGGTATTCGATCTTTGATTGACGGGTGATATTATAAAACTATGGGTCACAGACAGGTCATGTGTATGCACTATTCGTCGTGGGTAAAACTAGATTCACTGATGTCCAAGTGCATGCAATTTGAATCACACGAATGGGCTTTACTAGATATGGTACAAGCACGATTTGAACACCAGATAGTGTAGTACATTAACATCCATGACACAATCAAAGTACATTTTACCTTTTTGTTCTTGTGTTACTTTATTACAATAGCTTCCAAACCCTTGGGTTCGTCCACGGTCATGGGTATATGCGGGTTATGAACATGGGCAAAATTGTTACCAGTTGACGAGTATGTAGTCCTTGATGGATATTTTTTAGCGACTAAATCGCTGATATAAAAGATCCGCATTCGTTACCCACGAGTGTCATCGTATGAGGTAATAAATTTAATGTTTTTAGGTGCAAGTGACGAAAAAAATCTTATATGGCGACGTTACTTATAATCTCTCTCATTCAACTCTAGAAGACAAAAATATCACTACTCCCTTTTATCATCATCATTTAAAAAATAAAACAAAAAAATACATAATTTAAAAATGTTATTTTCACCCTTTAATTTTTTTATTGGTTTCAGAGAGGAAACCTCTTTAACGACAAACACATAAGGTTCCTACTAGTGAGTAAAACCCCGAAGTGATAAGCCCTCCAGTGATGAGACAGGGGTAATCGGGTAAATTGCACACATTGGTGCCCCTTCCAATCAAAAGCCCATTTTTAATTCGATCTTGAGTGTTACCGAGATTCAAACATGAGTCTCCTGCTTCACAGGGAACTCGGTGACCATTGGGCTATGCCCAAGTGGTTATCACACTTTAATTTTTATTAACTATATAGGTTTACTCTTTTTACTTACATTTATGCTTTACATGTATAATATAAAAGTACAAAAAACTTTACCTCATTATGTTATCTACTAATGAAAGTAAGTTATAGATTTGGAACAACGTAAAGAAACAACTAGATTATTAATTTGAGATAGAAAGAGTATATAAAGAGTAATGAAAAACTTTTGACAATATAAGATATATAAAATCATTTAAGAGCACAATAAATGAGAAACTTTTTTTCTTTCTTTCTAAAGCTGAAAAAGTAATCAAGTTTGGTTGAGGTTAAGTTTAAATAGGTGTATGTTTGACAGGGATACCCCGGCCCTATGTTTCCTTTGAAAACCCACAAGACTCACCCGCAAGAGTCAAATGTAAGAAAATTACATGCACCGGGTCCCCACACACATGACAAAAGGAATCATCATCCCATTTGCCACAAGTTGCAGCTATTGAGGATCAAACATGCGCTTGTTTTAAGTTCAAACTTTTACATGAGGATCCCAACTTCAAAGGTACTAGGTCTCAACTTTAAAGCCAGCGGGTATCCCTGTGTTTTCTTTGATTGGAGTTATGTTAGGTGGTTGAGAATATTTAATTGTTGTATTTAATCAATGTAAATATAATAGCTTTTGTATGTCGTTCTAGGTTTTTTTTTTCCGACAAAAAACAATAAATATATAAACGTAAATCATCAAAGCAATGATTTGAAGAGATACCAAAGGCAAAGCATTATCTAAGACTAAGAGTATGTTTATCTTTCACTGAATGATCTGTTTTGTACAACTATTATTTCAGTAAGTAAAATTATCTATAATCTGCAACTTAATCCGAAAACGAGTCTGTTTCTAGAAAACATAGAATCAGGCACCCATTCCGAAACAAAGGCAATGAAAACAGGCTTTCATACAGAAAAAAGTAAACAGCCCTTTAAAACCAAAAATAATGTGAGACCTACATGGTAAGTACACAAAATTGCTTAACCACATGGACATATAGTAAGAACACCAAAACTAGCATAAGAACCGTTAGTACAACAAAAGCAAACAATGAAAAACTTTTATTTTTATTTCTTTGAAGATGTGCGTCAAACATGAGACTTCGTCTTCAAATAAAGCTGTGTTTTTTGCTGTAACACCGTACTTTTTTCAAATACACAACGGAAGACTTTATAAAACACATGACACACACACAGATATATATATATATATATATATATATATATATATATATATATATATATATATATATATTAAATGCACATCATATACGATTATACAAAACACCGGTGTGACTTAGTTACATGCCATATATGTATGTTTAAATAAAATATCAGGCATAATTTTGTCAAACATCACTTCATTCTCTGCTATACCCATCCCAAAAGCATGTTGTACTTGCAGGGAAAGAAAACTGTGAGGGGATTAGCGCACCGCTAAGTGAATGAAAATATTTAAAGGATATCACTATAAGCTTCAAGCACAGCTTAAGGCACATGCACTAAGCACATAATCACAATGGGAGGACATACATCTATGCTTGATCAGGCTATACAAACTCAACACACTTTCGTAAAGGCAACACCATGAGCGGAAGGGATGACCTCTTGTATCAAGACAACATCATGATGAAAGAGGAGTTATCGGCAAGACAACACCATGATAGGATAATTATTCCTCATCAAGACAGCACCATGACGGGAATCACTGGGTGCAGATAATCACACATAATCACTTACACGGGTCACAACTTACACTACACAGGATCACAGTCTACATTATACAGTATAATCATAGTAGCATGACATCGGTCACTATATAATCATATCCATAAGAATAGTTCCACTCACCGATATCAGCAAAACTCAGTGGTCTAATATTACTGAGTCTTCACATTCACTTTGTCACATGAGAATGATACATTTCAAGTCAGTAAACATATCTCAATTATGCACTGAATCAAAAGCACTGATTATATATAATCACATCAAAATGGGTCGAGATGACCACTGACCCAAATATAATAACCACAATTCAGTTAAAGTCACAGTTAAATATGTACAAATTATTTACTAACATAATATGACTTAAAACAGTTAAATGTATTACATGTGTAACACCGTACTTTTTTTTAAATACTCACAGCGGAAGACTAATTAATTTACATATCATATGTTATTTACAGAAACATGTGATTACACAAAACACTGGTGTTACGTTATTACTACAAGCCATTTAACGATATAGTTTATTACAAAACACATAAGAGTGACACTGTGTCAAACATCTTCGGTTGTCCTGCAAAACCCACCAAAAGCTGCTAATACACACCTGCAGAGCAAAACACCGTGGGGGAATTAGCATAACGTTAAGTGAATGGCAATATCTAGGTGGACATCATTACAAGCATCAAGCACAGCTTATAGGTACTGATCACTAATCACTTATAGTCATAAACAAGAGGACCGGCAACCCATCGCTGATCAAGCTAGAATATACCGATAGCCCACACTACTGAATCACTGGTATAGTCTTCCAGAAGTGACGCACTCGTCATTCATACTATACCACTAGTCAGTAATGCTTGGACCCAATTCGATTACCCCAAATGAGGTAAACACAATCGACCTCTTACGTTGCACAAAACACCTCGACGTAGTCACATCACTGGTCAAAGACTCCTACACAGTCTAGTTAAGCATGGCACAAATCACTATACTTGTCACTGTATAATCACATCCATAAAGATAATCCCACTCACCTGGAAGTACAAGTACTCAGTTGTCTTATATCACTGAGCCTTCACCTTTCCGTTTATCACCTGAGAATATCAGTTCTCTAGTTAGTACACTTTTCAATAAAATTACTAATCAGCATTAATATCATAGCAATACGGTAAATGAGTCAGAATTGCACTTGACCCAAACATACAAACACTGTCACTCGCACGGATGAGGTCTCACTCATGCGACTGACTATGCTCACTCGCACGGGTGAGTATCCTCACTCGCATGACTGACCTATCACTTAATAATAGTGATTATAAAACCTACTCACACGGTTAAGTGTCTCACTCGTGCGAATGGACACCTCACTCGCACGAGTGAGTGCCTCAGACGCACGGTTGAGCAAGTACAGCAGCACAGTTGCAATCCGAGCTTTTTACACCCAACCTAAAGTTTGATTCAGTGTTTTAAAACCTTATCATTAGAAGCTACTCCTCAATAAAATTCCAACGATAGTTTATTCGTCAAGAACGGAGTTACGGTTTGAAAGTTACAGCCTTTTTAATTTTACCAAAAACTGACCAGTGCTCACTCACGCGGACGAGACCTCACTCGTGCGAGTGAGTCCTCAACCACGTGGTTGAGCCTCAAATGCGTGGTCACTCATACGAGTGACCTTTCAGAAGTGTGGAGAGCTGTTAGAACATTCCAGCTCGCTGTTTTCTGCCATTTTGATCCAAAAACTCGATTTTTGCAAGTTTTGATCAATCCAATGACCCAAGAACACTATATAACACATATATGATCTATTTCTAACCTCAAACAAACATCACAAACACATTCAAAGCAAGAATCAAGTATAAAATTTAATTTTTTCAAAACCCACATAAAACCCATTTGAATTCACCAAAATCTGAGATTTTTACCTTGTTTTGATGCTTGAAATCACTAAAATCTGATGAACGAAATTACTAACTTCGATGTGAACTTCTTGATTTTAAGGATTTGAGAGCAAAAGGGTGTTTAGGGTTTGATATTTCTAAAATAGGAAATGAAATGAACGTACAGAGTATATATTTAATTTTAGGTTTCTTCACACTAAGGTAAGCTCTCCCGTTTAACACACGGGTATTTACCAGTTATCTGAAACCCAAAATATTTAATAACTTATTCGTTCTAAGTCCAATTCACAAAAGAAAATATGTTCTGTGACCCTTGTCACAAAACGCACATTATCCCATACCCAATAATTATAAAACACATAATTATTAAAATCACATTAATAACACAGAAGGGTAAATAAGTCATTACCTACTAGGCCCAAAGCTAGGATATTACAAATCTACCCCCCTTAAAAGAGATTCTGTCCTCGGAATCTGGTCAATGTCAAACAAATGAGGATATCTAGAAGTCATCAACTCTTCGGTCTCCCATGTCAGATTGGTGCCTAAACTATGCTTCCATTCCACAAGCACCATTGGAATCTGCTTCTTGCGTAATCTAGTCACTTTTCTGTCGACGATCCTCACTGGTTCTTCCACCAATTTCTTACTTGAATCTACTTTCAGATTTTGGAGCGGAAGAATTTGATTTTCATCGTCCACTTTACACTTACGAATATAGCAGATGTTAAACGTGTCAAGAATACCTGCTAACTCTGGAGGGAGATCTAACACTACAGTTTGATCGTTCAGCACTTGATGAATTCTAAAAGGACCAATGTATCTCGGAGCTAGTTTTCCTCGTTTACCGAATCGAATTACACCCTTCCACGGTGACACTTTTAAATATACTCGTTCACCCACAGTAAACGTCATCGGTCATCGACGAGGATCTGCATACATCTTTTGTCAATCTCTAGCAGCTTTCAGCTTTTCACGTGCGATAGCCACTTTTTCTGCAGTCTGCTGCACAATCTCTGGACCCGTAAACTGTTTCTCACCTGCCTCCAACCAACACGATGGAGTTCGATACTTTCTACCTTACAACATTTCATACGGCGGCATGCCAATACTTGAATGATAGGAGTTGTTGTAAGCAAATTCGATCAATGGCAGATGATAATCCCACGACCCACCATACTCTAAGACACAAGCCCTTAACATATCCTCTAAAGTCTGAATAGTTCATTCACTTTGACCGTCAGTCTGAGGATGATAAGCTGTACTTAAGTTGACACGAGTACCCAAATTTTCTTGTAGACTATTCCAGAAACTAGACACAAATACCGAATCTCTATCTGACACAATGGACAACGGTATCCCATGTCGCGATACTATTTTATTCAGGTACAACTGAGCTAATTTGGTCAACGAATCTGTTTCACTAGTAGCTAGAAAATGCGCACTTTTGGTTAAACGGTCCACTATTACCCAAATCATATCATTTCCTTTCTGGGTTCTGGGTAGTTTTGTCACAAAATCCATGGTGATATGTTCCCATTTCCACTCTGGAATCTCTAATTGACGCAAAGACCCATACGGTTTCTGGTGTTCTGCTTTCACTTGGGCGCAAATATGACACTTTTCCACGTATTGCGCGATGTCTGCTTTCATAGTTGGCCACCAATATAATACTTTCAGATCATGGTACATTTTTGTACTACCGGGATGCACGGATAATGTCGATTTATGTGCTTCATTTAAGATTAAATCCCTCAATCCTCCAAGTAACGACACCCAAACTCGTTCACGATAAGTCTTTAATCCTCGAGAATCATTCATCAATTCTTCTTTTCTTTTTACCATTAACTCAGATTTCAAATGTTCATCTTGCAATGCTTCAAGTTGAGTTATCTTTAGTCGATCCACTAAATCAGACACAATCTCAATTCGCATAAACTTTACACTGTCAGCGGATTTATTACGACTTAACGCATCAGCCACAACATTTGCCTTGTCAGGATGATATTTGATCTCACAATC
This sequence comes from Rutidosis leptorrhynchoides, assembly GCF_046630445.1. Lineage (NCBI taxonomy): Eukaryota > Viridiplantae > Streptophyta > Magnoliopsida > Asterales > Asteraceae > Rutidosis > Rutidosis leptorrhynchoides. The sequence goes on from NC_092335.1 coordinate 618,727,997, forward strand.
GCAATCCTTAATTAGTTCTTGCCACCGTCTCTGGTGCCTATTCATCTCTTTCTGCGAAAATATATAATGTAAACTTTTATGATCTCTCTGGATAATTCTTTTCACTTGGTTTTAACTGTCGAGACGCATACACAATTACACGATCTCTTTGCATTAATACACAGCCCAAACCGGATAAGGACGCGTCGCAATACACAACGAAGTCGTCGGATCCCTCGGGTAAGGCTAACACTGGCGCTTGACACAACAAACTTTTCAAAGTCTGAAACGCAGTTTTCTATTCATTACCCCACTGAAAAGACACATCCTTCCTAGTTAACTTTGTCAAAGAACTTGCAATCTTTGAAAAATATTTAATAAACCGTCGGTAGTAACCGGCCAATCCAAGAAAACCCTTGATTTCTGTCGAATTCTTTGGGGAATTCCAATTCATCACAGCTTCAATTTTAGATGGATCCACTTTTATACTTTCCGCACAGATAATATGACCCAAAAATTGAACATCACGTAACCAGAACTCACACTTGGAAAATTTTCCATACAATTGTTCACGTTTCAAAAGTTCCAATACTTGTCTTAAGTGCTCAGCATGCTCGGATTCGATTTTGGAGTACACTAAGATGTCGTCAATAAACACGATAACAAACTTATCCAAAAAGGTTTACACACTCTATTCATAAGATCCATGAAAATTGCTGGAGCGTTGGTTAACCCAAACGGCATCACTAAGAACTCATAATGACCTTAACGAGTACGAAATGCAGTCTTAGGAATGTCAGATTCAGCAACACGAACCTGGTGATATCCCGAACGTAGATCTATTTTTGAAAAGAACGAAGCTCCTTGAAGCTGATCAAATAAGTCATCTATTCTAGGAAGCGGATACTTATTCTTCACTGTTCTTTTATTTAGTTCACGATAATCTATACACATTCGGAGCGTACCATCTTTCTTTTTTACGAATAACACTGGTGTACCCCACGGCGAAGAACTCAGACGAATGAACCCGCGGTCCAACAGTACTTGAATTTGGGACATCATTTCGTGAATTTCTGAAAGAGCTAATCTATACGGAACTTTAGCAACCGGCGTAGCCCCTGGCACTAACTCGATCTTATATTCAACTTCCCTAATCGGCGGTAAGCCTGGCAATTCATCAGGGAACACTTCTGGATATTCAGACACCACCGGAATATCGGACACTACTTTCTTTTCCTTGTTTACATCGATCACATAGGCTAAGAAAGAATCACATCCCTTGGCTAAAGATTTCTGAGCTTTCATCATCGACAATAATGGACAACGGAACCCGCCGCGATCACCACGAGCCACCACCCGTTTCCCACCAGCCACCAGAAAAGAGATAATTTTTCTATCGCACTTAATACTGGCCTTATGATCACTAAGCCAATTCATGCCTAACACTACATCAAAGCTTGGTATAGGCATCACTAAACAAGTCACAGGGAAAAGCCTACCCTCTATGTCAATAGTAATTCCAGGCACAAACTTTGTGACTGGAATAGTTCTACCATCACCCACTTTGACACTTAAGGGTTCATTTAATACACTAATAGGCACATTTAATTTAGCACAAAATGTAGTTGACACAAATGAGCGATTTGCTCCACAGTCAAATAGTACACGAGCTGGCACATAATTTACTAAGAACATACCTGTGATTGCATCGTTAGTAGCAGTGGCAGCGTCTACTGATATCTGAAAGGCTCTAGCTTCTGGTGGTAGAGGATTCTTGCACTTCTGCCCCACAAAGGAAGTAGATGATCCCCCAGCTGACACAGCACGTACCCCTGACCCGGACCCCGCCCCGGAATAACTCTTTCTTGCAGCTGGACACTCTACAGATCTATAACCCTCTTTATGATAGTTCCAACACACATTATTCTTAAATGAACAATCTTGAGGCTCATGTCCTACTATACCACAACGTAAACAACGTTTCGCCAAGGTTGTACACTGTCCACTATGTGAAGACTTACACATTCTACCCCATGTCTTCTGACCACTTGACACTGATCCACCCTGGCTAGATTGCCCTTTTGGCTTAAACCAACTTGATTTCTTTGATTGCTGGCTAGACTGACTTGCCGCTGGTTTCACTTGCGACACACTTTCAGTTTTCACACTTCTGGCCGCCTTAATGTCACTTTCAGTTACCTTTGCCAACATATGCGCTTGTGACAAAGTAGTAGAAAGTCTTGCAATCGTGCGATACACAGGTCACAAAATTTCTACAAACCGTTGCACTCTGGACTGTTCTTCAGGTATCCATTGATGCACAAACCTTAACTTGTCCATAAACTGCTCGAATGCTTCATCGACTATCATTTCTTCAGTCATCATCATTTGCATGAACTCTTGCTTCAATCGATTGATATCAAATGCGGTGCAGTACTGCTCCTAGACCTTTGCCGAAAATTGTTCCCATATGACCTGATTGAGTTGTTCTTCGGACAACGGAGCAGTAATTGTATCCCACCAAACCATAGCTCGATTCTTTAACAGTCGGCTAGCATAAATTACCCGCAATTCTGGTTCACATTGACAGGCTTTCAATGCCCATTCCACTTCCCTTAACTAATTCATTGTTACAATCGGATCGCGATAACCCGAATACTCAGAGGGCTTGCAGTCCATATACTGCTTGAAAGTACACTTCTTCTTCTCCTTCACCATTTGCTGAAACATAGGAGTTTGAAATGGATTCGTTATCGTGTACGGATATTGAAAAAGGTACTGGTATTGTTGGGAAGATTGATTTGGCATTTGAGGTTGAACTTGAGGTTGATACTGGAATGGTTGAGAAGCACTACCCGATGGGCCAGATGTATATTGAGTACCAGTAAACCCTGGAGGTATCGGTGGATCACTAGCTTCAGACACCATGGTTGAATGCCTGATTTGGGCCTCTAGTTCCTTCACTTTTTCTCGAGTTTCCTGTAATTGACCTTCTAACGGTTGAACATAATCATCTGGATCACGTTCCGGACTATGCTTCACTGACGGCGCTCTGAATATTTCGGGTCCGGGAGTCAAAGGGGCATCGTTATTTCTGGTTTGGTCAGCCATACCTATCTGCAAACACATCATCTCACAAGAGCTTAGTTGATAACCTGTTAGCACCTATCACTAAGCACAATCACCTAAGCACATATTTCTACATTCACTTATTCTCTACTCGGATGTTTGACACGACACATTCATAAGTTTGGGAGTAAGTCACTTACATAGTGCACATACTGCCAAACCTATGCTCTGATACCAACTTGTAACACCGTACTTTTTTTTCAAATACTCACAGCGGAAGACTAATTAATTTACATATCATATGTTATTTACAGAAACATGTGATTACACAAAACACTGGTGTTACGTTATTACTACAATCCATTTAACGATATAGTTTATTACAAAACACAACAGAGTGAAACTATGTCAAACATCTTCGGTTGTCCTGCAAAACCCACCAAAAGCTGCTAATACACACCTGCAGAGCAAAACACTGTGGGGGAATTAGCATAACGCTAAGTGAATAGAAATATCTAGGTGGACATCATTACAAGCATCAAGCACAGCTTATAGGCACTGATCACTAATCACTTAAAGTCATAAACAAGAGGACCGGCAACCCATCGCTGATCAAGCTAGAATATACCGATAGCCCACACTACTGAATCACTGGTATAGTCTTCTAGACTTGACGCACTCGTCATTTATACTATACCACTAATTAGTAACGCTTGGACCCAATTCTATTACCCCAAATGAGGTAAACACAATCGACCTCTTACGTCGCACAAAACACCTCGACGTTAGCACTGGGTGCGCACATAATCACATATAGTCACATCACTGGTTAAAGACTCCTACACAGTCTAGTTAAGCATGGCACAAATCACTATACTTGTCACTGTATAATTACATCCATAAAGATAATCCCACTCACCTGGAAGCACAAAACTCAGTTGTCTTATATCACTGAGCCTTCACCTTTCTGTTTATCACCTGAGAATATCAGTTCTCTAGTTAGTACACTTTTCAATAAAATTACTAATCAGCATTAATATCATAGCAATACAGTAAATGGGTCAGAATTGCACTTGATCCAAACATACAAACACTGTCACTCGCACGGATGAGGTCTCACTCGTGCGACTGACTATGCTCACTCTCACGAGTGAGTATCCTCACTCGCACGACTGACCTATCACTTAATAATATTGATTATAAAACCTACTCACATGGTTAAGTGTCTCACTCGTACGAATGGACACCTCACTCGCACGAGTGAGTGCCTCAGACGCACGGTTGAGCAAGTACAGCAGCATAGTTTCAATCCGAGCTTTTTACACCCAACCGAAAGTTTGATTCAGTGTTTTAAAACCTTATCATTAGAAGCTACTCCTCAAGACAAATCCAACGATATTTTATTCGTCAAAAGCGGAGTTATGGTTTGAAAGTTACAACCTTTTTAATTTTACTAAAAACTGACCAGTGCTCACTCGCGCAGACGAGATCTTACTCGTGCGAGTGAGTCGTCAACCGCGTGTCTGAGCCTCAAGCATGTGGTCACTCGTACGAGTGACCTGTTAGAAGTGTGGGGAGCTGTTAGAACATTCCAGCTCACTGTTTGTTTTGCCATTTTTACCCAAAAACTCGATTTTTGCAAGTTTTGATCAATCCAATGACCCAAGAACACTATATAACACATATATGATCTATTTTTAACCTCAAACAAACATCACAAACATATTCAAAGCAAGAATCAAGCATAAAAGTTAACTTTTTCAAAACCCACATAAAACCCATTTGAATTCACCAAAATCTGAGATTTTTACCTTGTTTTAATGCTTGAAATCACAACGATCTGATGAACGAAATTACTAACTTCGATTTTAACTTCTTGATTTTAAGGATTTGAGAGCAAAAGGGTTTTTAGGGTTTGATATTTCTAAAATAGGAAATGAAATGAACGTACAGAGTATATATTTAATTTTAGGTTTCTTCACACTAAGGTAAGCTCTCCCGTTTAACACACGGGTATTTACCAGTTATCTGAAACCCAAAATATTTAATAACTTATTCGTTCTAAGTCCAATTCACAAAAGAAAATATGTTCTGTGACCCTTGTTACAAAACGCACATTATCCCATACCCAATAATTATAAAACACATAATTATTAAAATCACATTAATAACACAGAAGGGTAAATGAGTCATTACCTACTAGACCCAAAGCTAGGATGTTACAACATGGGTCAATATTGCACTTGACCTATTAACAGAACTAAGGTGTTCGCACACGTGACATATGGTACGCATGGATAACTCAACATGCATATCAAAATCATCATTTCATATAGCAAACACATTTATATAACTCCATATTCCATATTTGACATGTTTACATGGTTTCTCTTTTAATCGCAATTGTCGAACGCGTGTAAAATGGGGCATACACACAATATTATCTTTTAGATCCCATTTAAAGTTTGATTTAATGTTTTAGATAATAAATACAGAAGTTGCGATCAATAAGGTAGGGATCATCAAAACACCAAACCATCCAATGTAAAGACGGTTTTTGGAAACCTTTATCATTGAAAAGTATACGTTATTACGTTTCCAAAGACAGCTGATTCATGAAAAATGGAGTTACGGTTTGAAAGTTATGACCAAAACAAATTTCACAATATGCTGTTCATCCGGATCCGTACAGATGCACCCGGATCCGTACGGATGCATCCCGTATTCGTACGGTTGCATCCCATATCCGTATGGATGCAATTCATCCGAGATAGCACGTTGTTTTCGATCATTAAACCCCAAGTCACGTTGTGGACTTGTTTTACACTAAAAATCACTTAGGAAACATATATAACTCATATATATACTTTAATCAACATCAAACATGTATAACAAACACATTTTAGCAAGATTTAAGCATAAAACTCACTTTTCTAACTTATGAAACAAACCCTAAATTAAACAGAGATTAAACCAATAAATCGTTACACATACCTCAATATAGATCACATAAAGGTCATGAATCAAAGTTCTATTCCTTGATTAAACCAATTTCTCACAAGATTGTTTATCGCTTCAAGGGTCTGTTTGTGTTCATGTATGTGTGTGTGTCGTGGGTTACCAAAAAAAGGGGAAGGAAACAGAACATGTAATACATGTAAAAGGGTTTCCTTATAAGGAGGGAAACCTTTTTTGTCCAATACACATATATGTACCAGTTATCTGTAATGCCACGCACATCATTAAGTGGTCCTAACGAGGTCCCATTTAAATAAAGAAATATGTTATGTGACCCTTGCTACAAAATGCACTCAAGTAAACATATAAATAATTATAAACATATAATTATTTAAAGCCACATATAATAATACATAAGGGCAAAATGGTCATTACCACTAAGCCCGATTCGAGGGTGTTACACTTGCAACCCAAGTGGCCCATAACACCAATGTAGCAGTAGCTTTGTGGTACTCAGTACCTTAGAAGTTGTGACAAGTCATGTGGAAACGTGATCCCAAATGACCCATAACGTTGCAAGCCCGATTAACCTCCAAAATTTCAAAGCATTAACACTCATCCTCATAACTAGTGGGAAGCAAACATGATTAATGTGGATTAAATCATCTACCTAACCAAACCAAAAATGCTAAACGGAAATGTAGTAATAATTGAGATGTCATATATCACACCCCAAGTTAGGGCCTGGGTGAATGTGACATTAATATCAAAAATACCAACATATTATATAATGAGAACGACACTATATGATAAAAACAAACTTTATTGAGTATGCAGTGGAAAATAGAATGTCGTTACAAGAATTGAATTACAAGAATGTAAATAAATGCATAAATAATAAATGTGACTCTTTCTTCAAGTCCTAGAGTCCAAGTAGCATCACATATATAAGTGCAAGCTAATCAAACTGAGATAAAACATGCTAAAGTGTCAACCAAAAAGGTTGAGTGAAGGTCATAGGTTTAACAAAATAGTTGATCGTTGTTTAGACCACAAGATTTTTATTTTCAAAGGTAGATCTCGGAGGGATCTAAAAGTAGTGCCAAGTTTGTGATATTTAGACTAAACAGTTTCAAAGTTTGCCCCGTGACAAGTTGTACTGTCCTTGTCGGTTTGAATCATTATTAAGTAATACAATGACTTGGTCAAATGTATTGGGGACGTTACTCCCGATAGGCCTACCCCAATAATTAAGAATGCGTTATGTAAAAGCAATTAAAAATATCATAGTGGGGACTTGCAGGACATAGCCAGGTATAGCACAGTTTAATAGTTGGTACTTGTGTCTAAGTTGTAAATATTAAAAGTAGCATGTGTCTCACCCCAATAAGTTAATATAAATTGCTAGCAATAAAGAGTGGGGCTATGAAGTTCACCTTAGTGAGTAGGAGAAGAGTTGTTATTCCTCAGATAAGAAGAGTTGGACGAATGTGAGCAGAAAGTCAACCTAATGACATTTAAGAGTAGTTAAATGTTTGCCCAAGTTTAAGTTAAGTATGTAAGTGTTTAAGTATAGTTCGTTTTACTAAGTTTCCATTTTTAGTAAGTTTCCACTTTTAGTAAGTTAGTGTTGAACACTAGCGAGTTGTTCTTAATAAGTCCACCTCTTATTAAGTGTGCAAGTGACCAAGTGTTGTTCACTTAGTGAGTGTATGATTACTATAGTCGGGTTTGATATTGTGCACCATACCCAAACATCTATTCCACCGCCGAGTCACTTGAATGATCAATTGTTACCGGTTGGCCCAGGATCTCTTGACCAAAATCTAAGTTTGGCATTCGAGATACACAAGCGTCCCATAATGGTACCAAGGATCACCCTAGGCCTTAAGTAGCGTTGACGTTCGAGTAATTTTACATTATCGTGAATGACTATTGTAATCGTATGTTATAATGTTATAATCTAAGTATTATAATATAAGTAGTACATTATATGTGTTAGTAATAGTACTCGTATTATTATAATATAAGTATTTAATATAAGTATATAGTTTAAGTATATGTGTTATATTATAAAATGTTACTATGTAGTTATAATATATGTGTTATATTATAAGTATAGGTTTAAGTGTTATTATATATTATAAATGTATAAGTGGTAAGTAATAATAATAATAATATTATTATTAGGCATTTACTAGCTAAAATAACTTTTCAATTCCTTTTCAAAGTAGCCAGTTTTGTCACAGCTCCAGCAAGTTAACTTCGACTTTTCAGTCGAACTAGCCTTATTATAACCTTGATATATACGTTGCCCTTTCGCCATCGATACCAGGGAATCGTTTATGTTCCATCACATTAGCAATAAACTTACCAACAACTCCACTGGCTTTCGACTTTTCGCAAAAATCATTATATCGAAACCCCATCATTTACTCATCCGCACCTTGTAACAAGAATTACCAAACCAATTATTGAAAAATCAGCAATCAGTATTTTGAAATCTCGCAACATGTCTACGTCAACAGTTATATATACGTATAACGTCTATCTCCTAGACTTACTTATTTCGAATGTGAAGTTTCTGAAAAACACCATGAACTGCGAACTAGTTCTCAAAATGCTGATGAAGCAGCAAAAAAAAAAAAAAAAAAAACTATAAACAACCTTAACAGTAAAAAGTTTGATGATAAAGAGTAGTGTGTCGGCAAAGCTCAGAAAAAGAAAAGATTTGGTACTGAAAAACGGATTGAGCAAACCATGAAGGAGGCTGTGGATAGATCATAAGGACGAAATCTACTTTCAAAGAATCCAAATGATTCCGTGTTTGCTGAAGTCATTATCGAATACCTTACTCCTGACTCTAAACTCTTGTGGCCAATATCTTTCATCATCCTCTGATATTAGAAAGTCTAAGATATCATCGTATCTTTCATTATAAATATCCTCCATATTTCTGAAGATATTTTGTGATGACCCAGAAATTTCGACTAAATTTAAACTTAATCTTTGTATGATTAACATTTCCGACACGATAAGCAAAGTCTGTAAAACTGAATCTCAAAATTTTTGAATTACTTTTATATATTTAAATACCTTCGGTTGTTTTCGACGATTCGCGAACAATTATATGTAAAAAGATACATATATACTATAACATGAAAAGGTAACAATGTATTAATTGTTTGATACCGAACATTAAACTTATTGGTTTAAATATCTATTTTAATGTATATGATAAATTTAAATATTTATTATTAAAATTTATTTATAAATAACGTCCAATGTGTATTTAAAAACTGATTTATGTATATTAAAAAGATATATACATATATATAATAAACGATAGTAACATTCGTTTATTGATTCAATTGATATTTAGATAAGTTAACTAAAGCGTTTAAGATGAACCAGTTAAACACTAATTTGCTACAGTGTTTTCAAATTGCCACATTACTCAAAATGCTACAGTGTTTTCGAAAATCACTATTTGCTACAGTGAAATTGACTTTGCTACAGTGAATTGCTACAGTAAAATTTGAAAATCACTATTTGCTACAGTAACTTTGCTACAGTAAAACACTATTTTAAAATGTATTTTTAGCAAATAACGAGATGATGATTTATAGAAGTAAATGACCAAAATACTCGAAAGTTTAAGATATACTATGAGTGGTATAGTTTATGGATAACTTAAGGCTATATTTTGACAAAGGTACGTGTCACGAAACGTAAAATGCAAGTTTTCTCAGCGTACGAAAGGACATTCGAAAAACCAGAACCGGGACATAAGTCGAGTGATGACGTACGACTTATCGGAACAAAAATTACAAGTCAACTATGCACGTGAATTTAATATAATATATAATTAATTATTTAAATTATATATATTATATTAATATTTAATTATGTCGACGAGCTAAATTACAAAACAATGTGAGCTGTCCCTGGTCCTCATGCGAGTCGCATGGCCAGAAGGCCATTTCCATGCGAGTCGCATGACTCCAGATTTCAGGCCAAGTGCTATAAATTCTCGAGTTTTGGCCAGATAAATCACACACACATATATATTATTTTTACTCCGTATTTATTTATTTTATTATTATTATTATTATTATTATTATTATTAATAATAATAAGATTATTATTAATCTTATTATTTTTATTATTAGTGTTATTATTTTTGCGATACAAAAATAATAATGTACATAAAATATTACGACGGAGTGCTGTCCAAGTAATTTTCAAAATGAGTTTTCGAGCAAGCTAGAGCTAAGGAAATTATGGGTTATTGCCAAGGAGGTTATGGGTAATGTTCGGGGGTATTTTTTTGTGAATCAAACCTCGTGTTTATCATCTCCGATGCGTCTACGTGCTTTCCTGCAATATTGTATATCAATATTAAACAGTGAGTTCATTTGATCCCTTTTTACATATATTTTTGGGCTGAGAATACATGCAAATGCTTTATTAACCGATATACAATATTTATATGCGTGAGTTTCATATGATCCCTTTTACTCAATATATTTTTGGGCTGAGAATACATGCAATGATTTTATATCTATTTTACTAAATGGATACAAATACTAAAACTGATTTTGTGTGAGTTTCATTTGCTCCCTTTTTAATTGCTTTTGCAATATACATTTTTGGGCTGAGAATACATGCACTTTATTTTAAACGCAATGGATACAAGTACATACTAAATTCTACACCGAGTTTGAACCGAAAATCCCTTAGCTTTGGTAACTAGTAACTGCCGGTTATAGGAACTGGTGGGCGCGAGTAGTAGTATATGGATCCATAGGGCTTGATATCCCCGTCCGAGCTAGAGCACTAGCCTTTTAACGGACGTATGCTATTTGAGAAGCGTACACGTTGGTTTGCGTGTATTATTAAGATGATTATACAAAGGGTACAAATTATATATACGTTAAAGTTTAGTTACCAGGGTGCTCAATTTCGTAAAATATTTTGATAAACGTTTCTGGATGAAACAACTAAAATCTTGTGATCCACCTTTTATGTAAAACCTATTGATAAACGTTTTGAATAAAACAACTGAACTTTTGTAAATCCACATTGATATACGGATTATGTGTAATATTAAAACTATGAACTCACCAACCCTTGTGTTGACACTTGAAGCATGTTTATTCTCAGGTTTCTAGAAGTCTTCCGCTGTCTGCTTATATGTTAGACAAGCTATGTGCATGGAGTCATACATGGCATATTTTTCAAGGAAACGTTGCATTCACCAAATCATCACCATGTATCTTATTTTGACTGTACTGTCAACGGAAGTACTATTGTAAATTATTATTTACAGTGATTGTCTATATGTAGAAATCATCAGATGTTGAAAACCTTTGATTTAAATATTCATTTATGGTGTGCCTTTTCAAAAGAATGCAATGTTTACAAAACGTATCATATAGAGGTCAAATACCTCGCAATGAAATCAATGAATGACGTATTGTCCATATGGATTTGGAGCGATCGTCACAGTTGGTATCAGAGCATTGGTCTTAGCGAACCAGAATTTGCATTAGTGTGTCTAACTGGTTATTGTTAGGATACATTAGTGAGTCTGGACTTCGACCATGTCTGCATGATAAAAGTTGTTGCTTATAATTTTTTTTTGTTAGAAATTACCTGCTTATCATTCCTTGTGTGGAAAATTACCTGCTTATCATTTGTAGTCTAGACACACCTTATTGCATGGATTGCATGACTAGTGTATAGACAAAATGAATATCTTAGCGTATCTGTTACTGTTACCTTTACTTGACAGTTTCCGAAAGTTTCTCCATAATTTACGGATCCTTTGTACTATATAAAGGTATTCTATGTAATTAAAATATCATCCGATATCCGAAAATCATTTCACATCGAAAATTATTTATCTAACCGTGTAAGATGAATTCTGCAAGTAATTCGAGTTCTTCGGATTCCGATATGAATTTCCACCTGAGTTCCGAAAGCAGTGTAACCGGAATGAATCAACCAATCAGTCATCACCAATTCTGGATGAATTGGGGATGGGTTCGTAATCAACTTAATCAATGGAGACAAGAGGAAGGCGATCCTTTCCACCAACCGAATTCACCTCTTAGTGAGGAACCTGAGGCACTTACCGGCGAACCCGTTCGAAACACTATCTTTACCCTCATTTCCAGGATATTTCGCAACGATTATATGGTAACTAGAATTTTAAACTTTATTCATCCTCTCGTACCAACCGCCAATCATCCCGGAATAATAGAAGAAGTTAACGAGCTTCGCGCTCGAGTTGTGGCTTTGGAGAATATGATGCACAATTTGCAGGCATCACAGGCAGCACCGGTAGCACCACCAGAACCAGCAGCACAACCAATAACAGTACCAGTACCACCAACAATAACATCCGCACCGTAAACCTTAACCTCACAATCTGTTCCACGAGTATCAACCTCATACGCACTGTAGGCACCGAAGAATACTAATAACCATAAACGATGAAGTATTAATTCATAACTTCATTGGAGAAATATCCTGCAACGATTATGTAATCTTAATATAGAAGAGATTATTCGTTTCTAGTTCCAACCGAAAATCAAATGAGTTTAATAACTCATTAAATCTATATTACATCTGAAGGAAATATACATACATATATTTTCATAAAGATTGTAATTGAAAATCCTTTTGTACAAACTGTTAATGATGAGAATATTTTAACGGGTAGGTAATACCCTAGAGATATATAAATTCACAATTAACATGTTACATTTTTCGATTCTGATTCAACCAATCATCAACTACTTTCATAACGAGAAACATTCTTTCATAGAAATCAAAACAACCATACTCATTCAAAATCAATTACATATTCTGATTTTAACATATCAGAATCCAAGTCGAGATATACCCGATATCATCACTTTTAGATCCCTACATCTTTCAAAGCTATACTTTGATTTCAAAACTGTGCTAGAACATCATATGTATATTAACGATTACAATATGTATTCAAACCGTCCGAAATTTCTGAAAAACACTTCAAACAATGAACCATCGAGATGATGATCCAACCACATGTTACTCAAAGTTATGCACCTGAAAAACTCTCGAAACCAAAGTCACAGTTTAACACGTAATCGTGTCAGACCATTTGACATTTATTAGCAAAAATAACTTTTTAAACCCTTTTCAACATAGACAGTTTTGTCACAGCTCCAACAAATCAACTTCAATTATTCATTCGAATAAGCCTTATTATAACTTTGATATATAAGTTCGCAATTAATATGTTACACTATACATTCTTCAATTCTGATTCAGCAATCATTAACTATACTGCTCAAACCTATAGATATACGTATCTGTTCATCGCAGAATAACCATTTTCATTCAATTTCATATTCTGATTTCGATAGATCAGAATCCAAGTCAAGATTAAACGAAAAACATCACTCTTAGATTCCTACATCTTTCAAAATCATGCTTCGAAAACCATGCTTTGAATTCAGAACAGTACTAGAACATCATATGATTACATTTTGCGTTCAAACCCATCGAAATTCTTGGAAACACTTCAACTAATGAACAAACGAGAAGACAAACCAACTACACGATATCTACGAGAAGAAAGATTTGTACTTATAATCGTACATCTGGAAAGCTCTCGAAACCTAAGTAAAACTTTAACACGTATCTGTGATAAATCCTTCGGCATTATTATTACTGAAAATAATCTTACAATTCCTTTTCAAGTATCCAGTTTTGTCACAACTTCAGCAAGTCAACTTCATTTGGATAAGCCTTAATTAAACCTTGACATATAGGATTACCCTTTCTATTGTTGTTACCGGAGAACCTTTTATATCCCATCATATTAGCAGTAAATGTACCAGCGACTCCGTCACTCTGCTATTTAAATCTCTCCGGAAATCACTATATATACCTTGAAATCTGATCATGTACTCATCCACATCTTGTAACGGTAATTTCCATACCAACCACCGGGAATTAACAATCAGTATTTTGAATCTCGCAGCGTTTTCTACGACAACAGTTATATATAAACATATAACATCTATCTTCTAGACTTAGATACTTCGAATGTGAAGTTTCTGAAAAACACCCCAAACTGTGAAACTAGTCCTCCTAATTTTGGAAAAATGCTGATAAAGCAGCAAAAACGGTAAACGACTTTAACAGTCAAAAGTTTGATGATAAAGAATAGTATGGTGGTAAAACTGAGAAAAAGAGAAGGTTTGGAATTGAAAAACGGATTGAGCAAACCATAAAGGAGACTGTGGACAAGTCACAGGGACTAAATTTATACATAAAGAATCTAGATGATTCTGTTTTTGATGAAATATTTAGCGAATATCTTGCTCCTTACTTATTTCAAATTCTTGCGGAACATATTCTTCATCATCCTTCGATATTAGAAATTCTAAGATATTATCATATCTTTCATTATAAATATCTTCGATATTTCTGAAGATATCTTCATAACTATTATCATCCAAAATTATTTATCTCTTCACACTATCTGTGTTAAATCATAAAAGAAACTATTTTAGTTTCTAAAATCTGAAAAATTCGAAAAAAATGGATGTTTTGAAGTAATGTTGGGAACTGAAGCATGAGTTAGTATAATATAATGACACTTGATCAACGTGATTATATTACAGTAAGTCATGCTGAGTTTCTAATGGAACGTGATAAAGGTTCACAGATCCCACCCTCATAATGAACCATGTTACATAACTCTTTTATTCTATTTAACCTCTAAACATATCAAGAAAATATTTTCTTGATGATTCGGTCTTTTCCGGATATTCTAGTAATTTGACAAATCAAGATCGTGCCATTACGATTACCTTCTTAGAACATTAACTATGTTCATTCTGAAATGTATAGCTACGAATTCTGGACCATTATAGGAGACAGAAGCTGGGACATCGAAATGTAAGGGAAGATATAAAACCCAACAATAACCCAGAAACTATAAAATGTAGATATCGATACAGATAGCAATATAAAGACACGGGAGAACTAAGAACACTATAAAACCCAAAATATAGTAGAAGTAAATAGATTCTTCTGACGACAGGTGAAAAAGAAGAATGACTGATATGAAAGTTAGGAGTATATCGAGAATCAGCACTGGATGAAGCATATTGACGAATAATTTTAAAGTATGAATTGAGGGAGAAAGAATAGAAGGTGTGAGTTGTAAGGAAACGAAGGAGGTGGATTTATAGTGAAACATCCGACAGAGAAATCAAGATGGATTATTGCATTAATACGAAGAGGATCATAATTTCCTTAATCGCCGAAGAATCAAATCCAATATAGATTACAAAGATTTTCTTTAAATCCGAAGACCAATCGTGATGACGTCAAAAGATATGACGAATCACTATAATCTTATTTCATTCACTTACGATAACTTCACTCATACGCTTCGAGTAATTGAATTATTTTATCCATACTTCTTAAACATGATGAAACTCTATAATTGTCATAATAACATTCTCATTGTTAGCCATGACGACCTCTATCAAATTTCGGGGACTAAATTTCTTTAACGGGTAGGTACTGTAACGACCCGGAAATTTCCGAACAAATTTAAACTTTAATCTTTATATTATTCTGACATAATAAGCAAAGTTTGTTTAGTTGAATTTCAAGAAATGTAAACTGTGTTCACACATTCATTTAACCTCTACCAAATTCCAATGATTCACGAACCATTATATGAACGGATATGATTATATATATATATGTGTATATATTATAACTTGAAAACATTAACAAAGTATTAGATGTATAATACTTTACATAAACGTATTTGTTTCAGAATATATTTAGAATAATTATCGATGAAATTAAAAGATAATATCAAAAGGTTGAAATATTAGATACATTGAATTATGATTTCGAGTCTCTGTTGAGAGGTCCACCTTGATCTAGGAAATCTGTTCCTTTTATCGGTATTCGGAATATTATTAACGTGATTTATAAATAAGAACAAAAGTGTCATTAACAAGGATTAGACAAAAGTTAGTGGAAGACTAAAGTTAATAATAATGATTTAGTTACAAGTGTACGAAAACGTTTTCTGATATAATGGAACTTGACTATTAAAATATCCTTGTTTAAATAAAGTGGATTAGAATATTAGTTGTTGAATATATATAGATAACTTACAACTTGTATTTAAAACGTATTCATTAAAAATATATGTTTTCAAATTAGTGAAGTACGCAATAGAACACTCGCTTAGTAATGCGATTGATATTAAAACGTTAGTACATAAATGAATAGGATCTATTTTAATTTAAAAATGAAAACGTTACGTGCTGTAATATTTTTCTAAAACGAAATAAAAACGAACTTTGAAATATAATTAGTTTTGAAAAACTAAATATTATATCATTAGATAAATATTCCAAACATATATATTACGTACAAATTTACGATTCTAAATAAAAATATATATATATATATATCTATATATTTTAACTTAATCATAAAACGTCCTGATTTAAATAATATATTTTGATAAACAACGAGTCACTGATTTATAGAAGCAAATGATTACAACGCTCAATTTTATAAGTTACATTTTTTATAAGATAATTTATTGATGAGTAAGTCAAATTATTAATAAGGGTACACGTCGCGTAATGTAAAAGGCTAGTTTTCTAAACGTACGAAAGTGCGTTCGAAAAACCGAAAGTGGTACATGAGTCGAGTGACAACGTATGAGTCATTTGAACAAAAATTACATTTTTACTACGCACGTAAATATAATATAATATTTAATTAATTCTAAAGATTAAATATATTATATATTAAATAATATATAAATATATGTATCATATGTAAACGATGGGAGTGTCGGCAGGTTTAAAGAAATTGATTGTGGCCATGTACATATAGCCATGCGATCGCATGGCTATACCTCTCAAGTCCCATGCGATCGCATGGTAGGTTAGGTGAGCTCAAGTTCCTTTAAAAACGCGTTTTTGCTCGAACTGATTTCATTCATCACTTCTCAATCTCTCTATCTCTCACGGTATATATATATATATATATATATATATATATATATATATATATATATATATATATATTATTATTAACTAGTAGTATACATAAAATATTACGACGGAGTGCTGTCCAAGTGGTTTTATGAGTAGGATAGGGCTAAGGAAATTATGGGTTATAGCTATGGAGGTTATGGGTATGGATCATGGGTATGCTCGTGAGGTCAATCTAGTGTTTATCATCTTCGTTGCATCTACGTACCTTTCCTGCAATATTGAATCTCAATATTGATATGTAAGCACTCATAATTTAATTTTTACATACTAATAGTGTATCCCTGACTAGTGCTCGAGTATATAGGATTATGCATGCTTGTACTTTTGATATTGCCGTTAGATAGGTTATGTTGAATCCTGAATTAGTTACATATGCGGTTGAGATAAGGTATAATATATGCATGTCGTTGGAAAGCTAGCGAAAAATTAAGAACTTTTCATTTAGATATCGGATGAATGGATTAGAAGTTATAGTCAATTGAATTTTTGTATTATTAATAAAAATGATTATTATTATCGTCGTTATATCGTCGTTCTAGTTTTTATCTTATTATTATTATTATTATTATTATTATTATTATTATTATTATTATTATTATTATTATTATTATTATTATTATTATATTATTATTATTATTATTATTATCATTAACAATAAAAAGTATTATCATTAAAAATTGTTATTTTTATTATTATTACTATCGTTATTATCGTTAAATTTATAATTAGTATTATCATTAATATTATCATAATATTTATTATCATTAGTATTATTATAATTAAAAACTAATATTAGTAACACCTAAATTATTATGATTACTATTATTATCATTAAGATGAACGCGATATAAAAGACGATTAAAAGCTATTAAATGAATCAATTAGGAAATAATGAGTATGAGTATCATGATAAAATTAAAATATTGTAAGATATTGATTTAGATAAAAATTATCGTTCATATTATTTTTATCATTACTATTATTATTAAAAGTATCGTTAGTATTAACACTATCATTTTAACAAAAATTATTATTTTAATAGAAATGTCATTATTATTATAAAATAACATTATTATTATCATTTTAAATAAAATTATTATTTTAAAGTTAATATTAAAAAGTATTGTAAATATTAAAGTTATCATAATTAGAATTATCATTTTTATCATAATATCATTTTTAGTAAATATAAATATTGATATTTTTATTAATAGAATAATAATAATTATTATTACAAAATAATACAACATTTACTTATTATTATTATCAATGTTATTTTATCAAATAAATATGTAATACAAATAATATAATTACCTTAATAAAATCTATCATAATAATATTTCTATGATATTAAATGAACTTTATAAATTTTAATATTTAAGATATATAAAAGTATATTTTTATATAAAGTTTTATTTATTAATAAATGAATTATAGTATTTACTCTAATAAATCTTTTAAAAATATTTAAAAATATAAAACGACTATATTTAAACTATATAATAATCATGTATAAATTTTGGAAATCATTTTGAGTCAAATTGACTTTTGTTGACTTTTGCATATTAGTCTCGAGCATTAGGATTGTGGTACACTATGACTTGACCTAATTTGTTAGACAAATATTGACCAACATATAAATATATATAATTAATATAGGTTCGTGAATCCGAGGCCAACATTTCACTTGTTCAATGATGTTATATGTATTTTTACTACGAAATACAGTATGATGAGTTTCATTTACCTTTTTACCCTTTATATTTTTGGGCTGAGAATACATGCGCAACTTTTATAACTGTTTTACGAAATAGACACAAGTAATCGAAACTACATTTTATGGTTAAATGATCGAAATCAAATATGCCCCTTTTAGCTTGGTAGCCTAAGAATTAGGGAACTGGCCCCTAATTGACGCGAATCCTAAAGGTAGATCTACGGGAACTAACAACCCCCATTCTGGAATTTGGAACGCTTTAGTACTTCGAGTTTATCATGTCCGATGGGTGTCCCGGATTGATAGGGGATATTCTATATGCATCTTGTTAAGGTCGGTTACCAGGTGTTCACCATATGAATGATTTTTATCTCTATGCAGTTTTCGAAATGCCTGATACGAGATGTGTATTTATGAGAAATGAAAATCTTGTGGTCTATTAAAATGATGAAAATGATCGTTTATGATAAACTAATGAACTCACCAACCTTTTAGTTGACATTTTAAAGCATGTTTATTCTCAGGTATTAAAGAAGTCTTCCGCTGTGCATTAGCTCATTTTAGAGACCTTAATTGGAGTCATTCATGGTATATTTCGAAAGACGTTGCATTCGAGTCATTGAGTTCATCAAGATTATTATTAAGTTAATTATAGTTGGATAGTGGATATTATGAAATGGTATGCATGCCTGTCAATTTTCGATGTAAAGAAAGTTTATCTTTTAAAAACGAATGCAATGTTTGTAAAATGTATCATATAGAGGTCAAATACCTCGTGATGAAATCAACTATTATGAATCATTTGTAATTGATATGGACTTTGTCCAGATGGATTAGGACGGGTCATGAAAATTTGGCCATCCGTTTGCGGATGCTAGATTGTACTCATGTCGAGTTGAGTTCCAAGAGCAGATTGCAAAGTTTTCCAGAATCTAGAAATGAATCGACTGTCGCGATCAGAAATAATTGAGGTAGGAACTCCATGACGTTAGACAATTTCTTTAATATAGAGTTGTGATAACTTCTCCATCTTGTCGGTTTCCATGATCGGTAAGAAATGTGCAGATTTGGTAAGACGATCAACTATGACCCAAATAGTATCGTTACCGTTTGAAGTCTTAGACAACTTAGTAACGAAATCCATAGTGATACATTCCCACTTCCACTGCGGGATATCGGGTTGTGTCAATAGACCAGAAGGCTTTTGATGTTCAGCCTTGACTTTCAAACAAGTGAGACACTTACTAACATAAGTAGCAATGTCGGCTTTCATGTTAGGCCACCAGTAGAATTCCTTCACATCGTGATACATCTTACTGGAACCAGGATGAATAGAGTACCTAGTCTTATGAGCTTCGTCCAAGACTAGATCACGAAGATTACCGAAGCGAGGAACCCGAATTCTGTTACCAAAGTACCGTGTACCATTAGCTTTCACTTGGAGTTGGTTCTCGAAACCGATAGGTCCTTCACCTTCGATAAGTGTTGGTTTAATAGATTCAAGTTGAGCTTCACAGATTCGTGATATAATATTCGATTTGATTTTCAGGTTTAAAGCACGAACACTTCTAACATTGTCTTTTTGACTAAGGGCATCGGCAACTACATTCGCCTTGCCAGGATGGTATTTCAGCTCACAGTCATAATCATTCAATAACTCGAGCCATCGTCTTTGTCTCATGTTTAATTGCTTCTGGTCAAAGATATGCTGAAGACTTTTATGATCGGTATACACCATGATTCTAACCCCATAGAGGTAATGTCTCTACATCTTTAGTGCAAATACCACGGCTCCTAATTCCAAGTCATGTGTGGTATAGTTCTTCTCATGTTTCTTCAACTGTCTAGATGCATAGGCAATAACCTTTTCACGTTGCATTAAAACACAACCAAAGCCTTGCTTTAGGCATCGCAATAAACAACAAAATTGTCGGAGCCTTCAGGTAAAGATAGAATCGAGGTTGTGGTTAATTTATCCTTCAGAATCTTGAAAGCAGATTCCTGTTCTTCGGACCACTCAAACTTCTTCCCTTTGTGAGTTAACTTCATAAGGGGTTTAGCAAGGAGGGAAAAATCTTTTATGAATCTTCGATAATAACCGACAAGTCCCAAAAATTGACGAATATGCTTCGCAGTCTTTGGTATCTCCCAGTTCTGAATAGCGATAATCTTAGCTAGATCGACATGTATTCCATTACTATCAACAACATGTCCGAGGAATTGTACGATTTTGAGCCAAAACTCGCACTTTGAAAACTTAACGTAGAGTTGTTCCTTTCGTAAGAGTTCAAGAATCATGCGCAAATGCTGCTCATGTTCTTTCTCACTCTATGAATAGATTAAGATGTCATCAATGAAAACAATGACAAATTTGTCGAGATACGGTTTGCAGACACGATTCATAAGATCCATGAACACGGCAGGAGCATTTGTTAAGCTAAAAGGCATGACACAAAATTCATAGTGCCCATAACGAGTATGAAAAGCAGTCTTAGGAATATCGGATTCCTTGACCCTAAGTTGGTGATAACCGGACCTCAGATCAATTTTTGAATAAACACTCGACCCTTGAAGTTGGTTAAATAGATCATTAATACGTGGTAATGGATAGCGGTTCTTGATAGTAAGCTTGTTGAGTTCGCGGTAATCAATGCACATCCTAAGCGTACCATCATTCTTTTTAACAAATAGAATAGGAGCTCCCCATGGGGACGAGCTTGGACGAATGAAACCTTTATCCAATAGTTCTTAGAGTTGGTTGGAAAGTTCCTTCATTTCGGAAGGTGCTAAACGGTATGGTGCTTTAGCAACAGGAGCAGCACCAGGAGATAAATCAATCTGAAATTTGACTTGTCGAGGAGGTGGAAGACCAGGAAGATCTTCAAGAAATACATCGGGATAATCTCTAACCACCGGCACGTCATCAATAAGCTTTTCCTTTGGTTCAACTATCTTAACATGGGCTAATATCGCAGGATAACCTTTCATAAGGTATTTACGGGTTTTGATGCAAGAAATGATGTTGAACTTGGAACCACTCTTGTCGCCTTGAATGACGAGAGTCTATCCATTTCCCAATAAAATGTTAACGGTCTTATCGAAACACAAGATTGCAGCATGTAATGGACGTAACCAATCCATTCCGACTACGACATCGAAGCTTGCTAACTTGACCGGTAAAAGGTCAATCTTAAATTCTTGGTCGGCTAGTTTTAGGTTATAGTTTTTTTAGATGTGATCAACTTTCATCACTTTTCCATTTGCTACCTCTACTAGTCATTTAGTGTCTAGGGGTTGTGGTCTCTCGGTGAATAAGGTACAAAATTCACTAGACACGTAACTTTTATCGGCACCCGTATCGAATAGAATGTTTGCGTAGCAATTATTGACAAGAAACGTACCCGTAATGACTTCATCTTCCTCCCGGGCTTCCTCAGCTGTTATGACAAACGCACGGCTCTTCGCATTGGTGGTGTTAGCTCCAGTAGCAGGGGTATCTTTCTTCTTCTGGCAGTGAGGACTAATATGGCCCTTTTCTCTGCAGGTGTAACAAGTAGGAGGAGCTTTATCAGGAACAATAGCTTTATCTTTCGGAGGAGTCTTACAAGTCTTAGCTATATGTCCCACCTTCTTACATAAGGAACAAGTAGCAGTGCACCGCCCTGGGTGGTGCCTTTCACCACGAGCACAATAGGGCTTAGTCCTTATATAACCGGTCCTAGTACTATCAGCAGGCTTCTTAGCAATATTCTGGTTTGAACCCTGATACGGCTCAAATTTCCTTTTACCATCACTACTCTTAGTATCAACTTTCTTACTTGCCAAAGCTCTTCTTCTTTTGGCCATCATCAGATTTTGAGCCATGAGAATCACGGCATCAAGGGTAACTTTCTCAGCAGCGATAACATTTCCCTGAACATCCTCAGGGAGACCTTCAATGTACCTTTCGATCCTTCTCGGCTCAGTAGGAAACATTTCGGGACACAAGGTAGAAAGCTCAAGAAAACGATTAGTGAAGCTTTCAATGTCGGTACCCTTAATTTTGAGTTCCCAGAACTTGGCTTCAAGCTTTTTGACTTGGCTTCTAGGGCAAAACTTATTAACCATCATGCCTTTAAGTTCATCCCATGGAGTTGCATTAGCATTATCGATTCCCACAGACTTAGCATGAGCGGTCCACTAAGTCATAGCATGCCAGCTAATGAACTAGTGGCATATTTAACTCGGTCATTGTCCCCGCAGTTGCAGACACAGAAGATGGACTCTAGTTTTTTGAACCATCAGACTAGTTCAACGGCCTCTTCACTTCCCTTGAAAGTGGGAGGATTGCAGTTCATAAAGTCCTTGTAAGAACAAGGTTTTGGTTGAGGGTTAACATGATTAGCTTGGACGTTACCTTAGGCGGCAGCAAGTAACTGTTGAAATTGCTCATTGGTCAACACAATGTTGTTAACGGTAGGTGTGCAAGCCATGATGCTTCACTACATAAAAGTGAACATAAGTTTGATAAGTTGACAAGTTGTTTGAGCAATTAAAAGTATGATGAAGATAAAGTATTGATATCAACATGATATAGATAAAACACTTTATATTACTAGAAACAAGGCATTAAATAAGCCTTTTTACTACACGAGTTGAATATAGAATTAGTCTTAGGCAAAGCCTTTACATAGATAAGAAATTGGAAAAAAAAATAAACTAGGAAATATTAAGATTGAAGTAGTCTTCATATTTCTTTTTCTCGTCCTCAACCTTCTTCATAAACTTCTCAACTTTCTCATTCTTCGCCTTTTGTTTCTCATGCAGGAACTCGAGATTATCATAAAGATTAGAGACACCATTGTTGATTACATGGTACTTGTAGTCCCTCATAGAAAGTTGATTATTCACGCGGTTTTCCTCCATCTTCAATCTAAAGTCAACATCTTCTCTTAGGTAAGTAAGTGGCTGCTTTCCCCAGCGGGTGTTGCATTCTTCCTCATATCTCGGTATCATTAACTCTTTTCTCAGCTTAGCATTTTCTTCCACCAGTTTCTTAACTTCTCGGTCTTTCTCGTCCATTCGAACCTCAACTCTCGCCACGTGGTGAAGCAAACCTTCCAAGTTCTTTTCGGTAGTCTTTCACAAGTTCATTATCTCATACTTAGCATCATTATCACAAAAAGGAGATCGGGCTCTTTTCCTGGATGGACCAGTTTCTTTAGAATGTTTCCCCTTGTCTTCAGTTCTCGGGGTCGGGTAGTATTCGGGAGACTTAGATAAATCTTGAAGAGTATTTGGACTATAGTTCAATGGTGGTGAGTCACGACCATAAAGAGGGCTTCAGACTGGTCTTGCAGTTGAAAAGTATCCAGTATGAGCCATTACTTCAGATGGTTTGAAGAGAGTTTTTTTGTTTGGTTGATTAACGCTTGACATCCTAACATTAGGAAAGAGACCTTGGTTAGAATTTTAAGCCAAGATTATTAAAGCAAAGTTGTTAAGATTATAAGGCAATCCTAAGTGCTTTAAGTCTAAGGCAGGAAAGGTTATAGTTTCCTAGATTGCTAAGGCACCCTAGCTAGCAAGTAAGGCACACATAAAGATGCAATCCTGGTTCTCTATAACAGCCTGGTTACGCTCTGATACCAATCTATCACACCCCCAGTTAGGGCCTGGGTGAATGTGACATTAATATCAAAAATACCAACATATTATATAATGAGAACGACACTATATGATAAAAACAAACTTTATTGAGTACGCAGCGGAAAATAGAATGTCGTTACAAGAATTGAATTACAAGAATGTAAATAAATGCATAAATAATAAATGTGACTCTTTCATCAAGTCCTAGAGTCCAAGTAGCATCACATATATAAGATCAAGCTGATCAACCTGAGACAAAACATGCTAAAGTGTCAACCAAAAAGGTTGAGTGAAGTTCATAGGTTTAACAAAATAGTTGACCGTTGTTTAGACCACAAGATTTTTATTTTCAAAGGTAGATCTCGCAGGGATCTAAAAGTAGTGCCAAGTTTGTGATATTTAGACTAAACAGTTTCAAAGTTTGCCCCATGACAAGTTGTACTGTCCTTGTCGGTTTGAATCATTATTGAGTAATACAATGACTTGGTCAAATGTATCGGGGACATTACTCCTGATAGGCCTACCCCAAATAATTAAGAATGCGTTATGTAAAAGCAATTAAAAATATCACAGTGGGGACTTACAGGACATAGCCAGGTATAACACAGTTTAATAGTTGGTACTTGTGTCTAAGTTGTAAATATTAAAAGTAGTGTGACGACTCCTGAAATTTCTAACCAAATTTAAACTTAATCTCTATATGATTATGACACGATAAGCAAAGTCTATAACGTTGAGTCTCAAAATTTGTGAACTGTTTTCATATATTAAATTGACCTTTGACTATTACCGAAGATTCACGAACATTGGTGTGTAAATATATATGTAATATATATATATATATTTGTATATACATATAAATATGAATATAAGTGTATAGATAATATTTAAATTAATAAAGTACACTTAATCAATTGAAATTAAAAATATAAAATAATAATTAGAATAATTAAGTAACTCATAAAATGAATATATTATTAGTAAATATAAAATAAATAAAAATGTATGATATTAAGTATGAGTTAAAATATAGTTGTTATAATATTATTACTTTCAGTATTATTATTATAAATATATTAATATATCAGTATTAATGATAGAATGATATAAATATGAAATCAGATATGTATAAATTATTAGATTGTTATTATAGTTAATATAATTATTATCATTTAATACTATTTGTAATATTAAAATTAGTATTATTATTAGTGTTACTAATAATATTATTATTATCATTGAGATTATCATTATTGTTATTATTAATATCATTATATTATTATTATATTTATTTTTATAAGTATTTCTATTATTATTATTATTATTATTATTATTATTATTATTATTATTATTATCTTTATCAATATTATCATTATTAGTATGATTACTAAAAATTATTTTTAATCATTATTATTCTTATCATTATTAATGTAATATTAGTGTTATTAATTATTTTTATCATGAATAATATTAGTAATTCTATTATTATTATTTTTGATTATACTATTATTATTATTATTATTATTATTATTATTATTATTATTATTATTATTATTATTATTATTATTATTATTATTATTATTATTATTATTATTATTATTATTATTATTATTATTATTATGATAATTGTTATTAAAATTAACATTATTATTATTTTTATTATTGTTACAGAATTAATATTAATATATTTAAATTTATTAGTTATTAATATTATATAAATCCAATTAAACGATTCAGTTATCAATCACTATTTTTTTGTAATTTTTCTTCTCCTCCAGCTCACGCTTTTTTATTCTGTCGAGCAATTATAGCTAAAATCCAACATCAATCAATTCTGGTTGCAGTATCAGATACTCACAAGCATGATATATTCTGTCAATCTTTGTTAGTTGTTAAAAAAAACAGAAAAGATAGAACACACCCAGTCGATAACCCTGTTCGCGTTTCAATTTTTTTAAAAAGATCAAATTCGTTCAAATCTTCAAAATGTATTAATATAGTTTTGTTAGGATTATTTTGCTTAATCTTTCTACAAAATATCAGTTTTCAATTCGTTTTATTGAGTTTGAATTTTGAAGTCAAACTTTAAAAAGAAATAGTCAAAATAATTGTTCTTGATGAAATTCGTAATCAATTGGACGTTTCAAGTTCAATTGATAACTTAGAATGTTTCTAGGAAGAATTTAAAACCTATTTCATGAAGAAGACGGGATCCAAAACTGTCTAGATTTTGAAATTGATGTTTGAGTTTGAGGTGTTCTTCGTGAAAGTGTTTCTACTGCTTTTTTGATTTTTTTCCTGTTAATCCAAAACAAACACAACCTGGTCGTATATGTTTCTATTAAAAGCATCTAAACCTAACAATCAATTCACGATTATCATTATTATGGTCTCTGGTCGAATTTGGTTTGGGATTTTGAAGAACATGGTGTAGGAAACAAATATGGGTTATATTATATTAGAAGGCAAAATATTCAGAAAAACAGACGGCAGTTCAATGGTTGTGAGGGTGTTGAGGTTAACGAGAGGTCTCGGGTTCGATCCTTACTTGGTGCAACTATGTTTTTTAAAGGGCTTCTAAGGTAGTTTTTAATACCAAAATTTATTATTATTATTATTATTATTATTATTATTATTATTATTATTATTATTATTATTATTATTATTATTATTATTATTATTATTATTATTATTATTATCATTTTCATTATTATTATTATTGTTATTATTATTGTTGTCGTTAATATTATTATTGTTATTATTAGTTATTGTTAATACTACTAGTGTTATAATTATTAAAAGTATTATAATTAGTATTGTTAACAATAAATATAAGTATTATTATTATTAAAGTTATTATTAAATGTTGTTATTGTTAATATTATGTTAATATTAATAAAATTACTACTATCATTATCATTTTTAGTTATTATTAAGTAGTACATTTAAGTATTATTAGTATTATTTTCATATATATTAATATCGGTATCACTTTATAGGTATTAGTATTATTGTTACCATAAGTAATATTATTATTACTATCATTATTATTACTTTTACCCTTATTAATATTCTTACAACTATATTATTATTACTATCAATATTATTATTGTAAAAACTATTATGATTATGAAAATAAAAGTTTTAAAGATGTTGTTAAAAATATAAATATGAAAATTATAAATATGAATGTCAATGTTATTATGAAATTTATTTGTAAGTTTAAAATGGATTACTATTATTATTACTATTATTATTATTATTATTATTATCACTATTATTATTATTGTTATAATTACAAATAAAAACCTTATATAAAAAAACATTACCATTATATTAATATTGCTTAATACTAAATTTTATAAATAAAATGTTATTAATTAAACTATATTAAAATTTAATATGATAAGTATTAATTATATACAATGTATGAATTAAATATATTGACAAGTATATTAATAATAATAATATAATAATAATAATAATAATAATAATAATAATAATAATAATAATAATAATAATAATAATAATAATAATAATAATAATAATATATGAATTCGTTTGATTACAAGTATATGTTTTAATATATATACTTAATATAGGTTCGTGAATCCGAGGCCAACCTTGCATTGTTCAATGGCGTCATATGTATTTTTACTACAAAATACAGTATTGTGAGTTTCATTTGCTCCCTTTTTTAATGCTTTTGCAATATATATTTTTGGGACTGAGAATACATGCGCTACTTTTATAACTGTTTTATGAAATAGACACAAGTAATCAAAACTACCTTCTATGGTTGAATTATCAAAATCGAATATGCCCTTTTTATCATGTCCGAAGTTGTCCCGGAATGATGGCGAATTTATCATGTCCGAAGTTGTCCCGGAATGATGGTGAATTTATCATGTCCGAAGTTATCCCGGAATGATGGCGAATTTATCATGTCCGAAGTTGTCCCGGAATGATGGCGAATTTATCATGTCCGAAGTTGTCCCGGAATGATGACGAATTTATCATGTCCGAAGTTGTCCCGGAATGATGGCGAATTTATCATGTCCGAAGTTGTCCCGGAATGATGGTGAATTTATCATGTCCGAAGTTGTCCTGGAATGATGGGGATATTCTATATGCATCTTATTAAGGTCGATTACCAGGTGTTCAATCCATATGAATGATTTTCGTCTCTATGTATGGGACGTATATTTATGAGAAATGGAAATGAAAATCTTGTGGTCTATTAAAATTATAGAAATGATCAATTATGATAAACTAATGAACTCACCAACCTTTTTGTTGACACTTTAAAACATGTTTATTCTCAGGTATTAAGGAAATCTTCCGCTGTGCATTTGCTCATTTTAAAGATATTACTTGGAGTCATTCATGGCATATTTCAAAAGACGTTGCATTCAAGTCGTTGAGTTCAATAGAGATTATTATTAAGTAAATGACAGTTTAGGTCATTTATAGGTTGAATATTATGAAATGGTATGCATACCTGTCAACTTTCGATGTAATGAAAGTTTGTCATTTAAAACGAATACAATGTTTGTAAAATGTATCATATAGAGGTCAAATACCTCGCAATGTATTCATATGTTATTGTATTCGTTCTTATGGATTAAGACGGGTCTTTACATGTGGTATCAGAGCGGTGGTCTTAGCGAACCAGGTCTACATTAGTGTGTCTAACTGATAGTCGTTAGGATGCATTAGTGAGTCTGGACTTCGACCGTGTCTGCATGTCAAAAGTTTTGCTTATCATTTTTGTCGGAAAATTACCTGCTTATCATTTTTAGTCTAGACACATCTTATTGCATTGATTGCAAGAATAGTGTATAGACAAAATTCATATCTTAGCATATCTTCTAATTCATATCTTAGCGTATCTGTTACTGTAAACTTTGTCTGACATATTTCGTAAATTTCTTCGTAATTTACGAAATCTTTTGCTCTATACATATAGATATTCTATGTAATTAGAATACCACCCGATAGCCGGAAAATCATTTCATAACGAAAAATTCTTTATTCAACCGTACGAAATGGAATTCTTCATTAGTTCAAGTCCCTCAGATTCCGAAATGGAATCTCACTCAAGCTCCGAAAGCAGTGTGACTGGAATGGATCAACCAATCAGCCATCATCTATTCTGGATGAATTGGGGATGGGTTCGTAGCCTCCTCAATCATTGGAGACAAGAAGAAGGTGATCCCTTCCATCCACCACATTGCCCTCTTAGTGAAGAACCTGAAGCACTTACCGCCGAACCTGTCCGAAACACCATTTTCTCTCTCATTTCCGAAGTATCTCGTCACGATTATATACTACATCAAATTCTCGATTTTATTTATCCGCTCGTCCGAACCGACAATCACCCCGGTGTAATAGAAGAAGTCAACGAGCTTCGCGCTCGGGTAGTGGCTTTGGAGAATATGGTGTAAAGGTTACAAACACTAGCAGCAGCACCAGCAGCATAACCAGTACCACCATCATCAACACCAACAGTACCATTACCTCCCCCAATCACAACCGCGTCGTAAATCTCAACCTTACAATCTGTCACACGAGCACCAATGTCATATGCTCTGTAGATACCAAGGAATACCAACAACAACAAACGATGAAGTATTGATTCATAACTTCATTGAAGAAATACTCCGCGACGATTATGTAATCTCCAAAGTCTTAGAGATTATGTATTCTAGCCCTAACCATAAACCAGATGAGTGAACCGAAATGGTAGAAGGAAGAGTAGAAACCCTGATAGAATGGTGCGCAATTTACAAGCTAGACTTGTTTTACCAACAACATCAATAGTACCGTCAACATCGTCAGAAGTCAGCAGCACCTCTAACATCACAAGCCCCGCCAGTTCAAGACTCACCATGGATATCATTATAAATCAACAACAAGTATGTCATCTCAACGAGTTATGAAGTATTAACTCATTTCCACTGAAGGATTTATATGTATATCTTATATATATAAATTTTTAAACCATAATAAATCTTTCTGTACTAAGCTATTATGTGTGAATCTTAACTACTCGGTTAATTCATATTACTAATATGCAATAATGTACGTCCTTCGTCCGCAACATAACCATTGTTAACTATAATCTCTGTATCAATTTAATAAATTTCAATTCATAATAAAACAAGTGTATTATTCAAATATATGTTTGATTTTACACTTTCATCATCGATGTACTCGAAATTTTTCAAATAACATCATTCTTACCTTGCGAAATTCACAAGAATTTCATGAAAACCAACATCATGCATCAACAAATAACAAAGTATTGATTCATAATTTCAATATCATTGAAGAAATTCTTATGAAATTTCTAAAGTTTTATGAACTATTCAATTCTAATTTCAACCGTAAATCAAATGAGTTTAATTTAATATTAACTCATTAAATCTATGTTACATCTGAAGAAAATATACACAAATATATTTTCATAAAGACTGTAATAAAATTCTTTTGTACAAAATATTAATTGTGAAAAAAAAATTTAATGGGTAGGTAATGCCCGAGAGATAGATAAATTCACAATTAATATGTTTCAATCTTCGAATCTGATTCAGCAATCACCAGCTATAATCACTCCAATATACATTCTTTCATAGAAATCAAAACAACCATACTTATTCAAATTCAATTACATATTCTGATTTTAAAATCGCAGAATTTAATTCAAGATATAACCGGTATCATCACTCTTAGATTTCTACGTCTTTCAAAGCTATACTTTGACTTTAAAACTGTGTTAGAACATCATATGTATATTAACGATTACAATTTGTGTTCAAACCCTTCGAAATTCCTGAAGACACTTCAAATAATGAACAATCGAGATGATGATCCAACCACATGCTACCCATAGTCATGCACCTGAAAAACTCTCGAAACCAAAGTCATAGTTCAACACGTATCCGTGTCAAATCCTTTGGCATTTATTAGCAAAAATAACTTTTCAATTCCTTTCAAAAATAACAAATTTTGTCACAACTCCAGCGAGTCAACTTCGACTTTTCAGTCGAAACAGTTTTATTATAATCTCGATACATACGTTGCCCTTTTGTCATCATTACCAGAGAACCTTTTATATCTCACCACATTAGCAATAAACTTACCAACCACTTCACTGATCTTTGACTTTAAAAAAAAAATCATTATATTTATCGAAACCCCATCATTTACTCTTCCGCTTCTTGTAACAAGAATTGTCATGCCAATTACTGGGAATCAGCAATCAATATTTGAAATCTTGCAGCATGTCTACGCCAACAGTTATATGTGTACATATAACGTTTATCTCCTAAACTTACATACTTCGAATGTGAAGTTTCTGAAAAACACCCCAGCCTACGAAATAGTACTATGAAGTTTTGAAAAAAGACTGATGAAGTGGTAAAGACTGTAGACAGCAATTACGGTCAGAAGTTTGATAATAAAGAATAGAAGATTGGAAAAGCTCAAACGAAAAATTTGGTACTGGAAAACGGATTGAGCAAAGTATGAAGGAAGCTGTGGACAAATCACAAAGACTAAACCTGCCTTCAAAGAATCCAAATGATTCAGTGTCTGCTGAAGTCTTTAGCGAATATCTTACTCCTTACTTTGAAACTCTTGTGGACAATATTCTTCATCATCCTCTGATCTTAGATATTCTAAGATATCATTATATCTTTTATTATAAATATCCTCCATATTTCTGAATATATTTTCATAACTATTATTATCTGAAATCATTTATCTCCTCACGTTATCTGTATCACATCATAAAGGAAACTGTTTTAGTTTCTAAATTTTGAAACTTTCGAGTTTAAAGTATGAATGTTTTTGAAGTAGTGTTGGGAACTGAAGCATGAGTTAGTATAATATAATGACACTTGATCAACGTGATTATATTACAGTAAGTCATGCTGAGTTTCTAAATGGAACGTGATGATTCACAGATCATAACGTCATCATGTGCCATGTTACACGACTCTTGTATTCTACTTAACCTCTAAACATATCAAGAAAATATTTCTTGATGATTCGGTCTTTTCTAGGATATTCTGGTAATTTGACAAATCAAGATCGTGCCATTACAATTTTCTTCTTAAAACATTAACTATGTTCATTTCGAAATCCATACCTATGAATTCGGGACCGTTATTCGCTTGACTTGAAGTCGGGAAGAGGAGGCAAAAGTATGGAACCCTTGAATATAAAAGATAATATAAAGCTCGAAAACAACACGTAAATTACAAACCGTACATATCAATACGTATTGCAACGTAAAGGCACGAGAGAATTAAAAATACTATAACCCCAAGGTAATAGTAAAAGTAAATAAAATCCTCCGGTGGTAGATGAAAAAGAAGAATGACAGATATGAAAGTTAGGAGTATATCAAGGATCGGAACGGGATGGAGCATATTGACGAATGCTTTAAAGTATGAGTTGAGGGAGAAAGAATAGAAGGTGTGAGTTGAAAGGAAACAAAGGGGTGGATTTATAGTGAAATATCTGACAGAGTAATCGAGATAGATTATCGCATTTAACCGAAGAGGATCCTAATTTTCTTAATTACCGAAGAATCAAATCTTTTTACAAAGATTTTCTCTAAATCCCTTGAACTCCGAAATTCAATCCTATCTAAGTAAAAAGATATGACAAATCTACACTTACTCATTTCACTCTTTTACGATAGCTTCATTCGTACTCTTCACAAAATCAAATTGTTTACTCAATGATAATAAAACTTTATTTATCAACTTATATTCGTCATAATAACATTCTTATTGTTACCCATGACGACCTCGATCAAATTTCGGGGACGAAATTTCTTTAACGGGTAGGTACTGTGACGACCCAGAAATTTCCAACTAAATTTAAACTTATTCTCTATATGATTTCGACACGATAAGCAAAGTCTATAACGTTGAGTCTCAAAATTTGTGAGCTGTTTTCATGTATTAAATTGACCTTTGACTATTCCCGACGATTCACGAACATTGGTGTGTAAATAAATATGTAATATATATATATATATATATATATATATATATATATATATATATATATATATATATATATATATATATATATATACATATATATATTGTAACGACCCGACTTCGCTTTACCAAAAACACGCTACAAAAAAAAAAAATTATGATGCAGCACATCTGGACGGCGTCCAGCAAAGAAAGCTTGGACGGCGTCCAGCAGATCTGGACGGCGTCCAAATGGCCTTCCAGTTTCTCGTCACGGGTCCAACTTACATGAGCGAAAAACCCACTTCCTGACACTTTTAAACAAAAACGTTTTTACAACATAACAATATAAGTAAAACTAAGAGATTTTCATAATCACAACAAGTTTTACATCATCGGGCCCACATCGCCCATTTTACGAGTTTCGTTCAAAATTACAAGTTTCGACCATTAGAGTTTAAATTCCAAACGACCCCTAGAACATGGTGTTTGGGGTTAAACTACCCAAGTCTTGGCCGAACTTCCAAAAGCTAAGTGCCCAAAAGCATCCCCTAACAAAACTAGCGGGAGGCTACTAATCCAATTGAATGCCCTTGCCTTTATCCAAGCCCGAGCCTAAAAAGATAAACAACGAGAGGGTAAGCTAAAGCTTAGTGAGTGCAATAGTTATACATATGCATATATAATCTATCTACTTGCATTCACTTATACAATACCGGATTCAAGCTAGCAATTCGACAACTATGCAACCATCATGCACAAACCAATATCCGCAATACATAATGAGCTAGCGACAACAATAGCATATAGTTCACAATTAAATATGCTAATACCCAAATCACACAACCATGGTTAACCAATCATAAGAGGAATGGTACTCAAATTTCTCACCGGTGTTCATAACAACCGTTAGTGTACAACACATATATCACTAACCCTTGGACAACACATATCCATTTATAAAATCGTTAGTGTACAACACATATATCACTAAGTTGGACAACACATATCCATTTATACAATCGTTAGTGTACAACACATATATCACTAAATTTGGACAACACATATCCATCTATAAAACCGTTAGTGTACAATGCATATATCACTAACTTGGACAACACATATCCATTTATACAAATAAACACATCATATACGTACATGTATACTTATTCCACTCACCTCAAAGTCTCTTGTGAAAGATAACCGAGCTTGTGAACCTTCAATGTAAAGTACCTATTACATTTAGCACATAATCAATCACAACTCAAGTGCGTCAACCAACTCATTCAACATTCTAGAGTCTTTTTGAACCCAGGTGCAATTTTGACCCATTTGCACACTTAACCCTAATTATGGGTCAACTTCACCAAAAACCCTAACTCTAGCCATTTATGGTCTTAATACACATTTAATCACAATGTTATCTCATTTTCACACCAACAAGACAACTTAGGTCATCAAAAGACCTGTTTTACCCTTCGAGGTTTTCACACCCATTCGGGTCACCACATACCCAAATAGCACCCATTTACATAACATCTAGGTGTGCTAGTGGTTAACTAACCAATTTAAGACTCATAAACACCTTTAACATTTCAAAACCCTAGGTTAGTCATCTTTGAGTCTTCATGACCCAAACTTACCCAAAAACCCCCAAATCACTAACAAATGGGTTTTAATGTTCAACACTAGCCCAAACCCTAACCCTTAAACAATTTAAACTAAGGAAATCAAGTTTAGGACTTACCACCACAATCAAAATGTAGCTAGTGAGGAGATGAACAACTTTAATGCTCGAGCTCTAACCCGAAACAAGCGTCTTCCTCTTCTATTTGAGCTTTCTCACACTTGAATCACACTCTCTCTCTAGAATTGAAGTGGATGAGGTTTGGTGGTTGTAAAAGGAGAAAATGAAGCTCCAAAACTGATCTAGGGCTTTCAATTCGGCTCCTAAGTGAAATTACTAAAATACCCCCTTTAAATATCTAAAAACAAGGTAGCTGGCCTGCCAGCCAATCTGGACGGCGTCCAAATTTCTGGACGGCGTCCAGCCCTTTACAACGGGACAGCGTCCCACCTATTTGGACGGCGTCCAACATAACTTGGAAAAACTGGGTCTTATATATATATATATATATATATATATATATATATATATATATATATATATATATATATATATATATATATATATATATATATATATATATATATATATATATATATATATGCATGTATGTATATACATATAAATATGAATATAAGTGTATAGATAATATTTAAATTAATAAAGTACATTTAATCAATTGAAATTAAAAATATAAAATAATAATTAGAATAATTAAGTAACTAATAAAATGAATATATTATTAGTAAATATAAAATAAATAAAAATGTATGATATTAAGTATGAGTTAAAATATAGTTGTTATAATATTATTACTTTCAGTATTATTATTATAAATATATTAATATATCGGTATTAATGATAGAATGATATAAATATGAAATCAGATATGTATAAATTATTAGATTGTTATTATTGTTAATATTATTATTATCATTTAATAATATTTATAATATTAAAATTAGTATTATTATTAGTGTTACTAATAATATTATTATTATCATTGAGATTATCATTATTGTTATTATTAATATCATTATATTGTTATTATATTTATTTTTATAAGTATTTCTATTATTATTATTATTATTATTATTATTATTATTATTATTATTATTATTATTATCTTTATCAATATTATCATTATTAGTATGATTACTAAAAATTATTTTTAATCATTATTATTCTTATCATTATTAATGTAATATTAGTGTTATTAATTATTTTTATCATGAATAATATTAGTAATTCTATTATTATTATTTGTGATTATATTATTATTATTATTATTATTATTATTATTATTATTATTATTATTATTATTATTATTATTATTATTATTATTATTATTATTATTATTATTATCATGATAATTGTTATTAAAATTAACATTATTATTATTTTTATTATTGTTACAGAATTAATATTAATGTATTTATATTTATTAGTTATTAATATTATATAAATCCAATTAAACGATTCAGTTATCAATCACTATTTTTTTTGTAATTTTTCTTCTCCTCCAGCTCACGCTTTTGTATTCTGTCAAGCAATTATAGCTAAAATCCAACATCAATCAATTCTGGTTGCTGTATCAGATACTCACAAGCATGATATATTCTGTCAATCTTTGTTAGTTGTTAAAAAAAATAGAAAAGATAGAACACACCCAGTCGATAACCCTGTTCGTGTTTCAATTTTTTTAAAAAGATCAAATTCGTTAAAATCTTCAAAATGTATTAATATAGTTTTGTTAGGATTATTTTCCTTAATCTTTCTGCAAAATATCAGTTTTCAATTCGTTTTATTGAGTTTGAATTTTGAAGTCAAACTTTAAAAAGAAATAGTCAAAATAATTGTTCTTGATGAAATTCGTAATCAATTGGACGTTTCAAGTTCAATTGATAACTTAGAAAGTTTCTAGGAAGAATTTAAAACCTATTTCATGAAGAAGATGGGATCCAAAACTGTCTAGATTTTGAAATTGATGTTTGAGTTTGAGGTGTTCTTCGTGAAAGTGTTTCTACTGCTGTTTTGATTTTTTTTTCTGTTAATCCAAAACGAACACAACCTGGTCGTATATGTTTCTATTAAAAGCATGTAAACCTAACAATCAATTCACGATTATGATTATTATGGTCTCTGGTCGAATTTGGTTTGGGATTTTAAAGAACATGGTGTAGGAAACAAATACGGGTTATATTATATTAGAATTCAAAATATTCAGAAAAACAGACGGCAGTTCAATGGTTGTGAAGGGGTTGAGGTTAACGAGAGGTCTCGGATTCGATCCTTACTTGGTGCAACTATTTTTTTTAAAGGGCTTCTAAGGTAGTTTTTAATACCAAAATTTATTATTATTATTATTCTCATTTTCATTATTATTATTATTATTATTATTATTATTATTATTATTATTATTATTATTATTATTATTATTATTATTATTATTATTATTATTATTATTATTATTATTATTATTATTATTATTATTATTATTATTATTATTATTTTTGTTTTTGTTGTCGTTAATATTATTATTGTTATTATTAGTTATTGTTAATACTACTAGTGTTATAATTATTAAAAGTATTATAATTAGTATTGTTAACAATAAATATAAGTATTATTATTATTAAAGTTATTATTAAATGTTGTTATTATTAATATTATGTTAATATTAATAAAATGACTACTATCATTATCATTTTTAGTTATTATTAAGTAGTACATTTAAGTATTATTAGTATTATTAGTATTATTTTCATATATATTAATATATATTAATATCGGTATCACTTTATAGGTATTAGAATTATTGTTACCATAAGTAATATTATTATTACTATCATTATTATTACTTTTACCCTTATTAATATTATTACAACTATATTATTATTACTATCAATATTATTATTGTAAAAACTATTATGATTATGAAAATAAAAGTTTTAAAGATGTTGTTAAAAATATAAATATGAAAATTATAAATATGAATGTCAATGTTATTATGAAATTTATATGTAAGATTAAAATGGAATACTATTATTATTACTATTATTATTATTATTATTATTATTATTATTATTATTATTATTATTATTATTATTATTATTATTATTATTATTATTATTATTATTATTATTATTATTATTATTATTATTATTATTATCACTATTATTATTGTTGTTATAATTACAAATAAAAACCTTATATAAAAAAAACACATTACCATTATATTAATATTGCTTAATACTAAATTTTATAAATAAAATGTTATTAATTAAACTATATTAAATTTTAATATGATAAGTATTAATTATATACAATGTATGAATTAAATATATTGACAAGTATATTAATAATGATAATAATAATAATATATGAATTCGTTCGCTTATAAGTATATGTTTTAATATATATACTTAATATATATTCGTGAATCCGAGGCCAACCTTGCATTGTTCAATGTCGTCATATGTATTTTTACTACAAAATACAATATTGTGAGTTTCATTTGCTCCTTTTTAAATGCTTTTGCAATATATATTTTTGGGACTGAGAATACATGCGCTACTTTTATAACTGTTTTACGAAATAGACACAAGTAATCGAAACTACATTCTATGGTTGAATTATCGAAATCGAATATGCCCTTTTTATCATGTCCGAAGTTGTCCCGGAATGATGGCGAATTTATCATGTCCGAAGTTATTCTGGAATGATGGCGAATTTACCATGTCCGAAGTTGTCCCGGAATGATGACGAATTTATCATGTCCGAAGTTGTCCCGAAATGATAGCGAATTTATCATGTTCGAAGTTGTCCCAGAAATGATGGCGAATTTATCATGTCCGAAGTTGTCCCGGAATGATGGCGAATTTATCATGTCCGAAGTTGTCCCTGAATGATGGCAAATTTATCATGTCCGAAGTTGTTCCAGAATGATGGCGAATTTTATCATGTCCGAAGTTGTCCCGGATTGATGGCGAATTTATCATGTCCGAAGTTGTCCCGGAATGATGGCAAATTTATCATGTCCAAAGTTGTCCCGGAATGATGGCGAATTTATCATGTCCGAAGTTGTCCCGGAATGATGGGGATATTCTATATGCATCTTGTTAAGGTCGATTACCAGGTGTTCAATCCATATGAATGATTTTTATCTCTATGTATGGGACGTATATTTATGAGAAATGGAAATGAAAATCTTGTGGTCTATTAAAATTATAGAAATGATCGATTATGATAAACTAATGAACTCACCAACCTTTTGGTTGACACTTTAAAGCATGATAATTCTCAGGTATTAAGGAAATCTTCCGATGTGCATTTGCTCATTTTAAAGATATTACTTGGAGTCATTCATGGCATATTTCAAAAGACGTTGCATTCAAATCATTGAGTTCAATAGAGATTATTATTAAGTAAATGACAGTTTAGGTCATTTATAGGTTGAATATTATGAAATGGTATGCATGTCAACTTTCGATGTAATGAAAGTTTGTCTTTTAAAACGAATGCAATGTTTGTAAAATGTATCATATAGAGGTCAAATACCTCGCAATGTATTCAAATGTTAATGTATTCGTTCTTATGGATTAGGACAAATCTTTACAAGTAGCATGTGTCTCACCCCAGTAAATTAAAATAAATTGCTAGCAATAAAGAGTGGGGCTATGAAGTTCACCTTAGTGAGTAGGAGAAGAGTTGTTATTCCTCGGATAAGAAGAGTTGGACGAATGTGAGGAGAAAGTCAACCTAATGACATTTAAGAGTAGTTAAATGTTTGCCCAAGTTTAAGTTAAGTATGCAAGTGTTTAAGTGTAGTTCGTTTTACTAAGTTCCCATTTTTAGTAAGTTTCCACTTTTAGTAAGTTAGTGTTGAACACTAGCGAGTTGTTCTTAATAAGTCCACCTCTTATTAAGTGTGCAAGTGGCCAAGTGTTGTTCACTTAGTGAGTGTATGATTACTATAGTCTGGTTTGATATTGTGCACCATACCCAAACATCTATGCCACCGCCGAGTGACTTGAATGATCAATTGTTACCGGTTGGCCCAGGATCTCTTGACCAAAATCTAAGTTTGGTATTCGAAATCCACAAGCATCCCATAATGGTACCAAGGATCACCCTAGGCCTTAAGTAGCATTGACGTTCGAGTAATTTTATGTTATCGTGAATAACTATTGTAATCGTATGTTATAATATTATAATCTAAGTATTATAATATAAGTAGTACATTATATGTGTTAGTAATAGTACTCGTATTATTATAATATAAGTATTTAATATAAGTATATAGTTTAAGTATATGTGTTATATTATAAAATGTTACTATGTAGTTATAATATATGTGTTATATTATAAGTATAGGTTTAAGTGTTATTATCTATTATAAATGTATAAGTGGTAAGTAATAATAATAATATTATTATTAGGGTGTTATTATTAAATGAGTAGGTGTAAGTAATGATTAATAATAAATGATTAGGTTATAATTAAATAAGTAGATTTAGTTAGTTAGGGTTAAGTAGTATTAAATGTTTTAAATAATATTTAAGTAGTATTAGGTTTAGGGTTTATATAATTAATGTTTATGATGAAACATGACTAGGAACTTCGAAATCAACATGTTTAATTCACACAAGCGCGGAATTAGTGAATCAAACCATAACTAGTGAATATTAGGAGCTTTTTGGGATTAAATTAGTCAAACTACAACAAGGATTGTGTGATTAGATTAATGCCTAGATCTATTATTCACTACTGGAGTGATTTGGGTTGAGAGAGAATCGGATTAGGGTTACCATATCTGAGTGATGTGTGTGTATGAGAGGCTTAACCTAAAATGCAGAACATAACACATTATATACCTCTGCCGATACATCAACCGTGCGTGCCAGCTATCACTCGTATGAGTGATCAGCCTTAGCTGTACGGGTGATCACTCACTCATGTATGTTTAGTTAGATTAGATTTATGACTCAGCTCAGCTCAACCGTGCGTATGAGCTTGTCACCCGTACGAGTGAGACTTCACTCGTACGTGTGACAAAGTCTAGCAATGTCAACTTATCCTTTTCGTGTTCCTGCAGTACCTGTAACCACATATAAACATATATAGGATAATAACGAGCGATCATGGTAGCCCATAAACTGAAGTACTAATCACAAACGTAGGATAGATGTCTAGGGACTTACAGAAAATGCATCAACAACTCCCCCTAGGACCTAGAACATCTATTACAATAAAGTAAACGTCCATGAAATACATATAAGTCCAAAAGTAACATCAGTTTAACATCAAATACATATCCAGATTCTCTCTCTCTCTCGCATAAATACATCATCAAAAACAAAATACAAACTAGCAACACAGTATCTGACATAGATCAGCTGGCTTGAACTTAGTTTGAGCTTTGAGCATCACTGTTTCTGTTGAGGTATGCATAGTAGACATTGATCACACGTTGATATCTCATAGCTTCCTCTTTTCGATCATCTCTAAACGTAATGTGATGGCGGTGAAGTGTCTCCACATCAAATCTCGATAAGTTCCTTAGCCACATAGGATCTAAAATCCTCACATTGTCAAACTGTATGCTTCCATCTTCCTTTTCAATTGCAGTTAAGATCACTGCTTCTTCCGACAACACATCATAGACCCACCATCTAAATTTTTTGCATATATCCTTGGGTAAGGGCATCAATGGAGATTGCTTCATGTACTTGGCTAGACGGAACTTAACAACGCGTACAGGTCCACCTTTAGAATTTCTTTTTATCGGGTGCATGGAAAACCTGGCGGCTGTTGACTTAAAGATGTCCCATTTCCCTGTCTTATACTCATATCTGAGTTTTCTCTGAAACCACCTGGAAAGGTCACAATCTTCAGTGTTCAACATCTTCAGCTTAGCAAGTTGTATGATCTCGAAGTACGGTAGAGTTTTGAAGTGACTAGGATGTGCCATGTAATCAACTCCTCCTTCCCTCTTGATCATGAAACAATTGATCTCCTTGAAGTAACCCCATCTTAGTATTTTACCCTTGAAATACTTCTTGGTTCTCTTTCCCCTTTCATAGAAACTAGCAAACTTCGGCTCGAGTTCTGGCTTATTCAACTGATCAGGGTTAACGACGTTCTGTTTCCACCAACTCTGACGGATCTCATCTTCTTCAACGTTTTTGTTAACTTTAACCCTATCACGTTTGAACCATTCATTAATCTCAGTCCATGCCTCGGCTTTAGCTTGCTCGGCTCGGAGTTTCTTCTTCTTCAGCTCAATCTCTTTTCTTTCTTTCTCAACGAGCAGTTTTTCATGTCGGATTTTCTTGTTCTTTTCAATTAAAACATCCACTTCTTTCACTTGTTCTTTGTATACCTTCCTCGCCTGTTCTAAATCATCTAATTTCTTTCTTTTCACATATCTACTCAAATTGAAAAAGTCACATAATGTGTTGAGTGACGGATTTGAGTAAGGCTCAAGCGAAGGCATAACAATCTCAACTTCTTCTTCTTCTTCTTCTTCTTCTTCTTCTTCTTCATCATCAGATTCTGTTACCAATTCGTCCTCGGATTCAATAATCACATCCTCTTTTACACTATCCTTACCAACAGAATCTTCACTCTTCTCATCAGCAAACAAATTATTGAAATCACTCAAGTTGATATTTTGGATTGATTCGGGAGGGATACTGGCAAATGAATCTTCTTGTGGAGCCTTGTTCTCAGCTTCAACTGTCTCTGCATCCTGTGTATCATTTTCGCTATCGTTTGCCAGAGCAGCAAGCTGTTCCATCGGAAAATCACTTGGTGGAATGTCCCCCTTTTCTGCATCATTAAAAACATTTGAATAATTCATATAATATTCGGCAGTAAAGACCTCACCGTATTCATTAAAGCTTCGAATAGGTATCACTAACGGTATCTCAAAAGAGGGTCCTCCAGTTTTAGCATCTTCTTCATCATCTTTCTCGTCATCACCACCCAAATCAGAAGAAAATTCTTTTCCTCTCTCCTTAATCAACTTAGTTTTACCAGAGGTAATCGATTCGATCTTATTGTTCAAATCCTTCAACTTCTCCTTATTCTCACTCTTAATTGCCAACACTTTCTTCTTTAACTTCTCCGTCCTTCCCTTCTGACGGTCCAATCTATCAGATAACCTTTTGTTTTCTTATACCAATGATTCAATCTTAGCTTCACTGATCTTCTTGTCCTCAATGGCTTGATTCTCTAAGTAGGTTATTTACATGATCAAAGACAATAGTAGATTATGCTGTGTCTTGAATTCATCTGGCGTGACCTGAGTTGTTGTGGTGGAAGGTTTTGGTGATGTAACAGTGGCTCTTGCATCCTTCATGAAACCGGATGGTTGTCTCTGAGCCTGTTGTTTCGAACCTCCCTGTGATGACTTTTGAGACGAATCAAAGTGATGTTTTGTTATTTTCTCCTTCTTCTTGGGCTGTTCTGAAGTCATCACTTCCTTCCCTTTCCTCTTCCTCTGAATCAAGCTGACATCATCCTCTGTCGCTTCATCATCACCTTCGATAATCTCATCATCAACATTACCTCCTCTTTGAACTTCACCAGTAGCTCGTTGATTATCACCCTCACCTTCGTTATCAGAAACTTCGTAGTCAGAGTCTGAATCCTCATTCCTCCAAGCATTACCTACTGAACATCGATAATTCTCCTTGGCAAGATGACAAATAAGCTTTCTGCTAAAATCAGGTTTCAAACCCTCATTTCTTGTCTCCTCCATTCTTCGAAAAGTTATCGGATTTATTGGCTTAAGGTGAATAATATCCTCTTCAAGCTTAGGTAGATCAGGTGCAATGTCATTAATGATCAATTGAAGAAAACGGGCATAAATGAGATATCTCTGAGTAGAACTGAAAAGATTCGCTTTGAAGTAGTGTAAGACAAATCCTGAGAAATCGTATGGAGCCTTTAGGACAAGTGCCACAAACATACTCTGCACTTTTTCATTCAACTTATCAAAACCCGATTTGCATCCACTCAAGCAGTGCATAATCACATGAGCAAGATATCTAAAATGTGGAGGCAGAAGCGTCTTCATCAGTTCAGATTTTCCAGCAATATACCCAGAATAAGCACATCTCTTGAAGCAACCATGAATTCTTTCTCGACTGATCGTCATGTGAGAGCAGTTGCCGTCATTAAAACCCAAAATTCTTCTTATCACTATCTTAGAAACAATGATCTCATGCCCTTGAACCTCACTAACAATCTTAGCATCATCTTCTGATACATCCAGTACAACATTTCTCCAGAATTCTCTCTGATGGCTGTAGTATGGCGTGCATGGAGTAGAAATAGCAGTGTCTATCCTTGATCTCTGAAGAAATTCCACAATCTCCTTAAAATGATCACCTCTCTCTAAAGTAGTGTCATAGAGAGCGACTTGATTGTTCAGTTCACCCTTCTCTAGAGGAATCTCTTGCTGAGCAGGTGGGTTAACCGGATTCACTTGAGGATTCGCTTGTTGCTCCCCCTGTCCTTCTACGTTAACAATTGAAACATTGACTTGTTGATCAGCCATTGATGATATCTTAGCAAACTGAAACATTAACAGAAATGTTAGAAATACGACCCACATATCATAAAATATCAAAGCATTCACATCAAAGTGTCATAAACATGTTAACATGATAAACCGTGCGAGTGATAATGTCACACGTGTGGCTGAGTCATCAACCGTGTGAGTGATATAGTCACCCGTGCCACTGTTGACATGTTTGAGCAGTAATATGGTTTCAGACATGGTGCACGGTTGAGGTACTATCCATAAGCGAGTGAGTCAACCTTGTGGTGACTCG
This sequence comes from Rutidosis leptorrhynchoides, assembly GCF_046630445.1. Lineage (NCBI taxonomy): Eukaryota > Viridiplantae > Streptophyta > Magnoliopsida > Asterales > Asteraceae > Rutidosis > Rutidosis leptorrhynchoides. Next base: position 618,772,927 of record NC_092335.1, read on the forward strand.
TGCGTGTAATCACACGTGTCAGCTCTGTCAAATGAGTGAGCAACCAATTCAAACTTAACAAGTGAGCTCAAAGGTTCACACGATAGATCATCAACCGTGTACTGACTCGTGCGAGTCATGTCTCACGCGTGCGAGTGATGTCACTCGTGCATGTCTGATGAAACCCGTATTAAATGCCTTTTCAAATTACATAGATTACATGTTTGATCGTTTTAGGGACCGATTTACATCACAATAGCAAGTGTAGGTTTCATTTAGCACAAAACAATAACAGATACACATCAAAACACACTTCAATTTCACAAAATTCGATTTACAAACCCTTAGGGTTTCGATGCATTCAAACAACAAATTAACACACTTAAACTTGATGAAATCATACCTAGATGGTGGCGCTGGAGTCGGCTTAATGATCTTAATAAACGTTGTGGTTGAAAACAGGATTGGTGATGATCGAATTTTGAGAGAGAAAATAGGTGGAGGGTGCAAGTGTGAGCAACTGTGCTCAGCACCCTCTATTTATACTCTCGTGATCAACTGTACGGTTGATCACACGATCCACCATCAACCGTGCGTCTCACCTTAATCACTCGTGCGTGTAACCCAAATGTCTTAGGACATTTTAGAACAGGGTCATCCGTACGGTTAACCTCACACGTGTGGTTACTCGTACGGTTCACACATCAAACGTGCGAGTGAGCCACTTAGGCAATTTCAATTTTTTAATTTTTACAAACATAGGATTTCGACTCGTTTGGCAATCTTAAAGCTAACTAGCACTTTCAATTTGAGTCATAAATCACTAATCCTTCAAGAAATGATCATCAACACTTAGGTAGATCAAAAATCCTAACCCAAATAAGGTTATTACTCTAAACATTTGGTTTCTCATGAGTAAGACCTACAGTGTAATGTCATCTTGAGTTCACTAACAACCTTAAATCATTAAAGTCCTTCAAATAATCACAAGCTCTACAAACTTCTAACTTATGGATTTGGTGGCCAAAAATATCTTGATCTCGACAAGGTTCTTTTAGATGTCATTGTACATTTAGAGGATAATCAGAAAACAAAAGAACGAAAGAAATCTTTATAAGTTTTCCGATATATAATGTCATGCAACCAAAAAAATATGCAAAAAAAGACATTCTACCATGAAATGCAATAACATGCAAAACCAAAATCTTTTTGTTGTTTTACAGTTTTCAATGCAAACTATTTAATAAACAGATAAGCAAACATATAAATCCACATTCTTTTTATGAGCAAAATGATTAACAATTTAAAGATGGATCAGAACTGACATATTGAATTAACTTTTGTTGTTCATTCCTAATTATCCAGTCTATGTCTATTATCATGCAATTACTGATATCAATCCTCATTAAACATGAACATATTCTTTCCGGACACTTCGACAATCATGTTGGCATTAATTACTTGAACACTATAAAGCAATGATTTTTGAGATCATGCTAAGTTCATTAATCCTTGATTCTTTCATCACTTATGATTGTGCGTTTTTATTAGGTTGTCAATTCATTACAGATAACTTTCCGTTATCTCTTTCCATGTATTTCATTCAAATTGAATAGGATGGTTCTCACGGCATTTTGAATAACCCTGTCAGCCTTTGGCTTCCATCAGTGTATTGATAATCTTCAATCTAGTTGGAACGGCAGATTTTAGAATATATTGGATTATCCGAATAGGCGCATTATTTACCGTGGGGATTGGTCTACAGTTAAAGCAGACTTGCTTGATGACCAGTCGTCACACAAAATAAATCTCAAGGCCCTTAACTTCTTTATGTTCAAGTTGTCATGGAAAACGAAATCGAAAGTTAAACTTTCATATATATATATATTTAATTAGAGTATATATAGATAAGTATCTTTTCAACTTACAGTCTTAATAGGTATAACTCTATATTGCAGACGACAAGAATCTTGATAGTTCAGTGTGAACGTCATGATTAAACAATTCAAGCTGCGCGGGGGCGTCACACTAAGAATGATCTGAGTTCTTTATGAGCACATCATGAATCAGCATTCTTCATACTTTCAGGACTTTGCCATCTTGATACGCCAATTATTTTTGACTCTGATTTTCTTTTGATATTTCTTTTTCAGCATATCACAGTCTTTTGATATATTGATTTTGAACGTCATCATGAATGGATTTTCCATTTTTATGCAAGAACTCATGTTTCTTTGTTGTGTGCTCAGATCACTCAAAGGTGTTCTCCCTTAAATGCTTGAACGGTCCGCAATAAGGAATTATACTTTTCAACCTTAAGCGAGAAGGGACACTTACTTTCGACATAAACTAATTTTCTCTGATATTTTCGGGGTTTAGTTTCGATTATAAAGTCTTAGGCCCGTGACAACGTGGTATGCACCAGCCAAACAGATAATCCTCAACTTAAAATCCACCCCCAACCTTTTCTAGTGATTATCAATTATGATAGGGGATACCATCAACCGACTGTTGAGTTCTTCAACAATTATCATTAGATACGGTTTCGAAGATAATTAGGTGACTACCTTCAAACGCTACAGATCGTTCATGACTTCTGAATCTTAGATGATCGTTATTCTTATTATGATTGTCTAATGCCAAGAATTCATAAATCACATCTATCAGTACATCACACAACAGATAAACATAAACGTTCAAATCAGTCCTTACTAATCAAATATATCAATTCTCAGTACAGTAATTTCTTCATCTCCAACAGATTAATCAAAACAAGCTCATTTTCGGATTTTTCAACTTTTTAGGATTTTCTGATGAGGCATTTTACACTTTTTGGGTATTTTATGTTAATAACATATACTCCCCCTAAAATACTAAAACATAAAATCTTTTTATCTTTTAGCATTTTAACAAAAGAAACATAAAATAACTACAGACTAGCATGCAAACATGAGATAAATCATGCAAAGAAATGCAGACAGGAAGCAAAAATATGCAATACAGATAATAAGAAACTAAAATCTATATGTCATGCATCCTACATGTAAAGTCTAAAAGTTTGATTAACCCTCACAAACAACATCCGAAATCACTTTGTCTCGATCAACAATGCCATTCATCTCTAACAGTAGCAAGAACCTAGGTTTATCAAAAGCCTTAGTGAATAAGTCAGCCCTCTGGTCCTTAGTACCTATTCTCTTAACCTCAATAATCTTTTTCTCATGGCAATCCCTAAGAAAATGATATTTAACACCTATGTGTTTGGTCTTTAAATGTTGCACAGGATTCTTAGTAATTGCAATAGCAGCAGTATTATCAATATAAAGAGGAGAGAAAGAGATTCTTAGTCCGTAATCGCGAAGTTGTTGTTGGATCCAAACAACTTGCGAACAGCAACTAGCAGCAGCGATATATTCAGCTTCACACGTGGAAAGCGCAACTGCAGTTTGTTTCTTGCATTGCCAGATTACCAGCCTTTCACCTAAAAATTGACATCCTCCTTATGTAGATTTGTTGTTGATTTTGCAACCTGCATAGTCTGAATCTCTATATGCTACAAGATCAAACTTGTCTTCGTTCGAATACCAGATTCCGAGATTTGGAGAATGTAACAGATAACGAAGAATTCTTTTGGCAGCTGTAAGATGAATTGTATTCGGATTAACTTGATAACGAGCACACAGACATGTTGCGAACATAATATCCGGTCTAGATGCAGTGAGATACATAAGTGATCCGATGATTGCTCGATAGTATGTAGGATCAACAGGCTCCCCTTCACAGTCTAACGAAATACCATGATTCACAGCTAGCGGGGTCGACACAGGATGTTCTTGAGTCATACCGAAACATTCGAGTATATCATTTACATACTTTGCTTGATGAAAAAAAATTCCATTATCAGTCTGTTCGACTTGCAAACCAAGAAAGTAGTGTAAGAGACCCAATTTACTCATTTTGAATTCGTCCTTCATAACCTGCTCGAACTCATTGAAGAGTTCCTGCTTAGTAGCACCGAAAATAATGTCGTCTACATAGATCTGGACCAAAATAATATCATCATCTTTAACCTTCGTGAACAGAGTACATTCTACAGTGCCCATTTGATAACCTTTTTCGATCAGATAACTTGACAAACGTCCATACCAAGCTCTTGGGGCTTGATGTAAACCATATATGGCTCTTCGTAAGCGGTAAAATTTGTCAGGATAAAGATGATCTTCAAAACCCGGTGGTTGATTGACATATACTCTTTCATTTAGCTTGCCATAAAGAAATGCACTCTTAACATCCATTTGAAACACTTTGAACTTCATAAATGAAGCAAAAGTCAGGAAAATGCGAATTGCTTCCAATCTGGCAACAGGAGAAAAAACTTCATCATAATCAAATTCAGGATCTTGCTGATAACCTTTAGCAACTAATGTTGCTTTGTTACGGATAACATTGCCATCTTCGTCAAACTTTCACTTCCAAACTCATTTGAGATCAATTACTTTAGTACCATGCGGCTTAGTAACTAGCTTCCAAATATTTAAACGATGGAATTGCTGAATCTCTTCTTGCATAGCCATGACCCACTCAACATGCTTCAAGGCTTCCTTTGTTGTCTTTGGCTCTATTCTAGAAATATGACATGAGTACTCGTAGTATGCAGCAGCAGCTGTCATATGAGTATCAACTTGACCATCAATCTGAACTTGCCTTCTTGTTCTAATACATGCATTTGGATCTCCAATAATATTCTCTCTTGGATAAGCGGCTGTAGTTCTGGGAACTGGTTGTGCGGGAACAGGTATCTCATGATGTAGATTCGTAGTATCTTCATGATTATCAGAACTCTCACTTGAAATATCAGATCCGCAGGTATCGTACACTGGATCAATGTATTGATCTGAATCTTGAACTGGTTCAATGACACTGTGGGTAATGGAGTTGGAGTTGATGTAGGTGCAGAAACTTCTGGTTCATTCTTTAAATCGAACAGCATTTGTAACTCAACTTCATTCTCCGTCTGATCTGGAGCAAGATTGAATGAATCAATCAGCTCATCATAGTTATAAATCCAAGGATGACTCTTAGAAGCACTCTTCATATGATTCCTCTGGACCTCAACTTCAGACCATTCTTCAACACATCTTGTCTCATTGTTGAAAACTCGCTTGTTAGGAGAACTATACCCAAGAAACACTCCAGTAACCACTTTTGAATCAAACTTACTTCCTGGTTTTCTTTTCAAGATGGTACAGGGTGCACCAAATGGTTCTAGATGCTTTAAAGATGGTTTTCTCCCATGCAATAGCTCATAGCAAGTTTTACCCAGTCGTTTAACAGTCAGAACTCGATTCATAGTGTAACATGCATTTGCAACAGCTTCACTCCAAAAATGAATAGGTAACGATGAATCTGCTAGCATTGTTCTAGCTGTCTCTATCAATACTCTATTCTTTCTTTCAGCAACACCATTCATCTGAGGAGCGTATGCAGAACTGAACTGCATATTGATACCTTTTTCAATACAGAAACCTGCAAGATACTGATTTTTGAATTCTGTACCGTTGTCGCAATGAATCTTTCTTACCTTTAAATTGAAACCTGTCTCTAATCGACTGATTAGCACTTTCAAGTTTTCAAACGTATCGAACTTCTCTTCAAAAACATTACCCAAGAGAATCTTGAATAATCATCAGTTACAACCAGACAATACTTACTTCCATCAATGCTTTCAAAATGAAATGGACCGAAAAGATCCATATGTAACAATTCAAGTGGAGCAGAGATTGGATTATACTTCACCAGCTTATGAGCTTTCTTGCTCTGCTTACCCTTCTTACATGGAACATATGTTCCTGGAATATGAAAAGATCGAAGATCAACACCTTCTACAAGATTGTTGTGAACCAGATGGTTCATCTTCCGAAAACTTAAATGACCCATGCGTTTGTGCCATGTAATAGAATCTTGTTCAGTCGCTTTAGAAACAAAAGCTTGATGATGTTCAGCAGTTAAAGTAGCAACATTCATATCTAGCATATATAAATCAGCTTGTCTAGGAGCCTTCATCAAAATCATTTCAGGAGGAATCACAAACTCTGGCTTCAAAATGTAGCTGAATTCGTCATCAAATGCTACCTTGAACGATTTTTCACAGATTTGTGAAACCGACAACAAATTGTTTGCAAGCTCTCAACAATAGTTCACTTTGTCGAAACTAACTTTTTCATTCTTCAATAAACCTTGAGCTGAAATGTGACCTCCTTTATCTCCGGCAAAGGCTACATAACCTCCCTTAATTGGGTGTACATTCGAAAGAAGAGATAGCTGTCCAGTCATATGTCTCGAAGCGCCGCTATCCACTATCCAGGTGTTGTTTACAGGTACCCTGGTTCCCTGCATATCACATTAAGAAAATTAATTGATAATGGGAACCCACGCTCGGACGGCAGTAGGTTGTCCAATAACACCCATAGCTTGAACATCCATCCATTTCCCGTTTGAGTCTGGTGGAATCTTATCATTAGAAACCGTAAACTTAGACAGTTTAGAAGTAGCAATATTGCTCTTCTAGTTTTTCACATTTTGCTCATTTTCAGAGCGATTCGCTCGTGGTCTGGTACGAGAAAAGTATTTTCGACGACTAGCTTTTTGCGAAGGCGATCGTGCCTTTGGTTCAAAAGCTCTACTATGATCACTTGATTTGGCAACTCTTGCCTCAGTATCCTATTTTGGAACCTTAATCTTCACGGGAGAAATTGACCTATTGAAGTTCTTTCTCTTATACTCTCCATAGACAACCTTTGTCGTATGATTTTTAACACGATCTTCATCATTAACAGGTGAATCTATTTTATGAGCATAAGATGATCTACGATCATCATATATGAGATCAATCTTATGTCTTGGTGATCTATATCTTCTAGGACAATTAGCAGCAATGTGCCCAAAAATAGCACAACTAAAACATTGACGAAACTCCCTATGTCCTCTAACTTCATAAAAGTTATTAGAATTTGAAGATAACGGATCTTGTGTTCTTACAAACACAGGAGAATCATTTGTTTTATTTCTTGGGACAGGTTTAGGTGTAACAGGAGAAACCGGTTTATTAGCAAATCTAGGATTTCTCAAAATTTTAACAGGACCTTTCGGTGTTCTAACTCTACTTGTCTTAGAGTTATCTCCTAACCCAGTTTTCCTATCTTCCTCATGATCCAGAGCACCTTCAGCAGTATCATCAGAAGTTGTATTCTTAGTTGAACTACATTTTTTATTCTTTTCAACATAGTCTTCATAGCTAGGAGGGATACAATCTTCTGGTCGACCGTCAACTACGTTTGCATTAACAAATGTATTCTGAAAAGGAGGAGATGCAGAACTATATCCTATACCCTTTCCCTTGGTGTCATTAAGTTCCACCATTAATGCATTCCATTGTGACGCACTTGCCCAACATTTCATTTTTGACTGAAATTGCCTCTAAATCAGCTTTAACGCATTCATTTTCTTTCTTTAGTTTATTAATTGTGTTAACACGTTTAATTAAAGCTTGATTTATGTTAAAGTTATAACATTTAAGATCGTGAAGTTGTTTTTTATAAACTTTGATCTGCTCTTTCAATTCATTTTCAACCTTAGTGGTCACATGGTCAGCATGCCATTTTTCTTTCATCTTCGCATATGCCTTTGTTAAATTATCTATTGTTACTTTAGATTTAGCATATTTAACACATTCAATAACAGTAGATGGATCAGAAGATACCTGTTGAGCGTTATTTGATGAGGAAGTCTCAGCCATAAATGCAAAGTAATCTGTCTTCTTCCCATCATCGAGCTCATCTTCTGATTCTGACGAGTCTGTAAGGAACTCTGATGTATCAGCATCTTTACCCAAATGAATCTGCTCAAGTCTGTCCCAAATATCCTTAGCTCTTGACAAACCGGAAACCTTCTCAAGATCACTTTCTGATAAGCACATCTTCGGTAAATCTACTGCTTGCTTGTTCAATGCTTCAAAATCAGATTGATCTACTCCAGTATGATCAGCTTTATCTTCAACCTCTGATTCTGACTTCTTGTCCGTATCATCAACATCTGAACTTACACTCTCAAGATCTGAACCTTCACCCATAAGAACTAACATTTCCAATTCAGCAGCAAACATTTTACCCCATTTGTCTAGTTCCTTATCAGCATCAACCAATGTCTCTTCACTCTGATTAGCCTCTAGACTTTGTTCAAACACTGAGGTATCACCATAGTTATCCTTTCAACTGTTGAAGTAGTAGCCCTCTGACGATGTTGGTGAAATACTTCCAGATTCAGGTGTACGAGGAACTGAATCACGTGCCTTCTTGAATTTATATTTAACCATCTTCTGAATCTTCTCTCTCCGAATGATTCGTGACAATTCTTCAGCTCTTTCAGCACGAGCAGTTAGCTTCTCAATTATACTTTGACCAATGACACAGTCTTCTTTTACTTAAGTAATCTTGGCCATGTTAGCTTTAGGTTGTTGATCATCAACATTCAATTTGATAGACCAATCATCATCGTCTCCATGAATGACAACTAAAGCTTTGTTCGGACTTTCAGCTATTTCAACTTCATTTACTTTATCAGTAATGTAAATCTCACGCTTTGTAGTTTGACTCTGAGAACTGTAGTTCTGATTCTTGAACGGATTTCCATTACCCTGCTTCTTCTGTTTTGTGCACTGTTGTAGTGACCCGAACTTTTCCATGTTTATATATATATATATATTAAATGAAATTGTTATTTACATGATTAAGTGTTTCCAACATGTTAAGCAATCAAACTTATTAAGACTTGATTAATTGAAATAGGTTTCATATAGACAATTGACCACCCAAGTTGACCGGTGATTCACGAACGTTAAAACTTGTAAAAACTATATGATGACATATATATGGATATATATATAGTTAACATGATATTATGATAAGTAAACATATCATTAAGTATATTAACAATGAACTACATATGTAAAAACAAGACTACTAACTTAATGATTTTGAAACGAGACATATATGTAACGATTATCGTTGTAACGACATTTAATGTATATATATCATATTAAGAGATATTTATACATCATAATATCATGATAATATAATAATTTAAAATCTCATTTGATATTATAAACATTGAGTTAACAACACTTAACAAGATCGTTAACCTAAAGGTTTCAAAACAACACTTACATGTAACGACTAACAATGACTTAACGACTCAGTTAAAATGTATATACATGTAGTGTTTTAATATGTATTCATACACTTTTGAAAGACTTCAAGACACTTATCAAAATACTTCTACTTAACAAAAATTCTTACAATTACATCCTCGTTCAGTTTCATCAACAATTCTACTCGTATGCACTCATATTCGTACTCGTACAATACACAGCTTTTAGATGTATGTACTATTGGTATATACACTCCAATGATCAGCTCTTAGCAGCTCATGTGAGTCACCTAACACATGTGGGAACCATCATTTGGCAACTAGCATAAAATATCTCATAAAATTACAAAAATATGAGTAATCATTCATGACTTATTTACATGAAAAAAAAATTAAATATCCTTTATATCTAATCCATACACCAACGACCAAAAACACCTACAAACACTTTCATTCTTCAATTTTCTTCATCTAATTGATCTCTCTCAAGTTCTATCTTCAAGTTCTAAGTGTTCTTCATAAATTCCAAAAGTTCTAGTTTCATAAAATCAAGAATACTTCCAAGATTGCAAGTTTACTTCCAAGTTTTCTAAATCCATTCCAAGTAATCATCCAAGATTAAGAAACCTTTGTTACTTATAGTAGGTTATCTTTCTAATACAAGGTAATAATCATATTCAAACTTTAATTCAATTTCTATAACTATAACAATCTTATTTCGAGTGGAAATCTTACTTGAAATTGTTTTCGTGTCATGATTCTGCTTCAAGAACTTTCAAGCCATCCAAGGATCCTTTGAAGCTAGATCCATTTTTTTCATTTCCAGTAGGTTTATCCAAGGAACTTGAGGTAGTAATGATGTTTATAACATCATTTGATTCATACATAAAAAGCTGTCTTATTCAACGTTATAAACTTGTAATCACTAGAACATAGTTTAGTTAATTCTAAACTTGTTCACAAATAAAGTTAATCCTTCTAACTAGACTTTTAAAATCAACTAAACACATGTTCTATATCTATATGATATGCTAACTTAATGATTTAAAACCCGGAAACACGATAAACACCATAAAACTGGATATACGCCGTCGTAGTAAAACCGGGGGCTATTTTGGTTGGGATAATTAAAAGCTAAGAAGAACTTTGATTTAAAAGCTATACTTCTGGAAAAATGATTTTTCTTATGAACATGAAACTATATCCAAAAATCATGGTTAAACTCAAAGTGAAAGTATGTTTTTCAAAATGGTCATCAAGATGTCGTTCTTTCGACGAAAATGACTACCTCTTTCAAAAACGACTTGTAACTTATATTTCCGACTATAAACTTATATTTTTTCTATTTAGATTCATAAAGTTAAGTTCAATACGAAACCGTGGCCACTGGAATCACTCAAAACGGATTAGAAACGAAGAAATGGCGAGTAAAACAAGATTGATAAAAACTACTCATTTAACTTACGTGAAAGTTAGTAATAAATCTATTCCAACCATAACCTAATCAACTTATATTGTATATTATGTAATCTTGAGATACCATAGACACGTATACAATGTTTCGACCTATCATGTCGACCCATCTATATATATATATATATTGCGGAACAACCATAGACACTCTATATGTGAATGTTGGAGTTAGCTATACAGGGTTGAGGTTGATTCCAAAATATATATATAGTTTGAGTTGTGATCAATACTGTGATACGTATACACTGGGTCGTGGATTGATTCAAGATAATATTTATCGATTTATTTCTGTACATCTAACTGTGGACAACTAGTTGTAGGTTACTAACGAGGACAGCTGACTTAATAAACTTAAAACATCAAAATGTATTAAAAGTATTGTAAATATATTTTGAACATACTTTGATATATATGTATATATTGTTATAGGTTTGTGAATCAACCAGCGGCCAAGTATTACTTCCCGACGAAGTAAAAATCTGTGAAAGTGAGTTATAGTCCCACTTTTAAAATCTAATATTTTTGGGATGAGAATACATGCAGGTTTTATAAATGATTTACAAATTAGACACAAGTACGTGAAACTACATTCTATGGTTGAATTATCGAAATCGAATATACCCCTTTTTATTAAGTCTGGTAATCTAAGAATTAGGGAACAGACACCCTAATTGACGCGAATCCTAAAGATAGATCTATTGGGCCTAACAAACCCCATCCAAAGTACCGGATGCTTTAGTACTTCAAAATTTATATCATATCCGAAGGGTGTCCCGGAATGATGGGGATATTCTTATATATGCGTCTTGTTAATGTCGGTTGCCAGGTGTTCACCATATGAATGATTTTTATCTCTATGTAGGGGATGTGTATTGAAATATGAAATCTTGTGGTCTATTGTTACGATTTGATATATATAGGTTAAACCTATAACTCACCAACATTTTTGTTGACGTTTAAAGCATGTTTATTCTCAGGTGAATACTAAGAGCTTCCGCTGTTGCATACTAAAATAAGGACAAGATTTGGAGTCCATATTTGTATGATATTGTGTAAAAACTGCATTCAAGAAACTAATTTCGATGTAACATATTTGTATTGTAAACCATTATGTAATGGTCGTGTGTAAACAGGATATTTTAGATTATCATTATTTCATAATCTACGTAAAGCTTTTTAAACCTTTATTTATGAAATAAAGGTTATGGTTTGTTTTAAAATGAATGCAGTCTTTGAAAAACGTCTCATATAGAGGTCAAAACCTCGCAACGAAATCAATTAATATGGAACGTTTTTAATCAATAAGAACGGGACATTTCAGTTGGTATCCGAGCGTTGGTTTTAGAGAACCAGAAAATCTGCATTAGTGTGTCTTATCGAGTTTGTTAGGATGCATTAGTGAGTCTGGACTTCGACCGTGTTTTCTTTAAAAATGATTGCTTAACATTTTTGTTGGAAACTATATATTATTAACATGTATATATTATGTGATATATTAATCTCTTAACATGTTTGATATTGTGTGATAGATGTCTACCTCTAGCACAAATCCCATTGACTCACCTAATAATAACGAAGAGTCGAATATATATTGGACTGATTCACAAGTTCCCGAAGAGGAACCGGAAGAAGAATCAGAACCGGAAGAAGAATCAGAACCGGAAGAGGAGGAACCGGAGGAGGAAATAGAACCGGTGGGGAAAATAATAAAACGGTTAAGTAAAAGAAAATCCTCAACCAACCGACCAAGGTTAATTATGGTCAATGGTGTTTCCGCCAAGGAAGCAAAATATTGAGAGGATTACCAATTCTCCGATGAATCGGATTCTGACGAGAATTCCGATGATGTTATAGAAATTACCCCAACTGAATTTAAAAAGGCAAAAGAAAATAATAAGGGAAAGGGCATAAAAATAGAGAAATCTAATTCCAACCCCGATGAACTTTATATGTATCGTCAACCCCCGAAGTCCTTAAGTTGTAACAATGATCCGGGAACCTCTAAACCACCAGGTTTTTCTAAACCGTTATGGAAAACGACAGCTAGTATTAGGGGAACATCATATATCCCTAGAAACTTGGCAAAACGAACCAAAACCGAAGAAGAAAAAAGGAGCGAGTCGGAATAAGATAGTTGTATTCGTATGGTGTAATATATGTAATATAGTGTGCTTATGCTTTATGATATATGTAAAAATTGCTTGTATTAATAAGTATTTTTTTATGAATCTAACTCTTGTCTATTTTACAGTATAAAAACACAAAATGGGTAGACAACCCAATATTTTAAGAGACCTACCCGGAGACATGATTGATGAAATCTTGTCTAGAGTCGATCAGAATTCTTCAGCACAATTATTTACGGTGAAATCAGTTCGTAAGACATTCGAAGAACGTTCCAAGAATGCCTTGGTTTATAAGAGACTTTCGTTTGAAAGATGGGGGATATCACATTGAGAAACTCATAAGTTACGATGTGTTTACTTTAACGCATATATTGCGGGGAACCCAAGTGCTATTTTACGCAACGGGTTAAGAAATTATTTTGACTCGATGTATCCGAACATAGGACTTCATGATTTAGAAAAAGCAGCTAACATGCAACATAAAGAAGCATGTTATGCTTACGGGTTAGTAATGTTCGCTTCTCACCAAAGTGAGAATAAGAACATCGGGCTACAACTATTAAACAAAACATTTCCACAAGTAACGAACTCAGTAGTTGGGGTGAGAAACAAGGTTTTTAGATTGTTACGGGACTGTTAGACATTACGTAACCCTCGTCCCTTTGACGACGTTACAACATGCTGTCTTATCAACGGCCATAACGGTTATGTTCCACAAGACCAAGGATGGGAAGTAGTCCTAGTAAAACCAGAATGCATGACTTGTTTCTGGACGTATGAATTACATGTCTTTATTGCCTTTGCTGAACGACTTGTGTACTAGCTAGAATTATCTTCACAACTATCTTGTATCAAAGTTATTGTGTGCTATATTTCATGCTTTATGTAAAATAATCGGTATTGTAAGTTTGTAAAATATTGTATAAAAGTTTGAACGCGAAATATTATTATAATCAGTTTTTCATATAAAATTGTAGTAGTTGAATTGTATATTAGCTACTAAGTATGAACTTAACGGGTAGGTACTACCCGAATTTAAACTTATAAAACGCTAATATGAAGAAAAAGCTTTTATAAATGAGTTCATATTATGCTACGAAATACTATTAACTGTTCTTAATATTCTGTATGATTAACTTGTTCCATTTGACTATTTTGAAGGAAATGGCACCGACTACTCGACACACCGTGAATATGAATGAAGAGGAATTCCATACTTTTCTAGCTTCAAACATAGCTGCAGTACAGGCTGCGCTACATACCAACAATAACCTTGGATCTAGCAGTACAGGAAATCGTGTAGGATGCACCTACAAAGAATTCACTGCCTGCAAACCTTTGAAATTTGATGGAACTGAAGGACCGATCGGATTGAAACGGTGGACCGAGAAGGTCGAATCGGTGTTTGCCATAAGTAAGTGTACTGAAGAGGACAAAGTGAAGTATGCTACGCAGACCTTCACAGGTTCTGCGTTAACATGGTAGAATACCTATCTAGAACAAGTGGGACAAGATGATGCTTACGCACTACCGTGGTCAGCATTCAAGCACTTGATGAACGAGAAGTACCGTCCCAGAACCGAGGTCAATAAGCTCAAGATAGAACTTAGAGGGTTACGAACCCAAGGATTTGATATTACCACGTACGAAAGACGATTCACAGAATTATGCCTATTGTGTCCGGGAGCGTTCGAAGATGAGGAAGAGAAGATCGACGCGTTTGTGAAAGGATTACCGAAAAGAATCCAAGAAGATATAAGTTCACACGAGCCCGCCTCCATACAACAGGCATGTAGAATGGCTCACAAACTAGTGAACCAGATTGAAGAAAGAATTAAAGAACAGACTGCTGAATAGGCCAATGTGAAGCAAGCCAAAAGAAAGTGGGAGGAAAATGGTGATAAGAATCACCAATACAACAACAACAACAATTACAACAATAATCGCAACAATTATCCCAACAATCGCAACATCAATCGCAACTACAACAAATGGCCCAACAACAACAACAACAACAACAACAACAACAACAACAATAACAACAGCAACTACAACAATCATCCCAACAACAATAATAACCGCAACAACAACAACAACAATCAGAAGCAGCTATGCCAAAGGTGTGAAAAGTATCACTCGGGTTTCTGCACCAAATTTTACAACAAGTGTAAAAGAAATGGTCATAGCGCGGCAAAGTGTGAGGTCTACGGACCAGGGGTTAACAGAATGAAAGGAACAAATGGTGTCGGAATGAGTAATGGCGGAGCAAGTAGTGTCGGCGCAAGTTATGCCAATGTAGTTTGTTATAAATGTGGAAAACTGGGCCACATTATTAGAAATTTCCCGAACTAGGAGAACACGAATGGACAAGGCCGTGGAAGAGTTTTCAATATTAATGCGGTAGAGGCACAGGAAGACCCGGAGCTTGTTACGGGTACGTTTCTTATTGACAATAAATCTGCTTACGTTTTATTTGATTCGGGTGCGGATAGAAGCTATATGAGTAGAGATTTTTGTGCTAAATTAAGTTGTCCATTGATGCCGTTGGATAGTAAATTTTTACTCGAATTAGCAAACGGTAAATTAATTTCAGCAGATTATATATGCCGGAATCGAGAAATTAAATTGGGTAGCGAAATATTTAAGATTGATTTGATACCCGTAGAGTTAGGGAGTTTTGATATAATAGTTGGCATGGACTGGCTGAAGAAGGTGAAAGCAGAGATCGTATGTTATAAAAATGCAATTCGTATTGTACGAGAATAAGGAGAACCCTTAATGGTGTACGGAGAAAAGGGCAACACGAAGCTACATCTTATTAGTAATTTGAAGGCACAAAAGCTAATAAGAAAAGGTTGCTATGCTATTCTAGCACACGTCGAGAAAGTACAAACTGAAGAAAAGAGCATCAATGATGTTCCCGTCGCAAAAGAATTTCCCGATGTATTTTCGAAAGAATTACCGGGATTACCCCCACATCGATCCGTTGAATTTCAAATAGATCTTGTACCAGGAGCTGCACCAATAGCTCGTGCTCCTTACAGACTCGCACCCAGCTAGATGAAAGAACTGCAAAGCCAATTACAAGAACTTTTAGAGCTTGGTTTCATTCGACCAAGCACATCCCCGTGGGGAGCTCCTGTTTTGTTTGTCAAGAAGAAAGATGGTACATTCAGGTTGTGTATCGACTACCGAGAGTTGAACAAACTTACCATTAAGAACCGCTACCCACTACCGAGAATTGACGACTTATTTGATCAACTACAAGGCTCGTCTGTTTATTCAAAGATTGACTTACGTTACGGGTATCATCAAATGCGGGTGAAAGAAGATGATATTCCAAAGACTGCTTTCAGAACACGTTACGGTCATTACGAGTTTATGGTCATGCCGTTTGGTTTAACTAATGCACCAGCTGTGTTCATGGACCTTATGAACTGAGTGTGTGGACCATACCTTGACAAGTTTGTCATTGTTTTCATTGATGACATACTTATTTACTCAAAGAATGACCAAGAACACGGTGAACATTTGAGAAAGGTGTTAGAAGTATTGAGGAAGGAAGAATTGTATGCTAAATTTTCAAAGTGTGCATTTTGGTTGAAAGAAGTTCAATTCCTCGGTCACATAGTGAACAAAGAAGGTATTAAGGTGGATCCGGCAAAGATAGAAACTGTTGAAAAGTGGGAAACCCCGAAAACTCCGAAACACATACGCCAGTTTTTAGGACTAGCTGGTTACTACAGAAGGTTCATCCAAGACTTTTCCAGAATAGCAAAACCCTTAACTGCATTAACGCATAAAGGGAAGAAATTTGAATGGAAGGATGAACAAGAGAAAGCGTTTCAGTTATTGAAGAAAAAGCTAACTACGGCACCTATATTGTCATTGCCTTAAGGGAATGATGATTTTGTGATTTATTGTGACGCATCAAAGCAAGGTCTCGGTTGTGTATTAATGCAATGAACGAAGGTGATTGCTTATGCGTCTAGACAATTGAAGATTCACGAACAAAATTATACGACGCATGATTTGGAATTAGGCGCAGTTGTTTTTGCATTAAAGACTTGGAGGCACTACTTATATGGGGTCAAAAGTATTATATATACCGACCACAAAAGTCTTCAGTACATATTTAATCAGAAACAACTGAATATGAGGCAGCGTAGGTGGATTGAATTGTTGAATGATTACGACTTTGAGATTCGTTACCACCCGGGGAAGGCAAATGTGGTAGCCGACGCCTTGAGCAGGAAGGACAGAGAACCCATTCGAGTAAAATCTATGAATATAATGATTCACAATAACCTTACTACTCAAATAAAGGAGGCACAACAAGGAGTTTTAAAAGAGGGAAATTTAAAGGATGAAATACCCAAAGGATCGGAGAAGCATCTTAATATTCGGGAAGACGGAACCCGGTATAGGGCTGAAAGGATTTGGGTACCAAAATTTGGAGATATGAGAGAAATGGTACTTAGAGAAGCTCATAAAACCAGATACTCAATACATCCTGGAACGGGGAAGATGTACAAGGATCTCAAGAAACATTTTTGGTGGCCAGGTATGAAAGCCGATGTTGCTAAATACGTAGGAGAATGTTTGACGTGTTCTAAGGTCAAAGCTGAGCATCAGAAACCATCAGGTCTACTTCAACAACCTGAAATCCCGGAATGGAAATGGGAAAACATTACCATGGATTTCATCACTAAATTGCCAAGGACTGCAAGTGGTTTTGATACTATTTGGGTAATAGTTGATCGTCTCACCAAATCAGCACATTTCCTGCCAATAAGAGAAGATGACAAGATGGAGAAGTTAGCACGACTGTATTTGAAGGAAGTCGTCTCCAGACATGGAATACCAATCTCTATTATCTCTGATAGGGATGGCAGATTTATTTCAAGATTCTGGCAGACATTACAGCAAGCATTAGGAACTCGTCTAGACATGAGTACTGCCTATCATCCACAAACTGATGGGCAGAGTGAAAGGACGATCCAAATGCTTGAAGACATGCTACGAGCATGTGTTATTGATTTTGGAAATAGTTGGGATCGACATCTACCGTTAGCAGAATTTTCCTGCAACAACAGCTACCATTCAAGCATTGAGATGGCGCCGTTTGAAGCACTTTATGGTAGAAAGTGCAGGTCTCTGATTTGTTGGAGTGAAGTGGGGGATAGACAGATTACGGGTCCAGAGATAATACAAGAAACTACCGAGAAGATCATCCAAATTCAACAACGGTTGAAAACCGCCCAAAGTTGACAAAAGAGCTACACTGACATTAAAAGAAAAGATATAGAATTTGAAATTGGAGAGATGGTCATGCTTAAAGTTGCACCTTGGAAATGTGTTGTTCGATTTGGTAAACGAGGGAAATTAAATCAAAGGTATATTGGACCATTCAAGATTATTGATCGTGTCGGACCAGTAGCTTACCGACTTGAATTACCTCAACAACTCGCGGCTGTACATAACACTTTTCAAGTCTCGAATTTGAAGAAATGTTTTGCTAAAGAAGATCTCACTATTCCATTAGATGAAATCCAAATCAACGAAAAACTTCAATTCATCCAAGAACCCGTCGAAATAATGGATCGTGAGCTTAAAAGACTTAAGCAAAACAAGATACCAATTGTTAAGGTTCGATGGAATGCTCGTAGAGGACCCGAGTTCACCGGGGAACGAGAAGATCAGATGAAGAAGAAATACCCGCATTTATTTCCAGAAGATACGTCAACACCTCCAATTGCTTAAAATTTCGGGACGAAATTTATTTAACGGGTAGGTACTGTAGTGACCCGAACTTTTCCATGTTTATATATATATATATATATATATATATATATATATATATATATATATATATATATATATATATATATATTAAATGAAATTGTTATTTACATGATTAAGTGTTTCCAACATGTTAAGCAATCAAACTTGTTAAGACTTGATTAATTGAAATAGGTTTCATATAGACAATTGACCACCCAAGTTGACCGGTGATTCACGAACGTTAAAACTTGTAAAAACTATATGATGACATATATATGGATATATATATAGTTAACATGATATTATGATAAGTAAACATATCATTAAGTATATTAACAATGAACTACATATGTAAAAACAAGACTACTAACTTAATGATTTTGAAACGAGACATATATGTAACGATTATCGTTGTAACGACATTTAATGTATATATATCATATTAATAGATATTTATATATCATAATATCATGATAATATAATAATTTAAAATCTCATTTGATATTATAAACATTGGGTTAACAACACTTAACAAGATCGTTAACCTAAAGGTTTCAATACAACACTTACATGTAACGACTCAGTTAAAATGTATATACATGTAGTGTTTTAATATGTATTCATACACTTTTGAAAGACTTCAAGACACTTATCAAAATACTTCTACTTAACAAAAATGCTTACAATTACATCCTCGTTCAGTTTCATCAACAATTCTACTCGTATGCACCCGTATTCGTACTCGTACAATACACAGCTTTTAGATGTATGTACTATTAGTATATACACTCCAATGATCAGCTCTTAGCAGCCCATGTGAGTCACCTAACACATGTGGGAACCATCATTTGACAACTAGCATGAAATATCTCATAAAATTACAAAAATATGAGTAATCATTCATGACTTATTTACATGAAAATAAAATTACATATCCTTTATATCTAATCCATACACCAACGACCAAAAATACCTACAAACACTTTCATTCTTCAATTTTCTTCATCTAATTGATCTCTCTCAAGTTCTATCTTCAAGTTCTAAGTGTTCTTCATAAATTCTAAAAGTTCTAGTTTCATAAAATCAAGAATACTTCCAAGATTGCAAGTTTACTTCAAAGTTTTCTAAATCCATTCCAAGTAATCATCCAAGATCAAGAAACCTTTGTTACTTACAGTAGGTTATTTTTATAATACAAGGTAACAATCATATTCAAACTTTAATTCAATTTCTATAACTATAACAATCTTATTTCGAGTGGAAATCTTACTTGAAATTGTTTTCGTGTCATGATTCTGCTTCAAGAACTTTCAAGCCATCCAAGGATCCTTTGAAGCTAGATCCATTTTTATCATTTCCAGTAGGTTTATCCAAGGAACTTGAGGTAGTAATGATGTTCATAACATCATTCAATTCATACATAAAAAGCTGTCTTATTCAACGTTATAAACTTGTAATCACTAGAACATAGTTTAGTTAATTCTAAACTTGTTCGCAAATAAAGTTAATCATTCTAACTAGACTTTTAAAATCAACTAAACACATGTTCTATATCTATATGATATGCTAACTTAATGATTTAAAACCCGGAAACACGATAAACACCATAAAACTGGATATACGCCGTCGTAGTAAAACCGGGGGCTGTTTTGGTTGGGATAATTAAAAGCTAAGAAGAACTTTGATTTAAAAGCTATACTTCTGGAAAAATGATTTTTCTTATGAACATGAAACTATATCCAAAAATTATGGTTAAACTCAAAGTGAAAGTATGTTTTTCAAAATGGTCATCAAGATGTCGTTCTTTCGACGAAAATGACTACCTCTTCCAAAAACGACTTGTAACTTGTATTTCCGACTATAAACTTATATTTTTTATATTTAGATTCATAAAGTTAAGTTCAATACGAAACCGTGGCCACAGGAATCACTCAAAACGGATTAGAAAAGAAGAAATGGCGAGCAAAACAAGATTGATAAAAACTACTCATTTTACCTACGTGAAAGTTAGTAATAAATCTATTCCAACCATAACCTAATCAACTTATATTGTATATTATGTAATCTTGAGATACCATAGACACGTATACAATGTTTTGACCTATCATGTCGACCCATCTATATATATATTGCGGAACAACCATAGACACTCTATATGTGAATGTTGGAGTTAGCTATACAGGGTTGAGGTTGATTCCAAAATATATATATAGTTTGAGTTGTGATCAATACTGAGATACGTATACACTGGGTCGTGAATTGATTCAAGATAATATTTATCGATTTATTTCTGTACATCTAACTGTGGACAATAGTTGTAGGTTACTAACGAGGACAGCTGACTTAATAAACTTAAAATATCAAAATGTATTAAAAGTATTGTAAATATATTTTGAACATACTTTGATATATATGTATATATTGTTATAGGTTCGTGAATCAACCAGTGGCCAAGTATTACTTCCCGACGAAGTAAAAATCTGTGAAAGTGAGTTATAGTCCCACTTTTAAAATCTAATATTTTTGGGATGGGAATACATGCAGGTTTTATAAATGATTTACAAAATAGACACAAGTACGTGAAACTACATTCTATGGTTGAATTATCGAAATCGAATATGCCCCTTTTTATTAAGTCTGGTAATCTAAGAATTAGGGAACAGACACCCTAATTGACGCGAATCCTAAAGATAGATCTATTGGGCCTAACAAACCCCATCCAAAGTACCGGATGCTTTAGTACTTTGAAATTTATATCATATTCGAAGGGTGTCCCGGAATGATGGGGATATTCTTATATATGCATCTTGTTAATGTCGGTTACCAGGTGTTCACCATATGAATGATTTTTATCTCTATGTATGGGATGTGTATTGAAATATGAAATCTTGTGGTCTATTGTTACGATTTGATATATATAGGTTAAACCTATAACTCAACAACATTTTTGTTGACGTTTAAAGCATGTTTATTCTCAGGTGAATACTAAGAGCTTTCGCTGTTGCATACTAAAATAAGGACAAGATTTGGAGTCCATGTTTGTATGATATTGTGTAAAAACTGCATTCAAGAAACTGATTTCGATGTAACATATTTGTATTGTAAACCATTATGTAATGGTCGTGTGTAAACAGGATATTTTAGATTATCATTATTTGATAATCTACGTAAAGCTTTTTAAACCTTTATTTATGAAATAAAGGTTATGGTTTGTTTTAAAAATGAATGCAGTCTTTGAAAAACGTCTCATATAGAGGTCAAAACTTCGCAACGAAATCAATTAATATGGAACGTTTTTAATCAATAAGAACGAGACATTTCAACTGTCTTGAAAAGTGACCTAATTCTCCACAGTTGTAACAAGTAACAGTATTCATATCAAAACCCAGTTTTGTATCTTTGGTCAGACTGATCGGTTTTCCAGTTCGCTCTTCGTAATCTCTAGCTCGTCTCACAAGATTTGCCATACCCCACATAATATCCATCTTTTCTGCTTCATCTTTATCAAGTTGATGATAATCTTCTGTTGTTAAATGAATGTTACCCACACGACCATCAAGATAACTATCATAAGAATTAACAAGGCTTGACAGCAAAGCTATATCTTCACTAATCTTTTCTTTCCCAGCTTTTCTCAAGTTTTCAATCTTAAGTGCAGAAAGAACATCTGATGCAGTCAGTGTAGATGACTCTGTAGTATTGGAAGTAGGCTGTGATTGAGTATTGAGAGAACATGGTGAAACTTGTTGTGGATACGAAGGTTGTTGAAAAGGTGCACTGCTAACATTCAAACCATACATATTCTGATTGTTCGTAACAAAAGCTGTTTGAAATGGTGCATGAGCTGACTTAGGCGGTGTGTAACCATTTAGACAATACATTTTCGTGTCTTGAACTTGTTTAGACTTCTTAACTTTGTTTAACAACTCTAGTTCTTCTTCCTGAAGTCTTGCAATAAACGAGTTCACTGTAGCAGTAGCTAGTTCTCCACTGGTTTTCATAGTTAATACGAAACCATTCCATTCTAAAGGTAATGCTCCAGCTAGACATGTTACTTTGTCTTTTTTAGCAATGGTCATATCATGCTTGTGTAGTTCAGCTAGCAAATGACGATATCTTTCAACCAATTCTGTAATAGACTCTCCAACTTGCCAGTGAAAACGATCAAACTCAGCTTTCAATTCTAAACCTTTTCTAGTTCTGTAAGATGTATTTCCTTCGTTAAAAGTACGAAGTTCCCATATCTTGAATGAGTTATCATGACACATAAATTGATGGAAAATCGGACCATCAAGAGCACTTGTCAAGTTACACTACATCTTCTTTTCCAAGTTATACTCTTCACATTCTTCCGAAGGCATGTTATGTAACGTATACAATTCACTTGTAACAGGTGAACGTGGCCATTGAAATTCGGTTTCAATGTACTTCCAACGCTTCGTGTCCTGACCATCAGACCAAATCTTAAATCTCGACTTCCAAGTAGAATAGTTATCCATATTCATTAACCTCGGACATTTCGTACCACTTCCTGATTCACTCTCAGCAAGGAGTAATCGTTAAGTCATGTTCGTAATGCTCTGAACTAACGGTGCAGCCAACGCGTAATCGTTTGAATTAAACATTTTGAAAATTTTACCAAAGGTAAACCGTGCGGTTCAGGATATCAACCGTACGAGTGATAGTATCAACCGTACGTGTAACAACATCAAGCGTACGTGTCACTACTTAAGCGTACGTGTGATAAATCAAGCAAAAGAACCAAACACTAAGTCTCAGACATGCGAGTGATGATCACCCGTGTGATTACTCGTACGTGTCAGAGTCAACCGCTTGATCACTCGAGTGATCAGACTAGTCACTTAACCTCAAAAGGTTATGCTCACCCGTGCGTATGAGTTCACGAGTGACAGTCAACCGTCTGGTCAACCGTGCGTGTGATCAAAATTTTTGACCCACTCGTGTGAGTTGCTGTTCAGCTAAAATCACCCAAAAACCCTAGAAATTGATGCTAAACCTCAATTTCTTCATCCACAAGCTGGATTAGCACTAAACTAACATAAACACACTCTCTAATTACAATTACACACGTAAAAATGATTCCTTTTTGATCAAAATC
Source organism: Rutidosis leptorrhynchoides (assembly GCF_046630445.1). Taxonomy (NCBI): domain Eukaryota; kingdom Viridiplantae; phylum Streptophyta; class Magnoliopsida; order Asterales; family Asteraceae; genus Rutidosis; species Rutidosis leptorrhynchoides. The sequence continues at coordinate 618,796,612 of NC_092335.1, forward strand.
ACTTTTAACTCAAAAACCCAAAATAATAAACTCATTAATCACCAAAAATCACTAGATGATGTTGAAATCACAACCAATGCTCTGATACCAATGATGAAACATGACTAAGAACTTCGAAATCAACAGGTTTAATTCACACAAAGGCGGAATTAGTGAATCAAACCATAACTAGTGAATATTAGGAGCTTTTTAGGATTAAATTAGTCAAACCACAACAAGGATTGTGTGATTAGATTAATGCCTAGAGCTATTATTCACTACTGGAGTGATTTGGGTTGAGAGAGAATCGGATTAGGGTTACCAGATCTGAGTGATGTGTGTGTGTGAGAGGCTTAACCTAAAATGAAGAACATAACACATTATATACCTCTGCTGATGCATCAACCGCGCGTGCCAGCTATCACTCGTACGAGTGATCAGCCTTAGCCGTACGGGTGATCACTCACTCATGTATGTTTAGTCAGATTAGATTTATGACTCAGCTCAGCTCAACCGTGCGTATGAGCTTGTCACCCGTACGAGTGAGACTTCACTCGTACGTGTGACAGAGTCTAGAAATGTCAGCTTATCCTTTTCGTGTTCCTGCAGTACCTGTAACCACATATAAACATATATAGGATAATAACGAGCGATCACGGTGGCCCATAAACTGAAGTACTAATCACAAACGTAGGATAGATGTCTAGGGACTTACAGAAAATGCATCAACAGTTTAGAGTTTAAGTAGTATTAGAGTTTTGATTAATAAATGTTTATGTATATGTATATGTCGTGTATATATATATATATATATATATATATATATATATATATATATATATATATATATATATATATATATATATAGCCGTATCTGTATATGTTCATATATTTTTTTTATATGTATATGTATATGTGGTATATGCATATATATATTTTGTTACCATTTTAAACATTAACAAAATCTTGGTTAATCATTAGGGTTTCTAAGATCTAAACATTTTTTTAAAACCGTATGTATGTGTATGTATATGTATATTATATTTTTTTTTTACATGAACAAGTATGTATATGATCAAGAATGAATATGAATCAAAACAAGAATTGAATGAACAAGTTTAGGTTTATAGTCTTATACCTTGAAGATGGATGAAGATTAACAAAAAGAAAAGAAGAACACTTGAAGATGAAGATCCAAGCACTAGAAAACTCAAGAACACTTTGAAGATCACTTGAAGATTACCTGGAATCAAAAAGCAAATAACCAAAACTTCAAAAGATGGTGGTGGGGTTTCGGTTTTGTTGAAAATCGAATGGTGGTGGTGTGGTGGTGAGGGTGGCCGAAATCCACAAAGGAGAGGGAGAGGAGATTGTGATTTTGAGAGAGGATTATAAGAATATTTTGGTACAAGAAAAGCATTAGCCTAGGTCTCTATTTATAGGTGAGGTTAGAAGGATCTAGAATTAGGGTTTATTTAGGAGTGCTTAGGAAACAAGTTAGGGTTTAAGGAGGTGGTGATGGTGGCCGATTTTTAGAGGGGCAAAAAGGTTATTTCATCCTTTTTTTAAAAAAAATTCGGCTAGGGCAACAAGGATGGGTTTGGAACTTTTTCATTTTAGTCCTTGTACTTTTGCTTGGTTAAAATGGTTCCTTATAAGTTAAAGTTTAAATGTTTAAAGGCTACAAGTTTTAGAGTTTTACATTTTGTTCATGGAAGTTAATTAGCTTATTATTTTCATCTTTTATTAACTTGTCAATTATTGCACAAAGTTAATTAGTGTGTTTTATAACTTTTAAAGTTTGTCAGTTATGGATCAAAGTTATTTATTTCACTTAAATCATTTATTCGGGCCTTAATTAAGAGGAAGAAAATATAGATGGAAAAATGAGGGTCGTTATATCATATAGTCATTTATTAGAATTATCAAGAGCCTTATAACATTTTCGGTGTTGGTTCTTCCGGTTTGTTTGTGAGCAAGAATGTTTTGGGGTCCCTGATGAGGTTTGTGAGGTTGAGCATGATCGAAATATTGATTTTTTTTATGGTCTTGAGAGGAATGTGCGCTCCCTCCTTCCGTATCGAGTATTAGGATTGGTAGCTCTTCGACAAAGGGTGTCATCTTATGCGATTGAAAATCGGGCGAAGAAGAAACTTATTCGGTTGAAGGTTGATGCAGCAGTTAAGCCGGTCATAAAAACTCAAATAGGTAAAACAGTTGTTGGGTAAGTTGTGATCAATTTGTTAGTTTTTTAGTGTTGTTTGTCGTGGTTTATTTATATGGTTTGTTTACTGCTATCGAGCCTCGCAGTGTTCTTGATTTGTCTGTATATTTGTTCGTCTTTTCATCTATTGATGTAAAAACTTTGTTTTAATGTTATTGTTATTTAAGAAAATAAAAATAGAATTATAACTTTTCAATCTATCTTAAATTTTTTCCTTTTATGATTTCGCCCAAGAATTATATAGAGTACTACGTATTTTTTAATTTGAAATCAATATTATCATTAAACTCAAACAACAACAACAAAACACAATCTCGCATATGCGAAGTATAAGAGAGAGGTGAGATGTAGACAATCATTCATCTATCCTAGAATAAAGACAAGTTATTAAACACTCACAAAAGCAGAAAAATCCATTCATCTCAATATTCTATGAATAGATAGATTAGATTGATTCTATTCCAAAATACCTTCTATTATAAGTAGAAAATTTTTTTAAAAACCAAAATAAAAAGTAAAAGTGACACGTCATGAAAAACAAACTTTTACTCGATTTATGCTCTAAGCTCGTTAAACTCAAACTCCTCGTTAAAATCTTTTACTCGATTCTGGTCGAGTCCGTGAGTCGATCGTACAGCTAGCCGTATATATTGACGAAAAACAAACTTTAGTTAAAGTATTGGGTGGGTATAAAAAGGTGAGAGAGATCAGATCTTCAGTTTCTTTCTTTCTTTTACTTGTTCTTCAAACATTCAACAAAAACACAGTAACAAGATTGACCTAATAAATTACTGAATGACTGACAACAAGTGGGCGGTTGTGGTTTACATATGTTGTTGGTGTGCAATCAATTTTATAACAACAGCAGAATGTATATGGTTAGATTTACCTACATCAGGAACAAAGTGTGTTTCTGAAGATATTCATAACAACGTTGTTGTTCTTGCTGATTACTCTTTAATCAACAATAAACCAGACTCACATCTTCATCCCACTCCCACTATTTCTGTTAAGGTAATCCCACTTACTAACTCTTTACTCTTTATATTTATTTATTTATTTATTTATTTATTAATTAATTGATTTGGGTCTTTTGTTATTATTTTTATTGTTATTATTTGATGTAGTTGTAGTTTAACTGTTTAAGTAACTAGTTATATCCCAGATCTTGATTTTTGTTTTTAATTTTACTAATTACTTTTCATATCAGGATTAAGTATATTTACATCCCAGAGCTAAAGATAAGCTTAAAAGTTCAAGTTAACAACTGCCTTTAGAATAAGAACACGATAATGTTAAGGAAGAACAGACTTTGTTAAAGATAAGCATGTCTCTGGAAAATATAAGTGATGTTATAATATTCACCCACCAACATTTAATTTTTGAAAGAACAAAGACAGGTTAAGTAAGTTGTAAAATGATTGAGAATTTTAGTTTTGGTTATATCAGTAGGATCCGGATTGTTCAATTTGAAACCAGGGTGAACATGTCAAATGATGATACTACTCTACAAAAACTAAGTACATATTGACTTTGAATATCAAATGGGGGCATGTAGTGTTGCCAATTGAACAATGTTTGTAAATTAGTACCAAATTATCTCATTTTTCATGTTTGACAGCACTATATTTGATCGATGTTAATTTAAAATATAGGCTGTACCCAAGGGGTTGATTGCAAAACAAAGCAAGTTTCACATTTACAGAACATTGTAAAACCCGTCTTCTTTGTAGCTAGAGATTTTAACTTCACACGTTATTTATGTTTGTTCTAGGTTATGGAGTTCATTATGTTTTATGTTTGTGGTTCCTAAGCTCTAGTACATAATAGTCTATTAGTTTTTGTTAAATGAATACATCTTATGGAAGATTAGGTTATATTAGTTTATTGTTAAGCCTAAAAAAAACTATATTAAGTATGATTTTTATACATTTTCTCGTATTGATTTCTTGGAATTCTAGCTCTTTTTTCACACTGCAAAAGTTTTAGCTTCTTCCCAAAAACAGAGAATACTTTTTTGCTTCTCGGGAGCACAGAACGTCCCATTATCCCCAAAATGAAATGTTATGACAACATCAATATAAACCTAGTGTTACAATATAGTGTGTTTGAATTTGTAACAAGTGAAGTGTAAGTATGCTATATAGCAGTCTTTTAATAAGTACTAAAGAAGATATGGAGTATATAAAATTTGAAGTAGGATTTAATTTTGGTCATAAAGTGTAATCAATTTACATATAGATAGCCTTAGAGTTAAAGTGGACATATAGTAGGTTCATAATTAGTAGATTGAATCAAGATCTTATTTTTGTGTCGTATATGAAAGATGAAAACTTGAATTTGTTACATCCACGGAATTGGATTTAAAATTGAACAATCTTTTTTTTTTTAATAAAAATAAATCCAGATAGTGAAATAAAGTAAATGTTATACATTCAGGTGACCTCGCCATATGGAAACGTTCTCCATCACAAAGAGAACATGACTCATGGTCAATTTGCATTTACGAGTACGGAATCGGGTAATTACGAGGCATGTTTTTGGGTAGACGGGAATCATCCAGATACTGCGTTATCAGTTAGTCTCGATTGGCGAATTGGTATTGCTGCTAAAGATTGGGAGTCTGTTGCAAAGAAAGAAAAAATTGAGGTAAAATATTATCTGCTGCAATGTTTATTATACAGATACTTTGATTTGGAGGTCGCCAATTGGGTGGGTCGGTCAACGGGTCGGTTTAAGCAGGTTACTTTTTCGTTGCCGGTCAAAAGGTTGGATACCTTTGGGTTCATTGACAAACACTTATTTGTCCATTAATATTTTTTTATTTATTTAAATGATATGTTAAAGTGTTCGATTATATAGGTTGTGAATACTATATTATCTCAATCACAATCTGAATTTTGGGATAAATAGATTTCAAAGGTTTTATGCATTAAAAAAATTTTGGATGAAATTTTAAGCACACTTTTTTGTTATTTTACCAATTTAACCCGTTATAGTTTAAACAGAACACAACCCCAATAGACCATTTCATTAGTAAATGGATCGAAATTGCCACCTCCAGTTTTCTGTGTTTGTTTACCTGTAATTCTTTTTTTAGGGTGTTGAATTCGAATTGCGAAAACTTGAAGGTGCAGTTGAAGCCATCCATGAAAATTTGATCTTTTTGAAGAACAGGTACACATCTTTGTATTTCTTAAATAACTTATTATCTTATTTTCAAGTAATCATTTGGTTTATTCCAAAAAAAACTCATGTTTTCCTTTTGCATTTGATATAAAATATACTATAAATAAACTCATATAAGATCAAACTATAAACTTGTTGAAACGACAGAGAATCAGAGATGAGAGAAGTGAGTGAGAAGACAAATGCTCGGGTCGCGTGGTTTAGCATCGTGTCTCTTGGTGTTTGTATCGGTGCTGCTATTTTGCAGGTGTGGTACTTGCAACGTTTTTTCCGCAAGAAGAAACTTATTTAAAATAAAAACTATAAGTTGTATAATTACAGGCTAGAAAAAGGAAAGATTATAAGATGTGAAAGAAGACTTGTAGAAAATTATATAAACTGTATTTGTCATCATGTACTATATTAGCTTCATAAGTAATTCAACCAGGTTGCTTTTCAGTTACATTTATGTTTCTTTTGTTGATGGTTTCATTGCAATATTTTTAATCAGTTTTTTACATATTTTTTTTTTTTTTTTTTTTTTTTTTTTCCACATCAGGATTTGTAGTACCCATTTGGGTCCTATATTATCTCCGGTGAATAAAACGGGTTACAAAGGTCTTTTTGCTCAACCTTTGACTCTTATGTACTTAGCCCATGATATTTGCTTAATGGTTCAAACCTGAAACGTCGTATAAGGAAATTAAAACGTCTTACCGATAAGGCTGTAAAACACAACTTAAAAGAAACGAGTCAAATATCGCCCAAATGCCCGATATATTCATTCAATTATGATGTTATTCAACTATCCAAACAAAAGGAGATTGATAGCTAATAATTGTATAACTGAAAATGAGTATATTGTTTAAGTCAATTATGGACATAAACATAACAAAAAGTGAAATATACATATACAAAACTTGTAGTAGTAGACTTGTAATGTAACATATTTGTATTTGTAGATTGTAGATATATATAAAAACGGGATCAACGTTCTCCTCTTTGTTCTGGTGTCAAGCCTCCCTTACCACAGGCGGGGCAACTCTTTAACCCAAAACCTTGGCAATCATAACATCTGTATTTTATTCAATATATTAAATCATGTCATATTAATAATTACGGAGTAATAAATAAATACTTATAAATAAAATTTATTAAAAATAGAAGAATAAGCTAACTCACTTCCAACGCTCAAAGATATTTCCATTCTTCTTGTTTTTTCCAGTTCCCTATATCAAGAAAATACAGCACAAATATTTTTAAAGTGATGCCTAATTATTACAAAATTCATATTTCAGTTTAATTCAAGTACTATTAGCACTAACACTAACAGATGTAATAGTTATCATTTTAAACTTAGAGATTAATACATATTTTATTATAAAAAAAAAAGGAATCAATTAAAACCTTGCATCCTGCACAGTCAATGGCACCTTGGCCTCCACAGGTTTCACATTTCTTGAAAATCTGCATTAAAAAGTTATATTATAGAGTATTATTTTTAATGTTACTATTAAAATCTTTTGTGTGAGAGATAATTGTCCCTTAATACGAGTAGTTAATACACATGAAACACTCTGTTCCAAAGAATGCACATGAAACACTACTACAATTCATCTAATGCATATTTAACTACTAAATATCTGATTGTTAAGGTGTCATAGTTATCAGATGTTATAGATTTCTTTATTTTATTTTTTTTCACCCTTTTTGTTTTGTGAATCCCTGGAAAGGACCAACTTTGCTACACAATGTTTGTTGAGTACTGACCATGTCAACTTTGCTACACAATACCTTTTTAAAGAACCAGTAATTAAATTCGATCTAAAGGTGATGGACAACTTACAGAAGTAAGTGGAAAACCACTTGATTTTGAAGCACGAGTTGTTATAACACTTCCTCTTTGTAAAGAGATGGAAATGGAATTGGACCGGGGATACATTTGTGAGCAATGAAAAGGGAGGATATGAGAACCCATTTTTTTTATTCAATTTATTTTTTTGATAAAAAAGTTCAAGAAGATGTTGGTTTTTGAATGATCTTATGATATTGTGGGATCTACCATTGGCATTGAAAGTGGATAATGAACTCATGGCTCAAATCACACCCCTTCCACACCCATACAAATTTTTTTATTAATCGGATATATAACGTTCAAATTAAACATAGCAATGATATGTCCACTCATGTTTTTGACACATCTACCGTTTATCATGCATATTACTTAATGCACCATAAACGGTACGGTAGATGTATCAAATACATTAGTGTATATATCACTAGCCATATGAACATAAAAATATCCATGGATTTTACTAATTTTTTTTTGTATCGGCTTTTACTAGAGCACCAAAATAGAAAAATAGATTACCTAGCATTACACTTGCTCTCACTTGTGCATGTATATATAGCATAATATAACACAAAAAACAGAGACATCACAAAGAAAGAAAAAAAAAACGTATTTCGACTAGTTGATCATCTTCCAAGCTTAAAAAGTGGGAAGCATGTTAAATAACTGAAATTCAATATACAAATCATGAGATTATGTCATGCTTTTAACTCTACAGATAGGTCAGGAGTAATTTCTCACTTTGTTAACCTTGACTTCCCCAATCATCCACCTGGTCAAGTGGCTCGGATCAGTGCCTAAATTGCTAAACGTCTTTGGGACGATCCCAAGCTCAGACCCAATTAGTTTGTATTCCATCAGTGCAGCTTCCATATCTGTTTCTACGGTTGCATTATCCACGCACCCAACTGCTACTGAACGAACAACCTCCGCATAATGCTTCTCTTTATCGGCGTCGTTCTGGAAATGTTCCATTACGGGGTTCTGCTAGAGAATAATGTAAAGAGGTTTGATTAAAACTATGTTGGTCAACTGTACCCAATCAGACTCATTTCAACTTGTTACCTAACCACCTGACCCGGGCCGAAAGGTGAACTTTACCTGACAGAACTGAGCATAATGTCTATAAACCTCGCTGGTTTCATCTTGTTCAGCGAGCAATGTACCACCATACCATCCATTAGCTTCATCGATTGAAGTCATTTGAAGATATCTACAAATAGAAGCAGAGCATGTTAAGTTTAAAAAGCTCTATTATAATTTGAATGTGAGAGTAAAAATGGATCTGCTAACATTACATGCGATAGTGAATAAAATGACGGTAAATTTCTTACCAAGACAAATACTTTCTGTATTTGTAGTTCCAACATTCAAATTCGTTTAAAATTACATTTAACTTATCAAGATAATAATCTTTTAGAGACAAAAAATACAAAGAGAAGCCCCTAAATATAACATAGTAAGTATATAATTTCATTGTTACTTTGTTTCGAGCATACAAAATACACACACAGGGGTCTTTGTTTTGATTTCATAGAAGTGACCAGTATCAGCTATTTAGTTTGGGGTTTATGCGTAGACAAAATATATATAAGATGAAATCGATTTGGGACACATAAGTCATCAAACAATAAGAAACCGAAATATTGCAAAACTAATACCTTCGGAATACATCCTCTTCATTAGTGTCGCTAGCCGAAGAAATCCAATTGGGGTCACATAAATCATTGAATTTCTTCTCATCTTCTTGCCGTCTCAGGGCTAAATCATCTGATGGAACTTTAACGGTACTTTCTTGAACCTTTTTGTGACCAAAGAGCCAGTTCGGGCTTTTAAGTTGTATCTCACTGCAATCAGCAACTATGGTTCAGTAATATGAAATTCTAGAAGTGAAAACAAGAGTGGTTCTAGCAGAATTGCAAAAAGTGTAGATCGGCAAAAGACACCTAAACCCTGTTTTTCCTATGGAAACACACCTCCTATGGAAACACACCAAACCCACACCGTATAAGTCAGATGCCTATGAAATACCTCCACTGAATACTCCCTATGTGACAAGGAGACTAATCCTATTGCGGCGAAAGGTCAAACCCGCGCCCCACATTTGTAAGGAGCCCTGACTTCTAAGACAACGGGTACCCTTCACGCTTCCGAAGCGCATTGGTGGGTGATAAAGGGTTAAAGCATCTTTTGGTTGAACAAGTCCACTTTGGAATACAGAATAACCGGTGTTAGACTGAGTTGAACCAGAATCAATATCATGTCCTTTTTTGCCCCTTTGCTATGAATAACTAATGTAGAAATCACATCTAGAGAAACATAACGATGATAATCTAAATTTCAAAAAATAACTTAAGATATTCTATGCATACTTAAAGTGACTTTCAACCCATTTGACCCATTCACATTTTAGCTAAATACACGTTAAAGAAAAAATGCAACCCAATTCGGTATACTTAAATAGGTCAAAACTTCCAAGACTACAACGTGCCACGGCGGGTAGCAACACTAGCTGTATAGAGGAATTGACTTGGTAATGTAATTATCACTAGGATGTTAATAAGTTAATGGAAATTAAGGCAAGCTTGAAGAAGAAAAAGACTAACACTGCATCAGGGGCCATTCCGGAATTTCCAGGTTTGTGATCAGGTTCACCAGCAAGCCTTACATTCTTTATTGCACCACTAGTTCGGTCTATCAATTTGGAAAATGATGTCAATTTCATCTTTGAAAAGTCTTCTTTGCATGCAGGAATGGGTGTCAAAGAACGCCTTATGCCTACAGGTTCAGCATCACGTGGTGAACTGTAATTACAGCCTCATGGTTATTTTGTATGCATATAACTTGAGAGAATCTCACATATATAACCAACTTAAGTTCAAACACAGATGGGTTGGAAACAGCCAGGGAGTAATCCTGCTGGGCTGCGTACATCAGAGTATGGGGTCAGATTACTCGCCCTCCCGGGTAGCCCGAACAGGGAAAACCTTCTACCTTTTACCTTAAGTTCAAACACGGGACAAATTAATGAGATTACCTCCACTAAAACACCTGTACAAATCAATAACTTTTGACAGATAATGAGTGGTGCTCATCGTTCAAAGGTGTATTTGTTATTATAAAGGTATATCTATCTATTTCCATTTAGCCCCTAACTTCTATACTTCTAGTTACAGGACCCTTATTTCAATTTAAAATTGCCACCAACTTGATTTAATTTGGAGCAGTAACCTATAATAGGCGTGCAGTTAATACATATACAACAAGACTTTTATCTTAGATGTTACACTTGCAAGAAAAGATTTAGGGTGCGTTTGTTTGCCTCTTAATAGAATGGTTCAGCGCTGAACCATTCAGCATTCAGTACGTTTTTTTCTGAAATCTGAATGACATATGGTACAGAATGTTTCAGAATTCAGTGCTAAACCATTCAGAACTGAACAGTCTCTTAACCATTAAGCACTAAATTTTATGTGATAACCTTCTCAAATCATATCGAGAACACTTAAACAAGTATATTGGATTTTGTACTCATGTAACACGTTATTAAGGTAATTTACTCAAATCATATCGTTCATTCAAAATGATTATCAAACAACTTATTTCATTCAGAACAAACTTTATTGAGAGGCTTTGAATCATTCAAATTCTGAACCATTCAGCGCTAAATGATTCAAATTTATCAAACGCACCCTTAGACAGTGATTCCAGTTTTAAAAACCAATCACGGTTTTTGAAATCGGTTAATTCGAAACTTACCAGACTTCTGGAACGAGGTCATCTCCAATCCCAGATACGTGAAGATAATAATCAGAATCAAGTTCCCAAAGTGCTGGTTTTCCATCCTGAGGCTGGAAGTAGCCCAAAAATCTGGCAAACGGAATAAATAGATACACTAAGAACATGTTTGAACGTTAAAAAATACGAAAACATGTAAAACTTATCAATACCATAGTCACAGCTATCGTGAGATTGATGTGACGATAATTTAGGAAACTAGACTAAGATAAAACGTACAAATTAATCGCGTCTTGTTTTTCACCATCTGTATACGTATTGCTGTAATAGCGTCTGATCGATTTCATAAACTCTTTAGATTGTGTAGTAGCTTTCCACTTCCCCTGCCTCTCCGGAAATACCTGCAATTCATGATGAACAGAATTTTAAGTAAACACTTGTCTTGTAACAATTTCCATAAACAGTTCGACGGGTTATAATTAATAGCTAACTAGATCAAATTAAAATTTACCGAACAAGGATGATATCACATGGGTTGAAAGCCTCCCAAACTGTATTACGTTGCTTAGTGTAAACCTTTAAATTCACTAAATTACATACTCATAATTTAGACTTGGAAAAAGCTTATGATTGTGTCTGTGTCCCGCGTGAGCTGATTTGGAAGACGCTTAATGTTAGGGGTGTCCCAAGTAGATATATAAGATCTATTAGAGATATGTACGAGGGGGCGAAGACTCGTGTACGCACTACGGTAGGAAACACAGAGTTTTTCCCTGTTGAGGTAGGTCTACATCAAGGATCCGCCCTTAGCCCTTATCTTTTTGCTTTGATCCTAGACGAGTTGACTCATAGGATACAAGACAACATCCCATGGTGCCTGATTTTCGCCGACGATATTGTATTAGTTTCGGAGTCCCAGGATGAGCTTAACAGAAGGCTTGATCAATGGAGGATCGCCTTAGAATCAAATGGCCTACGGATTAGCAGACTTAAATCGGAGTACCTTAGATGTGATTTCAAGAAGAGTGAAGAGGAACACGACGATATAGTGGATATCCGAATTGGGGATCAGATTTTACCCCCGCAAGGGTCCTTTAGATATTTAGGCTCGATGCTTCACAATTCGGGAAGGATAGATGAGGACGTGACGCATCGTATACGTGTAGGATGGTTGAAGTGGAGGGCTGCGAAAGGAGTGTTGTGCGAGCTGAAAGGGAAATTCTTCAAGGTGGCAATCAGACCAGCCATGTTGTACGGATCAGAGTGTTGGCCAATGACGAAGGCCCAAGAGAGGAGAATGGAGGTGGCAGAAATGAGGATGCTTAGATGGACGTGTGGTAAGACCATGCTAGATATGATACCAAATGGAGTTTTTAGGGAGAAATTGGAAGTTGGGAACATCATCAACAAACTTAGGGAAGGACGACTTAGATGGTTTGGGCATGTCAGGAGGCGCCCAATTTTAGCCCCGGTTAGGAGAGTCGAGACCCTCGCCGTTGGCGGCGTAAGGAGAAGGGGTAGACCTAGACGTAGGATGGAGGATAGATTGAAGCTGGACATGAAAGAGCTTATACTGACGGAGGACATGACTTTTGATAGGAGCCTGTGGAGGAGTAGAATTAGGATAATTGAGTAAGTTGTTGTTTTTTTTTTTTTTTTCCAATGTTTTTATTACATTTATTGTACAACTACATACATAACTATAACTAGTTATTCTATAGTTACACTATATATACCCCTCCACATAGTATATATGCACCTGTATCTATTTATATGTATTTAGGCTATATGCATGTACCGTTGCATATGTGTATATCTATATATGTATCTATGTATCTAAGTAACATGTATTGGTGTATGTATGATTGTCTGTCTTGTTTCTGTACCTAGGTATACATATCTACGAATTTATCTATATGTATATATGTTTAAGCATGGGTTTTTATCCATGCTTATGTGTGGTGCGTGTATATATATATATATATATATATATATATATATATATATATATATATATATATATATATATATATGTATATATATATATATATATGTATATATATATGTATGTATGTATATATATATGTATGTATATATATATGTATGTATGTATATATATATGTATTTATTTTGTTTGTCTGTATGTCTACTTGATTTTAAATGGTTTTGTGCTCTATATGATTCATGCTATTTGCCCTACTGTTGTGCAATACTGCTATTTGTGTTCCCTTTTTGGTTACTGTGTTGGGTTGCATCTTGCTAGGCGCACATAACCCTTTCAGGTACGTATCTTTTGCCCTATCTATTTCGTTTTTATGAGCACTTCTGGCCGGAGGTCCTTTTTGGAAGCAATCTCTTTTGCTCTAGAGTAGAGGGAGGGACGACCTTATCTAGGCGCGGGTTCTATACTCGCGGGTGGAGTAGCGACTTCCTTCTAATCTAGGGTACGAGGAATGATTGTCTACACCCACCTCTCCCATACCCCACTTTTGTGGGATTGGGTATTGTTGTTGTTGTTGTTGTACATACTCATAATATTTTTTATAACATAGAATTTTTTGGGCTTCTAGCATACATTAAAATTTAACCAACTACAACCAACAACCTCTAGGCCATAAACACGTCAATCTTTCAATAGGAATGGCTTGATGTAACCAAAATCAAATATAAGGAAAAAAAACTAAATATTCAAAGGTAACCTTATCGGGTTACTCAGTCAATTTGATGACACGTCGGTAATTTGACCATGTTGACTTTTTTCTGGATTTTGAAATTGGTTAGATTTATTAATCCCCTTATATAGAATTCTAGCCTAATATAAAAACTTGGCCCAAGTTACGCAATACTGTCTTTTTATATCATATCAAACCACACACAGCCCATACTAAAATTAAAATTTTCAACCAATCCCAGTTTAACCCGTTTCCCAACCTGCCCAACCCACTCATTTCCTAACCTGCCCAACCCGCTGATTTCACTAGCTCTACAAACAAGTACACATACAGTGTTGTGAGCTGCAGATCCACCGTATTGTTGTGCAAGAGCATCACCCATGTGTTGGTACAAATCCATTAGAGCTGCAGCAATACTACTATCAGCGTCCACTTTGGGATCATCTGTTAATCCCAAGGCGTGGAGTTGGCGACCTAAGGCTGTTAAACCATATGCATATTGAGCAACATTTGTACGATCTAAGCAATCAATGCAGTTAGTTCTTAAAACTCCACTTTGGAACGTTGGATCTTTGTTGCTGTTATTGTATTTCTTAGTCGTCTGACTATGATTCAGATCTTTGTCTTCTTTCATCAAGTGATTTATAATATCAGTGTTACTTGTGGCCGTTGACAGATCCCCTGAAACCGTTATCAGATCTTTGAGAGATGTATCCCTGCAAATAGTTACAGAGGCTACAAGATTTAATACTAATCTTTGTGATGAAAAATGTATGTTAATTTAATTTCATACCCTGTTACCATGACCATCTATATCCATGTTAAATCCATCTATATCCATGTTAAATCTTTGAGAAATATATTTTAAATGCTATCTCTAGCATATAAAAAACAAAATAGCATAACAGTTACTAGTTAGTAGTTACACACATAAGGTATTACAATCTAGTAAGATAAACTTCAGTCACGCTCGTCATAATAGAAGTAAAGTGAAATGAAAAGACATGAGAAACAAAATCACAGGTAAACATGAAAAGCTGAAAGGCAGTAAACATCTTGCAAATTTTGTAACTTTTATCTGATGTTGCTCAAAAGTTTTGATGGCTTAGTCAGCAAAACTTAGATTGTTCATAATCATGTATGTTCTATGCATGTTTCCATTAAAACAAATAATATATATATATATATATATATGTGTGTGTGTGTGTGTGTGTGTGCGCGCATATATATATGTGTGCATATATATAGGGGCAGGATCAATGGGGAAGTAACCAATCGGGGGGAAGAAAAAAAAAAAAAAAATCGTGTTTTGAAAAAACTTTGTTCACGAACATTATAGATTGGATGAAAATATGAACATTTAGAAAAGACACTTCGTGATGAATGTGATTATTTTGGCGGGAAAACGATCGACAAAAATAACATTCAAGATAATATTGTTCGTGAAGAATGTTAACGTTTTTTTTCTTCATGTTTTGTGAAGTAAAATTTAGCCCAATTTAGAGTTTAGGGTTTAGGGTTTGGTGTTTTGGGTTTATTCCATAAACCCAAAACACCAAACCCTAAACCGTTCGTGTTAAAAACTCAATCTAAATCCTAAATCTAAACCCTAAATCTAAACCCTAAACCCTAAATTTCTAAACCCTAATATCTAAACCCTATAAACCCTAATATTTAAACCCTAATATTCAAACCCTAATATCTAAAACCTCAAAATACGCTCGAAAAACACGATAATTGTTATATATTACTTCTTCGAGCGTTTTCCCGCCAAAATAAAAACATTTATCACAAACTGTCTTTATTAAATGTTCATATTTTCATCCAATCTATAATATTCGTGAACAAAGTTTTTTCAAAAAACGAAAAAAAAAAAAAAAAATTACTTCCCCCCGCTTCCCCCCGAATGGTTACTTCCCTCTTGATCCTACCACTATATATATATATATATATATATATATATATATATATATATATATATATATATATATATGCGTGTGTGTGCGTGCCCGCGCGTGTGTATATATATACAAGGGAGGGGGGGATTAAGCACCTCTTTTGGGGATAAGAAGATAAAATTTTGAAGATTTAACATAAACATGTATCACAGATACAAATAGTTTTAATTTATGAGGAGCAATCAAAGACAGACTTACGAGAACCAAAAACCAAAGGATCGTATATTATAGAACATAATATACACATATATGACATACATACAGAGTAAGAATCATGTGGAACACAGATACATAGATTCAGATATCTCATACAAGTAAAGTTTCTAGATGTCCCCATGAATTGATAGACTGACAAAGAAATCAAAAAATATGATTTTGTTGACATTAATGCTTCAAAACGTTATTAAACGTTTCAATAGAGATATAATAGTTCAAACTACGCTAGAGCAATAAAAAGATAAGATGCACAAAAAGCATTTGTGTGAACCAACCCTTCTCTAACTAAAAATGACATCTTACTAAACCTGTTTTCACAGGTTATGCAACCCGCCTATATTGCCAACTCTAGAATAAAGTTTAAGTATCATACCTTGCAGTGCTTGTACGACTTAGCTGAACGAATTTTTTCTTAACAACAGCTGCCTTTCCACTATAATAAAACCCCGTCAAATCCAGTGTTTCACTAGCAACACCACCCAAAACTCCCAAGACGTTGGCAGACTTACTTTAGGAATTAGAGAAAGAAAAAACAAAAGTTAATGGCAGAAGACAATAATAACCACAAAGATTAGCATGGTGGTTGAAGCTTGAGAATCTCCACTGAGACCCAAGTTCAATCCTCATAGGCTACAACTTTGGGGCCTTGCTTTTATAAAATTAAAAATAATGACAGAAATCAAGTATTACTTTTAGTTTGACAAACGGAATACAACTACCTCTTTGCAAACTTGTGAAAATCCCAGTGGATAAAATGGATCAACTTTTCTTCTGGAAGTATCTGGTTTAAATACCCAACTGCATTCGCGAACTCACGTCGTAACATCATTTCTCGTGGCCTTTTCTCCACAGTCTGTAATAATAAATGTTAATCGATCTCTAAGCATTGCACTTTAGTATTGCTATGCTAATCGCTTATATATGAAAATCTCAGACCATTATATAAGCCGATCGATCTAGATTTTAGACTGTTATATCTTTATTCTTTTTTAGGCATAATGGGTTAAGCTGCGATGCTAGAGGGGGACAGATCAAATGGGCCGGGTAAGTCAAACGTTTGAAAGTAAACTAAAATTCAGATACATGAAAAACCTTCTATAGTCACTTTGTATATACTATTGTGATCATATAGTTTTACTACCATATATATAACACAATGATTATTTATAGAACTCGAGAAAAAGAAATATAGAAGTGTTTGCTAGTAAATGCAACCATGCTTATAAACAGGTACTGACTTTTGACCGATTACCAAGATATAGATACTGGTTTATAGTTTGAGGTGAGAAGGTCATATGAAACCCAAAACATATGTACATGTATATTTGATAAAACATTAACATGATATCAAAGTGCTAGATAGATAGAGAGACTACGTAAATTCTATATGACCATGATAAATGGTAAAAACAAACCTTGATGAGGTTAAGAACAATTATTGGATTGCCATATCTCTTTACCAGATCTTCAAAGTGAAGTTTGGTTGCTTCATAGGTGGGATCATATCTTTGCACTAGAACCGAAGGCAAACGATAATTAGAAACCTAATTAATCGGAATATTTATCGAGTAAAAAGTAATTGGTGATTCTTACATATAATATCAGGTTTTGGACTGAATCTAGAAGCTTCTTGTGACCAGAAAAGAGGAATTGAACCCCTCATTTGTACTACAGAACTCATTTTCCCTTTGCATGAGCCAGCATCTTCATCTAGAACAATTTGCTCTATTTCAACATCATTTGCAACCCTACCCCGATCATTTACTCCTCTTTTCAAGTAACTGTACCCATAAAAAGTGATACATAACCAGGTATATGTGGAAAACTCACATCCTCTATATTCTTTCAAATATCCAAGAATGTTCTTTTATCAAAACATTAAGATTCTTATTTAGATAACTTTTACAGTCTTTTTAAGAAAAAAAAGATACAATACAATTTTATTTAATCTTTATTCCAACTTTTTTGTCGTTTTGAATATCCATGCTAATTAAAATAGAGCAAGATAAAGATAATCATGTGATTATACAATCGTATTATGTGATTCAAGTGTTTAAGTTACTCGCAAAAGAGTACTTGATAATCACATGTGATGATTTAACTTATAAAATGTGATTATCCTAAGAAAATTATCAGTGTTGCAAAAGTCGTCCGTCTCGCCTGACTAGTAGTTTTGGTGACTAATCCATCCCATTTCGCCCACTTCTAAAAAGTTGGTCAACAACAAAAAGTCTGGTCAACATTGGTCAAAGTCAATCAAATTCGTTTGAGCTGGTCAAAGTCAATGTTGGTCGAAGTTAAGTTGAAATTTTAATATTTTTTAAATATTTATGTTTGATGAATTACTAAAAGTTAACGTCAGTCAAAATTAGATTTCGTGTTATATTTATGTTCTAACTATATATATGTGTTTAATATATTTATTACTATCAGCGTCCAACTAGTCCCGACTCGACCGACGTTCCATGGCCCCGATCGACACGTCTCCGTCTTGCTACTTTCCAACCGTGAAAAATTTTATAAATAGAAAAAATAAAGATTCGATTACAGCAATTAATTGGCTATTAATAGCCGATATACATTTTAAAATAACATGTATACATACATTTTATTTTATTATCATACATAATATTAAATATTAATAATAATATTTTTAGAACGGTATACATTCGCTTATCCTAAAACACCTATAATAAACACACATTATTTATACAATTTTGTCTCGGTTGAAACAAACCCACATACTCTAGGTGAAAGCTCCCCAAATGCTGTGAGGTCAAAGACTATATGGTACAATGTATCGTGTATATGTATATATAAGTATATAAGAACATATGAACAAGAAGCTCACTGAATTAACACCTATTTCCAACATCATGAAGAGCATACCGTGTCCCAGCAAAGTGACGGGATCGCTTGGATACGAGTGCCACACTAAAGTCTTTCCCAAAGACTGATAGTCGTACCTGCACTCACGAATAAAAAAAATAGTACATCCATATTTCCATATTTAGAATTTACACACAAAGGCATATACAAGCGAGAGAAAAACAAGCAACCTGCTTAAAACTTCCATGAACCATAGCAATTGTCCAGATAGTGTTACGGCATCTTGATCGAATTGGTTGTGTTAAAAAAGCATTCCACACAAATATGTCCTCATATGGCATCCCTTCATCGCCATTTGATAACACATTTTTCTGTAAACTTTGCATTATTGGATATGTGTAGCTATAGTAAAAATCTGTTGTCAAATCCACACTCGATAACAGCTTCTTATACCTACATCAACAACAACAACAAAATAAAATTATTGAGCATTTCGGGGGACGCTTAAGTGACCTGTAACACTATCAATTACCAATTCTAATAAAGCTATAATTATAGTATCACTGTAGCACAATAAAAAGCATTTCTAGTCACATTTAGGCCGAATGATATTTTCTAAAAAACAAAGATCAATACCTAAGCTCGGTTTTGGAGTGAGCAACATCAGTTTGAACCGAAGCGTGCGGAATCGTAAGCATTTGACTCTCTTCAATGCTGTAAATTGCATGTCCACATATACTCCCAATTTGCTTACGCTTAGTAACCAGTATCAAATAATAACACTCCAAAAACTTAATAACACCTGAAATCAACATAATACACATAAAATTACAACAAACTTAAATAAACCTAATGCAAGCAATTGTTTAATCATTTGAATACTAACCAGCGATGCCGTACACTTTGTTGACGAACGAACAACCGCCAGTAGCACGATTGCCTTCAGCAATACGTTGAAGTAAGCTTTTAACTTCTTGAGGTGGATATACAACAGGATCTTCGCTTATATTTAGATCGGATGTTTCCATACGATCAATTTTAAGTACTCGAAAGAATCGTTTTTTTCGATCACTGCCGATTAGATAATATCTAGCCCTAGTTTCATACAGTTTGAATTTCTCCAACGAGTATGAATTTATTCCGTCGTCATTTGTTGGTGTTGTTGGATGAATTTTCGTCGATTTCGCCATTTGCGCCCGATTGAAATCGATCGTCGATCAATTGATTGATGAAATGATGTGTTCTTTTGGTTCTCCCTGAATTAGTGAATTTCAGTTCTCCGATTACATATTTCTATTTTTGGTCCCTTGAATTTATACTTTGAACGATTTTGGTCCTTATATGTTTACAGTTGTACATTTCTGAACCGTTGTGTCGTGAAGTCTAATCATAACGAGCGGTTTTAAATTTTTGGTGACTTCCAATCTGAAAGAGTTGGGTTGCTTTTACCAAGTTGTAATGTCGACAAAGCTAACCATCAAAGTACGCGAACAAGTGTTTTTTAATTTTATTTTTCCAAACACTTTTAATAGGGCATTTATCAAAACGTAATAATCAAATAATCACTCTCAAACGCAAAACCAAACACCCTATAAGATTATTTGTTAAACTAGTAAAAGCTTGAGTTTCATGGGATGTTCCAAATTCGAATTTTGATTGTGTAAATCGGTCCTAGGTTTTCTGATGCTCTTGACGCGTTTTTACAAAATGTCATTTTAAACATATATAAGACACTTTTTAGTAGTTAGAACATAGTAAACATAAACGCTTCATTTCCGTGCTAATTATAATTCTATTTTTCTTTTTAGAACGACAGTTTTGGCATCACTCATAGGGGAATTAACCATCTTCGTGATCATATGTCACCCACTCACACGATAGAAGGAAACTCCTCACACGCCATCGAGCAATGCGTACCTGGTATGCTTTGGGTTAAACCGAGTGACTTACGGCATGCACCTTGTCACCACAATAGAACTCTGGAGAACCCCCTCCCCAAGGATTCGAACCTACACCGATTCTTTTACAAATACAGGCACGCAAACAAACATGAGCTTTTTACCACTCATTATAAGCAGGAGATTAAAAATTTAAAATATACTCTCTACAATATAAAAGATAATTTGTGAATTAAAATTTTATGTATCAACTAAAAAGATGTTTGTGTTCATTTATCATCAATTACTTTATCACATCCAACATTTACTAAAAAAAATTTCAATACTTATAATTATTCATTATTTCTTTTCATATTTTGATCACTTGATGGTTATGAACAAGGTAATACAATCAGTGGCGGATTCAGGAAATTTTTTCACCGGTGCGAAATTTTTTTCTAAAATGTAGAGATTTTTTTTTTTTCAAATTTGAGCAAAATTTAGAGATTTTTGGGCAAAATACGAAGGTTTTGGGGGAAAATATGGAAGTTTTGGGACAAAATTAGAAGTGTTTGGGGCAAAAAAATTTACACGGGGGCAAAATCGAAAAACCGAAAAAATGTACAATAAAAATTGCAAATCCACTGGGGGCGGGCGACTCACCCTGACCCTTCATAGGTCCGCCCCTGAATACAATTATTTTTAAGATAACTAAATCTTTTTAAATCAATGAATAGAAATTATATATATATATATATATATATATATATATATATATATATATATATATATATATATATATATATATATATATATATATATATATGGGCAGGTTCAAACGAGAACCACAAAAATGGCTAGAACTGCGAGAACTTTTTAATTTTATGATTTTTATGCATATACATGCAACAAATTACATCCAAATATTAATTAATGATCATATTATCAACAAACATATGTTCATTAACACAAATTACATGTTAAATTGTTAATTATATGAAACTGTTCACATGTTCAGAAATAAATATGTACATGTGAACGAGAAACTATATATTTGATTATATAGGTAAAATATAAGTTTTTTCAAACTATTTTATGTTTATTTTTACCCTCCATCAACATTTATGGGTAATTCAATCTTGTTACTTGCGAAAATCTTTATAAATCGTCAGTTCTCGCAGTTCTCGCCTTTTTTGTGGTTTTCGTTTGAACTTTTGACTATATATATATATATATATATATATATATATATATATATATATATATATATATATAAGTGATTTGGTTGACTTTATATTAACGTCGCTTGAAATAGGTTAAAATATGATTAAAGAAATAGGGACATTTTTGAAATATGAAAAACAAAAACAAAAATGTTGTATGAAGATCGTTTATGATTTATTATTTTTTTTCTTTTGAAAATTTACACACTAGCTCGTCGCCTCATCTATCTTATTTATGCACATGAATGATATTAGGAATATTGGTTTGAAATGGCCAATAAATGAAAAATATATATTTGGCTGACCACCGTGAATGGTTGGACTACTATTTTTTATGGTTGGAAATTTTAGCTTCTGGACAGGCGGTGGAAACTACCAAGTTCGAGTACGGTAGGGGTAGAGGGAATTTCCGGTGGAGCGGTGAAATGTGTAGAGATCGGAGAGAGCACCAACGGCGAAAGAACTCTGCTGGGCCGACACTGACACTGAGAGACGAAAGCTAGGGGAGCGAATGGGATTAGATACCCCATTAGTTCTAGCCGTAAACGATGGTTGCTAGGCGTTCTGCGTATCACCCCGTGCATTGCTGTAATTAACGCGTTAAGTATCCCGCAAGGGGAGTACGTTCGCAAGAATGAAGCTCAAAGGAATTGACGAGGGCATGCACAAGCTATGAAGCATGTGGTTTGATTCGATGCATAACTTAAACATAACGACAACTTTTATTACAAAAGGCTCGTGAAGTCGTGATTTGGTATGCATTGCGAAATATATAACAAGCCCATGAGACTTTGTTGCCCCCATACACTTAATGCCCTGGGCCACATCCCATGTGATCTATGGGCATGGCCGAGCCTAGTGTAGATACACTCAAATGCCCCTCCAAACTTTATAAAATATTTTTTATTACTAAACAAATCAAAATGAATAAACTAAGAAAACTAAAAATCAAACCAATAAACATCGCTACTTAAAGCTATAGACTTTACACTTATGGTCACTTTTTGAATTAACAAACTTAATAGTTTTTTTTTTTTTTTTTGAAATAAAATATACTCCTTATTTACTTATATCCAAACACTCTTGAAAAAGAGCACCTACTTGATGATGTAGGATTTTTAATCAGGTTTTGTATGTTGACTCGACGTGCAAGTTACCCTAAACCCTAATTTCCTATTTATAAAATATGAGGTAAGAACCTACATATCCTCCACCTCTTATACGGCTTTCCAACTTACACTTCTTTCATGGCGCACTATCGTTTACACGAACGGATCATCATTTACACGAGGGGAATACTCTAGTGAAGATTTTTACCTACGGTCTTGTAGGTTTTTTCCATGATGCTGATCGGTCACGTTGATTGGTCGGTGGACAAGCCACTAACCACCCGTTAGGGTTGGTTATTCATGGTAACTTGACTGTAGTGTTATTCGCAATGAACGATGTATTTCCCTAGAAAAATATATGTTTAAACAATTGGCTCTTTCATTGAGAGATGCAACATAATGTCACATACTCCTGCAGTCACACGTCCGGGTATTGAAGGTTTGCTTTTATATTGAACTATTAATTATTTATATGCGGTTCAAGTACATAATATATTTTGCACACGCTCGGTCGCGCCGCTATTCAAGAAATCCCTCGCGCTCCTTTGCGCAACTTTTTGCGCGCTCTTTAGCGCAGTTGTTTGCACGATTTTAGGCTCATCTGACCGCGGTTTACGTGGAGTTCTTTGTGCCGTTTCTCTTTGGTTTTACGCACAACTATTTGTGCAACATTATGTGAACTTGTTTTTCTGCAACATAATGAGGAGTTCAATATGATACTTGACAAAGTTATCGTACCTAACTCGTGAAGACTTAATGATGTAGGATTTTTTAATTAATGTTGGTACGTTGACTTGGCCCGCTAGTTACCCTAAACCGTAATTTCCCATCTATAAATATAGGGTAAAAACCTACCGTACATCTTCTCCCTCGAGGTCACCCACCCACTTCTTTCATGCATCACGATCGGTTACATAATCAGATCATCATATATACGAGAGGACTACTCTCGAATGAGGGTTTTTACCTAGTGTCTTGCAGGGTTCTCTCAATTCCCTTGCACGCGATCGGTCCCATTGATCGACCTACGAGGAAGCCTATAACCACCCTCTCGATATCTTCATCTCTGTTAGCGTTATTCCCTGTAACTGGACCGGAATGTTAATGTAGTTAATATTGAAACCTCCACTTCACTTGCAATCAAGGGTGTATTTTCCCTCGAAAAATATATGTTTGATCATTAACCGATATAGTATACAATGCAAGAGAAATTTTAACTTAAATACATCTTTTAAAAAAACTTACAAAATGATATCATATTATAGTTTAACCAATCATAATATATTTTGTCTATCTCATTATATATATATATATATATATATATATATATATATATATATATATATATATATATATATATATAATGAGATAGACAAAATATATTATGATTGGTTAAACTATATATATATATATATATATATATATATATATATATATATATATATATATATATATTTTATGTAATAACATTTTCATCACACCCTTCTTCATATTAACACAGTGTCACATCAACATCACATCACCATTTTTTTCTCATTTCCTTTCTATCACTAACCAATCACATATCACTCTCAACCATCACACCCTTCATCAACCATTAAACATTAATTAGTTATATCATGGTACATATTTAAGAGAAATTTGTACAGATAAATAAAGACATATGGTATGTGATGATATATGCTTCAATTTCACAAAATGAATGGATAAAAGGAATTGGCAAAAGATTAACAACATACTCCCCATGGGTGTTTGAGATTTTCATAGGATTGGCATATGGAAGACACTCCCGTTGGGAGCGCTCTAAGAGAAAAAAAAATATATCTCGTTTCATATTCACACACTGCCACATTAGCGTCACACAACAATTTCCTTTTTATTTTCTTCTCATCACTAAGCCATCATAATTCACTCCCAACCATCACACTTTTTCACAACCACTAAGATTTTTTTAATTTAATCATGGTACAACTCTAAAAGCGAAATGTACAAATGTTTAAAACAATTACTTTAGTGGTGAATTATGCTTCATTTTCACAAAATGGTTGACTAAAAAGTATTGGCTAAAAAAATGATAATAAACTCCTAAATGATGCCAATATATTGGCAATAGATTGACATGTACATTGGCTAAGACCACTGTTAACTAGTTTCAAACTGCTTCCGGTAACCACGTGTCACCATCTAACGCCACCTGACGCCATTAACACAGTGTCAGGGCTGACGCGTTGGGGGCGTCAGTCACGAAATCGACAAAAAAAACGAACGCATCAGGGAGACGTGGCTTCTTTTGATTGGTTGAGATTTTTGACCTTCCTTGCTAAATTGTTTATACTTGATTTGAGATTTTTTTTTTTTTTTTTTTTTTTTTTTTTGTCTTAATGGAGGCTGCAAGATATTGAAGATGAGAAGAGGAAGATGATGGAGGCTAGGTTACTTAAAATGCACGTATACTTAATTATTTATTTTTGTGTTGAAAACAACTTATTGGGCCATATTTTTTTTGTTTTATTTAACACATTTTTTATATTTATATTTTATAATTAAATGGTATGATTTATAGATATATATATATATATATATATATATATATATATATATATATATATATATATATATATATATATATATATATATATATATATATATATATATATATGTTATAATTAAATGACGAATAGTTTTTTTTAATTTCTGAATGAATTTTTTTTCAATGTTATGCAGTTTTTTTTATCTAATTTTTTCAAAGTTATATGTATTTTATTTTATTTTATGAATATTAAATTATTAGTGTTTATTAAATTAAATAATGTATTAAATTTAAATAGTAAAATGTTAAAATATAAAATATGTGAATCTTACTCGAATTTGACACAAACGTTTGACATTTCGGGTTAATGAGGTCAAACTGTGACCTTGCCACATCACATTTAGATTACACTTTTTGATCAAAAAATGCCCAATCTGCCTATGACGTCTCCTAAGCAATGCCACACCATTTCTCACCATGCAAATACTGTATCAAGTCATCATCGCCCGTGAATACATATATAACATCTGTACGCATAATAAACCAAAATTATTATTTATCTCACTTTCATCACACCCAAACCCCTTCACACCCAAACCCCACAATCCACTATCTATATGAATATAATTTATTAATAACAGTTAAATTAATTCCGTTACCGACTCACCGGTCAATAATTTAGTCAAACATGTCAACGATGTCGTATTGGTGTTACCGATGCACACATTTCATCACAGTTGAAAATGAAACCACCGTCGTCTGTCCTACTGCGACGAAGGTTTCATTGAAGCCGTTGGTTCAACCCTGCCGGCGAACCGTCGCAGATTTCTAGCCAACGCGATGTACGTTTTAACGACCCGTCAAAGTACACTTAACGACCATCGTTATCTTGGTCCCACAGCTTGATCATAACTCTAAATAAATTTAATAAATAACCTTGCATTCTTTATTTAAAGATGATTTCCTATAAAGGAAACCTACCAAAATATGTAAGTTTAGAAAAACCATACATAAATACTTGACCAAAAGTTGACCAAAACAAAGTCAACAAACACCCACAATTTAATGTATCAAAATAGAATGCAAGTTAATGTTTAACAAAAGCTGCCATCATAAATATGCAGACTCTCTAAGCACAGCGGAAGCAATCAATCATGAACCTGAGAATAAAACATGCGAGTAAACTGTCAACAAAAATGTTGAGTGAATTATAGGTTTAATATTGCAAACAATATTTAATTTAAACCATAAAAATTTATGTTTGAAAACAAAAAGACCCAT
The DNA here is from genome assembly GCF_046630445.1 of Rutidosis leptorrhynchoides. NCBI lineage: Eukaryota > Viridiplantae > Streptophyta > Magnoliopsida > Asterales > Asteraceae > Rutidosis > Rutidosis leptorrhynchoides. Next base: position 618,823,268 of record NC_092335.1, read on the forward strand.
TTTGGACCACAAAATTATATGCTCGAAAACATATAAAAATATTATTCCATTAACCCGTGAGCCACCTGGTAATAACTTAACAACTCCATACCCGTAACAAAACCAATATAAAAATATACACTGAACAGGTGTATCTTCCAAAATACGAAGTACTAATACATTCCGTCTGTAAATGCTAGCGCGACTAGCACGAAATGGGGCTGTCGGGCCCGATAGATCTATCCATAGGATTCGTGTTCACCGGTAGAAACCAGTGATTAAAATTACCAGATTAGGGAATATTTTCGTTCGACTCACAATGAATAATTTAAACCAAATTCCACTTGCGTCCAATATGTAAAATAAATTGCATGTATTCTCATCCCAAAAGATTTAAAATATAAAAATGGGACTATAACTCACCTTAACGTAAACTAAGTAATAACACAGAAACGTGAACCGCAAGAAGTAAAGTGATCAAGAATGATCACAATAAAGCAGGTTGATATAAATAACTAACTTAGGTCAAGTCTTAATATGATAGATGTAGTACTTGTTGCAAGTAAACATAGAACAACACTCAGTATGCTTCGGTTTGATCAAGACATCGTAATAACACGTACTTTCTATTTTTAGAAAGTTTCTATTTTTGGAAAGTTACTATTTTTGGAAAGTTTCTATATTTAGAAAGTTTCCATATTTAGAAAGTTTCTATTTTTAGAAAGTTTTTAACTTAGGAAAGTTTCCTTAATTAGAAAGTCAACAAAAGTCAACTGAAAGTCAAAGTCAACTGAAAGTCAACTCAAAAGTCAACCTTGGTCAAACATAGTCAACATTAAGATTTAAAGTATAAGTTATAGTAATAATAAAAGTAATAATGTTATTTAAAGTCATATATGTATAATCATGTCATGTCATAAGTTTAATTAAATTAAATTGAATTAATAAAGTTAACATAAGTTTAAATGATATAATTAATATAACATAAGTATTTAATTAATTAATTAAATATTTATCATAACATAAGTGTTATTAATTAATAATAAATTTTTAATCATATCATAAGTATTATTAATTAATAATGAATTATTAATCATATCATAAGTATTTAATTATAATTATTAAATCATAAGTATTTAATAACTAAATTATAATTAAATAATAACTAAGCCTTATAATAATTAAATAATTATTTAATCTTTATTATAAGTCTTATAATAATAATCTCATAACATAAGTTTAATACTTATCATAAGTATTTTTCATTAATAATAAAAGTATTATTAATCATAAGTTTAATTAAAAGTCTAATTAAATCATAAAGTAATTAATAAACGATATAATAAATATATATATCATAAGTCTTAAATTAAATTAATTACTTTTATATCATAAGTAATTTAATAATAATGAAAATCATTATTTATATCATAAGTTAAATTTTATAACCAAAAGTTTAATTAAAACGTTCGTCGTGTCATATCTTGAGCCTCGGGTGTCGGTTTTCGACGAATTTTATATATATCTTCATCTAACCAAACCACCAGACACATTAGTGTACTCAAGAACACCCTAAATTCAGTTTACAAGTCGTGATGAATAGCCATGAACCAACTTAAAGCTTTAATCCGTTCAAAAACATGTTTTAGTCATACCGGGTGATCCGTGGCTCGGATTTCGATGACCCGAACATGAAAGTTCATCCAATCATCAATCCTAACACACTAGTATACCCTAGAGGCTCCAAAAATGGTCACAAAGTCGGACCAAAACTGAATACATTCGTTTTTATATTTTGATCTCATGAAAACACCAAATTAATCATAACTTAAGATCCGGGACTCGAAATAACATGAATTCGGAGTCTAAAATCAATGTCTTGATGATAGGAACACATCTAAACACTTTATTTTATCAAAAAAAATTAGCTAAATGTACAGAAATGATCAAATAGTCCGCTGTCCAAATTTTATCAAACCGAAAACATACACAATCGAGCATTTCTACGCATACAATTATCAATACAATAATACACAAGTGCTATACTATCATAATAACATCAAAATCAGTAATATCAAATAAAAATCAAAAAGCTAGGGTTAGGGTTTATACCCTAATCAAGAAACGAATTGTATGAGCGTGTAGAGAATGATGCGGTGAATCCGATGATGTTAAAAGCCCTTTGAAATGCTTGCTTGATTGAAGAAGATGGTGATGATGATGGTGAGAGGTGGCGACGGCCAAAAAAAGAAAAAGAGGAAGAGAGAAAATGCTAGAGACAAAATAGGTTTTGTGAAAATGAAATGATATGACAAAAATGAAAATGAGGGAACAAGTGAGCTAAACACCCCCCCTCCCTTGGGGTGTTCGGCCAAAAATGGAATGGGCTGGGCCCCTTAGTGTCCCACTTTGATATTTGATAATTTACCTTTAGCCTGAACGCCCGATCGAAGCCCGAAACGCGAAAACGCTTCTACGCGATTAAATATTCGGAGAGATAACGTATACGCGACAAATAAAATATATAAACACTATATATAATCATATGACATCAAAATATCATATTTAAAATAATTTGGATTTAAAAATCCCAAAAGTCTGACCGTTGATTTGAAAACCGAAAAGATTCGCCGGATAGAAATTCACGACACGTAGAAACGTACAACTAAAATATGAATACAAATATTCACTTAACACATAATAATTAATATATTATTACAAAAATAATAATATAGATCATAGAAATGACGTGGCACGAATAAAAATTAACGGGCGTTAAATAATAAACGGTAAAAGATAACGGAAAAAGTAGGGTCGTGATAGTACCTTCCCGTTACGAAAATTTCGTCCCGAAATTTAAACAGGTGCAGGGGTTGACTCGACATCTAAGAACAAATGCGGGTACTTCTGCCTCATCTGATCTTCACGTTCCCAAGTGAACTCGGGTCCGCATCTGGCATTCCATCTAACTCGGACGATAGGAATTCTACTCTGCTTGAGTGTCTTAACCTCTTGATCCATAATTTCAACAGGTTCTTCAATAAAATGGAGTTGTTTATCAACATGAAGTTCATCAAGAGGAATGGTTTCATTGGCCTCGGCCAAACACTTCTTCAAATTCGATACATGAAAAACGTCATGAACAGCGCTAAGCTCTTGTGGTAATTTCAAAACGATAAGCCACGGTTTCTGATGTTCAGCTTTAACATTAGCACAGGTCAAACGCTTAGCCACATAAGTATCCACATCAGCTTTCAAGTTAGGCCGCCAGTATAGCTCCTTAAGATTATGATACATCTTTCCTGAACCAGGATGAATATAGTACCTAGACTTATGAGCTTCATCTAAAACAAGTTGTCGCAAATCACCAAATTTCGGAACCCAAAGATGTCCCGCAAAATACCGAGTACCATAGGTTCGTACCTCAACTGTTTACTCAAGCCTCTGACCTTCCCGTTATGAAATTCTCCTCCTTCATGGCTTCTTGTTGTGCCTCAAGAATCTGCCTAGTGAGGTTAGTTCGAATTGTCATATTTAAGGCTCTAAATCTACGAGGTTTAACTCTCTCTTTTCGACTCAAAGCATCAGCCACGACATTGGCTTTTTCCCGGAATGGCTAAAGGAGTTCACAATCATAATCGTTCAACAATTCAACCCATCTTGGCTACCTCATATTCCACTGTCATTGATCAAAGATATGTTGAAGACTTTTGTGATCAGTATACACTGTACATTTGACCCCATATAAGTAATGTCTCCAATTCTTGAGTGCGGACACAACATCTCCCATTTCTAAATCATGGGTTGTATAATTCTGTTCATGAATCTTCAACTGACGTGACGCGTAAGCAATGACTTTCTTTCGCTGCATCAAAACACAACCAAAACCTTGATACGAAGCATCACAATGGATAACAAATCATCATTACCCTCATGAAGTGATAATATCGGTGCAGAAGTTAACTTCTTCTTCAGAGTTTGGAAAGCAGACTCTTGTTTGCTCTTCCACTCGTACTTCTTCCCCTTATGCGTTAAAGCAGTCAGAGGTTTCGCTACTCGTGAAAAATCTTGAATGAACCTTCTATAATAGCCTGCCAAACCTAGGAACTGACGAATCTGAGTAGAAGTCTTCGGAGCTTCCCACTTCTCAATTGCCTCAATCTTGGCAGGATCAACATGAATTTCCTGTTTACTAACAACGTGCCCAAGGAATTGAACTTCTTTCAACCAGAACGCATACTTAGAAAAAAAATCAACATACAGCTCGTCTTTTCTTAATAAATCAAGCACTAATCTTCGTGCTCTTGATCACTCTTGGAATAGATAAGGATATCATTGATGAAAACGATAACGAATTTATCCATATATGGGCTACACAGACGGTTCATGAGGTCTATGAACACAGCAGGTGCGTTAGTCAATCTAAACGTCATAACAAGATATTCGTAGTGACCATAACGGGTACGGAAAGCGGTTTTCGGAATATCAGTTTCTTTAAAGCGCAATTGGTGATAACCGGAATGAAGATCGTTCTTGGAATAAACGGATGAACCTTGAAGCTGATCGAACAGATCATCAATTCTCGGAAGAGGGTAACGATTTTTAACAGTAAACTTTTTCAACTCGCGATAATCAATACACAAACGAAACGAACCATCTTTCTTCTTAACAAACAAAACAGGAGCTCCCCAAGGGGACGAACTAGGACGAATGAGATATAGTTGCAACCAACGAAGGAAGAAATATAAAGAGTAGCCATATCAGTGGTATAGACGTTTAAGGTAATTCCTTCAAAGGGGATAACGAAGATCATGGACTTCAAAGTAAATTTTCATTACATTTCCGAAAGGGAGACCTACAAAAGGTATGATCTTTCAACGAGAGTGAACTACCTTGCACAATGAGCGAGGCAATCTAGCATTCATCCTTATTCTTCAATTTATATGCGGATGGAAAGAAACGTGAATCGTGGACTATAAAGAATAGTCGACTCCAGGTGAGATGAATCTCCAAAAATGATTCCGTGCGCCTCAAAGTATTGAATCATAGGATTGATGTTTACGAGGGAGTTGCGATTAGCCGTGAAATTGAGAGTAGAAACTTCTCAAAAGGTCGAGTGTAATATATATCCAAGATACCAACTATAACAACAGTTGGGGTAGAAACCCACCCAGTGCCTTTTCTACAATAGGGCGACCACCGAGTGTACCTATAAAAGTTGATTTATCGGTCCGCGTTTCGGCCATGTCCAACCATAAGAGGGAAAATTTTATGAGCGCTAAGACTTTCCAACAAATTTTATAAAACCACCATCCAAATTGGCGTAAGAGTTTTTATCAATAGACTTAATGGTAAGTTTTATCCTTAAATACAGGACAAGAAGAACTGTGACCCAAACACATGGTAGAGTATTTGCGAAAATTTTAATATAATCAATCAATGAAGTTTTGAAAAAAAAATCTAAACGTTTGATGTGACAACATAAACGGAATGAAATTCTTAGTAATTTTAGAAGTATGTACAACGTGTACCACTTTATATAAAACAATTTGACTCGGTTAAACAACTCAATAAATGAGTGGTTTTAAAATAATTTTAAAGGTATAATTTAGTATGTACTAACCAAAATAAGTTAAGGTAAATTTATTTATTTGATTTTATACGTACATATGTGATTTTATAAATTGCATACATGACAGAAAATCTTACTACTTCTATTTGTCCATAAATCTCATGAGGACCGCCCAATTAAACAAATGTGTAAGAATTCTGATGATAAGCAGGGTATTCGTATTTCAGAGGTTACGAGTTGAAGTAAGATCATAGAAGGTCGAGTGGAGGACTTGAATCGTCGTGCGACATTTGACCCACAAATGTTACGAGGTCATAAAAACTAACGAGTTAAATATTGTTTTGACTATTATCAGGACGTAAGTCCTTGGGCCAAAACTGTTCTCGAGCGAAACTGTTGCTAACAAGCGAGGTATGACGGATAGAGCATGAGATAAGTAGTTTGGTTAAAACGAGCTTCTCGTATATCAACAAATAAGATAATGAGTATTTTCCTTACCCATGTAATACATCGGAATTTTCTGAATGAGTGGTGTAAAAATTTTCTTTGACTCGCTTTCTATTCCCCATGTCACAATATTGGAATTTCTATATGAATTAACGTAATATAATCACGTTGGCCTGACGTCATTATATTATACTAATTCATAGTTCCATTTCAATAGTACTACATGATGTCAGGACACGCGATCAACCTCGAATTTTCACACAATTTCTCTAAAATGATTTCTTAAACAATGTGCTAAGGATAGCACAAGAGACAAAACATCAACAATAATGAATAAGAGTAACGATGACATAGAAATGTCTTTGAAGTATCAAGAATCTTTAAAAGTCAAGAATGACGTTTTCCGGTTCGACAACCAAAGCACAAAGGCACAATGGCACAAATGCACGCAATATAACAGGAATGTTATATACCTAAACATAATAGCTGACATCGAAATGTCGAGCATTTAGAAGTCAAGAATAACATCTCGTGTAATATAACTCAAACGTTATATACATAACCATAATAGATGACATAGAAATGTCGAGAATTCCAGAAGTCAAGAATGACATCCCTCGATTTCACTAACCGAGGTGTTCTTATAAAAGATAAACTCTCAAGTGTCAGAGGATACGTTTAAATCATAATGGGAGTTCCTCCCGGATTCAGGACATAAGAAGGAGATGTACGTATATGAAAAACAATATACATACCAATACGATACAAATAATCACATATAATAATACATTATAGGCCGGGCTGTAGACTTGACTCACTAATGCACCCTATGGACACGGGTAACGACGTTAATGCAACCTAATTCCCTACAATCAACGCTCTGATACCAAATTTAACGACCCGTCAAAGTACACTTGAGGACCATCGTTATCTTGGTCCCACAGCTTGATCATAACTCTAAATGAATTTAATAAATAACCTTGCATTCTTTATTTAAAGATGATTTCCTATAAAGGAAACCTACAAAAATATATAAGTTTAGAAAAACTATACATAAATACTTGACCAAAAGTTGACCAAAACAAAGTCAACAAACACCCACAATTTAATGTATCAAAATAGAATGCAAGTTAATGTTTAACAAAAGCTGCCATCATAAATATGCAGATTCTCTAAGCACAGCGGAAGCAATCAATCATGAACCTGAGAATAAAACATGCGAGTAAACCGTCAACAAAAATGTTGAGTGAATTATAGGTTTAATATTGCAAACAATATTTAATTTAAACCATAAAAATTTATGTTTGAAAATATAAAGACCCATTTTGGACCACAAAATTATATGCTCGAAAACATATAAAAATATTATTCCATTAACCCGTGAACCACCTGGTAATAACTTAACAACTCCATACCCTTAACAAAACCAATATAAAAATATACACTGAACATGTGTATCTTCCAAAATACGAAGTACTAATACATTCCGTCTATAAATGCTAGCGCGACTAGCACGAAATGGGGCTGTCAGGCCCGATAGATCTATCCATAGGATTCGTGTTCACCGGTAGAAACCAGCGATTAAAATTACCAGATTAGGGAATATTTTCGTTCGACTCACAATGAATAGTTTAAACCAAATTCCACTTGCATCCAATATGTAAAATAAATTGTATGTATTCTCATCCCAAAAGATTTAAAATAGAAAAATGGGACTATAACTCACCTTAACGTAAACGAAGTAATAACACAGAAACGTGAACCGCAAGAAGTAAAGTGATCAAGAATGATCACAACGTCGACCTATAAATAAAGCAGGTCGATATAAATAACTAACTTAGGTCAAGTCTTAGTATGATAGATGTAGTACTTGTTGCAAGTAAACAAAGAACAATACTCAGTATGCTTCAGTTTGATCAAGACAGCGTAATAACACGTACTTTCTATTTTTGGAAAGTTTCTATTTTTGGAAAGTTACTATTTTTGGAAAGTTTCTATATTTAGAAAGTTTCCATATTTAGAAAGTTTCTATTTTTAGAAAGTTTTTAACTTAGGAAAGTTTTCTTAATTAGAAAGTCAACAAAAGTCAACTGAAAGTCAACTCAAAAGTCAACCTTGGTCAAACATAGTCAACATTAAGATTTAAAGTATAAGTTATAGTAATAATAAAAGTAATAATGTTATTTAAAGTCATATATGTATAATCATGTCATGTCATAAGTTTAATTAAATTAAATTGAATTAATAAAGTTAACATAAGTTTAAATGATATAATTAATATAACATAAGTATTTAATTAATTAATTAAATATTTACCATAACATAAGTGTTATTAATTAATAATAAATTTTTAATCATATCATAAGTATTATTAATTAATAATGAATTATTAATCATATCATAAGTATTTAATTATAATTATTAAATCATAAGTATTTAATAACTAAATTATAATTAAATAATAACTAAGCCTTATAATAATTAAATAATTATTTAATCTTTATTATAAGTCTTATAATGATAATCTCATAACATAAGTTTAATACTTATCATAAGTATTTTTCATTAATAATAAAAGTATTATTAATCATAAGTTTAATTAAAAGTCTAATTGAATCATAAAGTAATTAATAAACGATATAATAAATATATATATCATAAGTCTTAAATTAAATTAATTACTTTTATATCATAAGTAATTTAATAATAATAAAAATCATTATTTATATCATAAGTTAAATTTTATAACCAAAAGTTTAATTAAAACGTTCGCCGTGTCATATCTTGAGCCTCGGGTGTCGGTTTTCGATGAATTTTATATATATCTTCATCTAACCAAATCACCCGACACATTAGTGTACTCAAGAACACCCTAAATTCAGTTCACAAGTCGTGATGAACAGCCATGAACCAACTTAAAGCTTTAATCCGTTCAAAAACATGTTTTAGTCATACAGGGTGATCCGTGGCTCGAATTTAGATGACCCAAACATGAAAGTTCATCAAATCATCAATCCTAACACACTAGTATACCCTAGAGGCTCCAAAAATGGTCACAAAGTCGGACCAAAACTGAATACATTCGTTTTTATATTTTGATCTCATGAAAACACCAAATTAATCATAACTTAAGATCCGGGACTCGAAATAACATGAATTCGGAGTCTAAAATCAATGTCTTGATGAGAGGAACACATCTAAACACTTTATTTTATCAAAAACATCAGATAAATGTATAGAAATAATCAAATAGTCTGCTGTCCAAATTTTATCAAACCGAAAACATACACAATCGAGCATTTCTACGCATACAATCATCAATACAACAATACACAAGTGCTATACTATCATAATAACATCAAAATCAGTAATATTAAATAAAAATCAAAAATCTAGGGTTAGGGTTTATACCCTAATCAAGTAACGAATGGTATGAGCGTGTAGAGAATGATGCGGTGAATCCGATGATGTTAAAAGCCCTTTGAAATGCTTGCTTGATTGAAGAAGATGGTGATAATGATGGTGAGAGGTGGCGACGACCAAAAAAAGAAAAAGAGGAAGAGACAAAATGCTAGAGACAAAATAGGTTTTGTGAAAATGAAATGATATGACAAAAATGAAAATGAGGGAACAAGTGAGCTAAACACCCCCCTACCTTGGGGTGTTCGGCCAAAAATGGAATGGGCTGGGCCCCTTAGTGTCCCACTTTGATATTTGATAATTTACCTTTAGCCTGAACGCCCGATCGAAGCCCAAAACACGAAAACGCTTCTACGCGATTAAATATTCGGAGAGATAACGTATATGCGAAAAATAAAATATATAAACACTATATATAATCATATGACATCAAAATATCATATTTAAAATAATTTAGATTTAAAAATCCCAAAAGTCTGACCGTTGGTTTGAAAACCGAAAAGATTCGCCGGATAGAAATCCACGACACGTAGAAACGTACAACTAAAATATGAATACAAATATTTACTTAACACATAATAATTAATATATTATTACAAAAATAATAATATAGATCATAGAAATGACGTGGCACGAATAACAATTAACGGGCGTTAAATAATAAACGGTAAAAAATAACGGAAAAAGTACGGTCGTGAAATACGTGCTCAGGAACAACACCCGGTCAGATCTGAGAGTTCGCCGTCGTAATCGACGTCATAATGGGGAACAGTCACCGTTCAATCCGGTCATAGTTCTTCGAGGTGTTTCAGACGGTAGGGACGATGATTCCGGAACCAGAGATAGAGGTTTTGAACTGTATTACGATGACAGAGCTGGTTCCGGCTTACAGCCTTTACCAGAGATGATGTCGGAGTTTCTAATGGGATCAGGATTCGATCGATTACTTGAACAGCTATCTCAAATCGATATAACCAGATTAAATTATTCTAAACAACTGCCGGTGTCGAAATCCGCCGTTGAATCGTTATCAACAGTTGAGGTAAGTAATCTATACCTCAACAAAGAATCGCACTGTGTAATTTGTATTGAATCATTTGATTTAGGTGTTGAAGTACTTGAAATGCCTTGTAAACATATATACCCTTCTGATTGTATTGTTCCGTGGCTAAGTATTCGAAACTTGTGTACTGTTTGCCGTTATGAACTTCCTTCAGATTCGGTTGTAACAGAATCAAATTCCATTACAACAGAATCGAGTAATGAAGACATAGGATTAACGATTTGGTGATTACCTGGTGGTGGATTTGCAGTTGTTAGGTTTAATGGTGGGAGAATAAATGGTGGTGGTGAGAGATAGAGTTGTCGGTTGTGTATACGGCAGAAGGGGAAGGTGGATTAAGACCTAGTTCGGGTATGCCTAGGAGGATAATTTGGGAGTTGGGAAGGTATAGGACGAATCGAGAGAGTGGAATTGGGAGAGTGTTTCGGAATATTTTTTCGGTGTTTAGGAGAAGTAGGTCGAATTCGAGTATGAATGGTGGTTCGATGAATAGAAATAGGAGTTTCTCAAGTTCAATTTTTGGTAGAATGACATTAAGGAGAAATAGTACTTTGATTTTGGATGAACAAAATGGTATATCAAGATTGTAATGTGCAAGGCTTCATATGGTAATTGTAGAGCCAAACTTGGTAAATTATAATGTGGTTCAAGTTCCTAAACTTGCTTGTATTGTAATTTGTAAATATATTTGATTATTTGATTTGATTTAAAAAGGAAAGATTAAGTTACTTACAGTATAGTAGTGTTTCTGATATCTATTGGTGTGTTCTTTTGTGCAGTTGGTTCATTATTGATTTCAAATTGGGATCAATTTATCTTAAATTTATGTGTATTAGGTCAATTTGGTGTGTTATCATCCTGTTGTGTTTTTTATTCGAGTGGAAGCTTTCATTGAAGATGATTTGGCACGAAATCATGGTTAAAGAATGAGGCATGATATAAAAGTAAGATGGAATGGATTGTGCATAATTCCTGCTTGAAGATAATGGAGCAATGTATGATCAAACTGCTTTACTTCACTGAATAAATTTAATAACTTATAATTATTATATTTGTGACCATATAAAGTAAAGTTTATTGTGGATAAAGTATCTAATAGATACACCTAAGGATATATTGCAAGTTTAAAAGAAAAACTGATGAAAAGGATTGGTTGCTTGGTCCATTCAAACAAGAAAAGGTTGCAACATACCAGATAACTTGTTAAATTAAGGCAAGACATCAGATTTCTATGGATGTTGCACCCTAATCTAAAGTTCATACCTAACAAATATAAAGTAGCTTAAAACTAGTTGGACCATAGATAATTTATGTGATTCCTGCCCGAGTTTGGCATTTTAGTTAGAGAGTAGCAAATGAATGAAAGAAACCAAATATGAAATTTTTATCGCTTTTCTTTTACATCCTTTTATTTTTTACTTCATTTTTATTTTCGAAGAGAAGTTTATTACAATAAACTAGCAAGAAGCTAGTGAAAAAATAAAGAATTACAAAGGATTTTTTCTTTTAACAGCAGTTCGAGATCACATAACCACCCACGCGTTTATCTCCTTATATAACCCAACCCAACTGCTGCCTAGGAGAAAACCCAGCCCAATCTGAGGGCATGAGAGGTAAAACCCCCTCCCCCACTGCTCCGCAACGCAATGTGCGCAAGGCACCCTTGGGTGAAATTCAAGGGTTAAGGGGAAACTTTGTGTGCAATGCTGCACCTCACGGGAGTATAACTCCTGACCTCTCGCTAAGAGAGGCAGGACACTAACACATGAGCTACAACACAAGGTTAAAGAATTACAAAGGATTATAAAGCCAAAAGTTTCAAGAAGGAGCGAATTTGCTCCTACTTTTTAACCAAGAAAACAAAAAAAGTCTAACTAGATCAAATAACTCCTCCTTACGAATACTATTAGATGAAAATAGAAAATCGTTTGTGAGCATCCATAACCACTAAAGAGTAGCCGAAACTATGCATAAGCTTCTGATGTACGAAGCTGCATGAATAGACGTCGAGTGAATCCAAGTGAACAAATCATCCACGGTAGAAAAATTCAGCCATTGAGGATCCATTACTAAACCGATTCCAAAGAGCACATGCTAGATCACAAGCAAGAAATGTGTGATCCTTTGTTTCTAAACTTGAGAGACAGATTGGCAAACGATCGTGTCAATCTCCATACCGCAAGTGGATATATAAAACCTAGAAGGTAACGTATCCAAGTGAAGCCTTCACATGAACACATTCACCTTAATGGGAATATGCTTAAACCACCAAGTGGTTTGAGCTCGTGATGGTAAAAGATATTTATCAAGGTAAAAACGTGTGTCTTTAACCAAGAAACAACCTTCATCGTCTAAAATTCAAATCCATTTATCCACTTCGTCAATCGGTGAGATGAAATTGATCTCAGCAAGTAACAAATCAAAATGGGATGTGCCTAAAAGGGGTGTGCGACTAGGCCCAATTCGGGCCGAAAATCCGATCAAAAACCGAACAGTCTTGATTCGTTTCGAGCCTAAATAATCGATTGTATCTTGATTCTAAAGTATCGGGTTCAATCTATAAATCTTTCCAAAACCTCGTAATGTGACCATCACCTACCTTATGCTTGAGAATAGGCGAATTCAATGTGTTAGACTTGGAAAGAACGATAGTTAGAAACAATAGTGTGCCACAAACATATTGTTTTACAACCGCGATTATCGAGACCAAGTTTTTCACCATGAATTGCCTTAAAAAGTTGGACTAAATCCCACGGAATTTACAACTCGCCACATCCATTTGAGAAGCAGGGAAGTGTTGAAAGCACTCAAACTACTTTATCATAAGAAGCAAAGATTGAATTCCAGTTTAACCAATGAATTTTTTTTCGAGTTACCATTTGAGCCCCAAAGAAAGACGTCCGAAGACTCAATGGTTCTGAGGACTGAAACCGATGTCCAGAAAGAGAATAATAATACGAACCAACACTACTCAAGATGGATTTAATTAAAGTTGGTCTACCATGAATCGATAAAATTTTAGCCGATGAAGAAGATAACCAACACTACCTAAGATGGCAACCCTATTAACCTAATAGGATGGAAATCCTTGAACTGAACTGGATTTGCAACTTTCGGTACTAATGTACTGACGGGCGAGTTTGATCCGTGAGTAAGGGTACCTGAAATCATTGACAAAAGAGAAAGTGTCATCCTAATATTAATGTTGGTAGTGCTTAAAGAAGAAAAAGGAAAACCTTCCGGTCCAGGTGCTTTGTCACTACCACAGTCTCAAACTGCACTTTTTAATTCTTCCATTGTGATGTTTCACACTAACCAATTGCTTTCTGATACAAGTAACACACAAGGGTTAGCGAATGGTGTAAACTCCACTTGATCGATAACAACTTGAAACTTCGATTTGAAAAAATTCAAAAAATCATCTTTGACTAATGGAGGTGAATCAATCCAAATACAATCCACAAGAACTCCACAGATTGAGTTTTCCTTCTTTTATTGATAAGCCCATGAAAATATCCTTAATTCTCGTCGCCATCTTTGATCCATTGACATCTAGACTTTTGTAATGAGTCAAGATTATGGTAAGCGAGGATATCATCACTTTCTTTCAAAAGAGATAATCTAGACTCCCTATCCACCTGCAAAGCTACACTAACATCTAATTTACAGTCGATCTCAGCAATAAGCTCAAACACAATATCAAACGAGACTGCTCATCCATGCGTGTTTGAGCCACCCAAGATTTCACATGATTCTTAATATAATTGAGTTGTGTGTGCATTTTGAGGTGACCACGTTTAGCTAACCCGGAGCAATAGTGTCATCAATGTTACAATGAAGTAACCAAGATTTAAAAAACTTGAAGAGTATCTGTCCGTAATCAGCCTTCTTAAGGTGGAAGAGAATCGGAGAATGATTCGACTATTTACGATCAAGAACCATTACTTTTGCATCCAGAACAAGATTAAGGCCATTAGAAGATAAGATAAACCGATTTAATTTGCTAAACTTTAAGCCCGCCTTATTCGTATAAGTGAAGCTTTTGCCAGCAAGAGGCAAATCCAATAAATTAACCGTCAATGAACTCGTTAAAATTCCTTGCTTCATCGACAGAGAACGGGGAACCATCTCATTCAAAGGAGAATATGGCAGCATTAAAATACCAAAGAACAAGAAAACACACGTGTGGGAGTTCACGAAATCAGTAAGGGAGTTCTACAGGTCCGCTTTTGTCGATGGTTGTTGCGGCCCATAAACGTTAATCATGAACAAATGCTCATCGAGAAAAGACCACTTTCCATGCACAATGACATACGACTGGTGACAGCAGATGCGATCCTTTTGGAAGAAACGAGAATCGCATAGTGAAACAATGAAATAAAGCTTATTGTGTAAGTTTTTACCTTTTAAATAATAAAAAAAACAACAACAAAAAAACATATCGAGTAATAACAGTTAAAATTGCAATGCATATGAAATCATCACAATTAAATCATGTTGAAACAACCCGAAGTTCATTCTCCGAGCAATTCTGTTTAACCGGTAGATTCCTTCTAACTTACTTCTTTTATGATTTTATTAGAAATCAAATAAAGACAATACAATTTATGTAGAAAATAAGAAATATAAATGATTTTGTCTTTGTACTGATTGAATCAATTACTATTTATTACTATAATTGAATCAATTCCGCATTGGTTTCGAATTCGATGACAAATTCATAAAAAGCTAGTTCATTTATTTCAAAAAGAATTCATTTATTATTCTTTTTCCTATATACATTTCATATAATATATGTGAATATAATATTATATGTGAATATGATACTGGCTTCTTACTTCTCTGTGTAACTTTATTTATTTAAATGACATTCATGGTGAAGCAGGGACAGAAAAGAAATGTTATTGTGGAATCTATTAATGAAATACGAGGGCTCGTTCCTTTTTTTCCCTTGTGCCCTTGAAAGTAAAATAGATCATACATCATTGACCAATGACCAATGTAAGACAATCAACTCCATTTGTTAGGATAGCTTCCATCGCGTCTCTGCACATACTATGTGTAATGCTTGACTCATTTACGAACATAAAAAGGTCATTCCTTTTGGGGCTGTAGTCGGCGGTATTTTATGACATTTGAGAGTATGTGTAACGACCCAACCCGTATTTAAACCGGCCTGTAATATTTTTTTTTTCTTTAATACATTAATATTTAGGTCCCAATTATGTTTCCAAACATCTTTAATACAAATGATAAGTTCAATGAACTTCTAAAACATTTAATACATAGTTTAAATATCCGAACGGGCAACACGACCCGACTATTTTAATTTTCAACAAAACCGAGCATGGTGATTGGGAATACGCTACCCAATCCTAATAAGTCCAAAAGCACGTCTTCTAAGCAAACTACGCAAGTCCACTAGTTCCCACGCTTACCCGAGCCACCGCCTCCATGCAAATCTATAAAAATATAAACAACGAGAGGGTAAGCTAACGCTTAGTGAGTGAGAATATACTACATGCATATATATGCATAAAATGGACACGCCACACACTAATAAACAAATAGCACATACCGGAGCATCCAAGCATAAAGGCAGGCTAATATAAGCATACCGTACAATTGCTATACAACAAGCTAACAAAGTAAGTTCACCAACAACGATAAGAACAATGCCATCAAGCTACACCCGGAGGGCTAGCTACATCACAACAATACGACGATATATATAACAATGAAGCGTAAAACGCCCAAGGTTAACCCCTTAACCCAATACCAAAAGAAGATTGGCCGAACTACACGAGCTTTAGTAAATCCGCATCCACACGAGACTACTATCTTCAATACCACAACAACATCGAGGTTGGCCGAACTACACGAGCCTTAGTGAATCCGCAACCACACGAGATCACTACCTCAATAAGATGACCGAACAACATGCGTCATCGTGAATCCGTATCCATACGTGATTCACTTCACAAATCAAAAACCACGGTCGCGGGATTATAAAATCCACCACATCGGGGTTATCCAATTCACAACTCAAAATCAACCATTCGCCATTGGGGTTATATAATCCACATCACAAGCACATGTGATAACGTACACACACAGTGTGAACCTCGCCAAAGGTGGTCAGCCAAAACGCATAACCGTGCCAATTGGACCTATACACAAGTCCATCAAATCCACCTATATGTGAAGTGAGCTCTATAACCGAGAACCACTTCACCCGACCCGCACCCATCCTACACATACATATGCACATAGGATATTAATACTCACCTTAAACGCCTCGATGAAGTGCAATCCAATCCCGTAACTCGCCAATGGAACGTACATATTCCATTTATCACATAAACAAACAACACAATTAGGGTGGATCACAAACCAACCCATTTCGACAACTAGTGTAAATTCGACCCAATTGCACTTCCAAGTTCAAACCGCACCCATACTAACCAATAATCACTAACACAAGTGAAAATGGTCCTAATACGCCAGTTAAACCCAATCATAAGTGTTAAACACCAATCTTGCCCAAATTGACACCTAAACCCTAATTTTGACCCATTTCAAAATTAGTCAACCCAAATGCACCCAAAATGGTTCCAACACCTCAATAATCACTAAATACTAGTGATTACACCCATTTGCAAGTCTTACAAGCTTACACTTGCTCACCAAACCCAAAACCCGCCAACATCAATAATAAACCCGAATCTTAGTGTTAATCTTCAATTAACAACTAATGGGGTTTCATTTATGAACATACAATCAAAAGTCCCAAATTTAGATGATGAACACGAAAATGAATTTCGGAGTTAGAGCTTACCGCTAGTATCACCTTGTAGCTAAGAACGAGGAGAACGAACTTGTCTCTTACGCTTTCGATCAAAACCCGCTTCTTCCTTTCCAAAAATCCCTTTGAATCAATTGGGGTTTGAAGTTTGAGAGGATAAATGAGAAAGAAAAGGAAAAAGAAATGAAATGAGTGGATGGGATTTAAGATCCCAATCTGGCACACATGAAAAAAGACCAAAATGCCCTCAATATCCTTTTAAAATTACAAAATCTGGTACCAGCCCGCCAGGAACGCCGCGCCGCGACCCACTTTCCTCGCGCCACGAGATTACACGTGATATGGTGTCTGTTTGTCGAGCCTCCTGAAACTGAAACCAGTGTATTGTCGCGCCGCGACTTCTAGCATGGTCTGACTCATTTTCGCGTACTTGAACTTCAACACACAAACACGTCTCAAATCCTTCATATACAAGTCGTACCTACACGATACACCTATAATCATATACGGGAAAAACGGGGTGTTACAGTATGATAAGTAAGAATATCATACGATTTCTTAAGAATGTGTCAAATTAGCTTCAAATGGCATTATCAAGTTATATATTTAGTAGATAGTATAGATAGATTGTTTTAAGACATACACTCAGGAATGATTAAACATAACAATGCAAGTTTGCCGTAGTGGTCACCGAGTTGCTGTGATGACCCGAAAATTTCGACTAAATTTAAACTTAATCTTTGTATGATTAACATTTCCGACACGATAAGCAAAGTCTGTAAAACCGAATCTCAAAATTTTTGAATTACTTTTATATATTTAAATACCCTTCGGTTGTTTACGACGATTCGCGAACAATTATATGTAAATAGATACATATATACTATAACATGAAAAGGTAACAATGTATTAATTGTTTGATACCGTACATTAAACTTATTGGTTTAAATATCTATTTGAATGTATATGATAAGTTGAAATATTTATTATTAAAATTTATTTATAAATAACTTCCAATGTGTATTTAAAAACTGATTTATGTATATTAAAAAGATATATACATATATATAATAAACGATAGTAACATTCGTTTATTGATTCAATTGATATTTAGATAAGTTAACTAAAGCGTTTAAGATGAACCAGATAAACACTAATTTGTTACAGTGTTTTCAAATTGCTACAGTACCCAAAATGCTACAGTGTTTTCAAAAATCACTATTTGCTACAGTGAAATTGACTTGCTACAGTGAATTGCTACAGTAAAAATTGACTTTGCTACAGTAACTTTGCTACAGTGGTATATTTTATGGATGATTTAAGACTATATTTTGACAAAGGTACGATTCACGAAACGTAAAGTACAAGTTTTCTCAGCGTACGAAAGGGCGTTCGAAAAACCGGAACCGGGACATAAGTCGAGTGACAACGTACGACTTATCGGAACAAAAATTACAAGTCAACTATGCACGTGAATTTAATATAATAGATAATTAATTAATTTAAATTATATATATTATATTTATATTTTATTATGTCGACAAATGTTAGGACAAAAACAATGTGAGCTGTCCCTGGTCCTCATGCGAGTCGCATGGCCAGAAGGCCATTTCCATGCGAGTCGCATGACTCCAGATTTCAGGCCAAGTGCTATAAATTCTCGAGTTTTGGCCAGATAAATCACACACACACATATATTATTTTTACTCCGTATTTATTTATTTTATTATTATTATTATTATTATTATTATTATTATTATTATTATTATTAATAATAAGATTATTATTAATCTTATTATTTTTATTATTAGTGTTATTATTTTTGCGATACAAAAATAATAATGTACATAAAATATTACGACGGAGTGCTGTCCAAGTAATTTTTCAAAACGAGTTTCCGAGAAAGCTAGAGCTAAGGAAAATATGGGTTATTGCCAAGGAGGTTATGGGTAATATTCGGGGGTATTTTTGTGAATCAAACCTCGTGCTTATTATATCCAATGCGTCTACGTGCTTTCCTGCAATATTGTATATCAATATAAAACAGTGAGTTCATTTGATCCCTTTTTACATATATTTTTGGGATGAGAATACATGCGCAGTTTTATAAACTGTTTTACTAAATGGATACAAATACTAAAACTGATTTTGTGTGAGTTTCATATGATCCCTTTTACTCAATATATTTTTGGGCTCAGAATACATGCAAATGCTTTATTAACCGATATACAATATTTATATGCGTGAGTTTCATTTGCTCCCTTTTTAATTGCTTTTAAAATCTATATTTTTGGGCTGAGAATACATGCACTTTATTTTAAACGCAATGGATACAAGTACATACTAAATTCTACACCGAGTTTGAACCGAAAATCCCTTAGCTTTGGTAACTAGTAACTGCCAGTTATAAGAACTGGTGGGCGCGAGTAGTAGTATATGGATCCATAGGGCTTGATATCCCCGTCCGAGCTAGAGCACTAGCCTTTTAACGGACGTATGCTATTTGAAAAGCGTACACGTTGGTTTGCGTGTATTATTAAGATGATTATACAAAGGGTACAAATTATATATACGTTAAAGTTTAGTTACCAGGGTGCTCAATTTCGTAGAATATTTTGATAAACGTTTCTGGATGAAACAACTGAAATCTTGTGATCCACTTTTATATAATCTATTGATAAACGTTTCTGGATGAAACAACTGAAATCTTGTGATCCACCTTTATATACAGATTATACGAAACATTAAAACTATGAACTCACCAACCTTTGTGTTGACACTTGTTAGCATGTTTATTCTCAGGTTCCCTAGAAGTCTTCCGCTGTTTGCTTACATGATATACAAGCTATGTGCATGGAGTCTTGCATGCTTTATTCAAGAAAACGTTGCATTCACAAAACCATCATCATGTATCTATTTTGACTGCATTGTCAACGGAAGTATTATTATTGTAAACTATTATTTACGGTGATTGTCTATATGTAGAAATCATCAGATGTCGAAAACCTTGGAATTAAATATTCATTTATGGTATGCCTTTTCAAAAGAATGCAATGTTTACAAAACGTATCATATAGAGGTCAAATACCTCGCAATGAAATCAATGAATGACGTGTTCGTCCATATGGATTTGGAGCGATCGTCACAGTTGCCCAACAAAGCACACCACTCGGGTTTAATTCCCGGCTGAGCTAAAATGTTCAAAAAGGGAGTGGACTATAGGGCGCGCATAATGCGCAATTCATCCGGTGTCATGTCTCGCGCTCGGAGGCTTGATTACCTGATGTTTTACCTTCTGTGGGGAGCTAATGTGCTCGTTCATAGGATAGTTTACTCGCTTAAAAAAAATGATTATACGTCACACAATATTTCTTAATCATCACAAATTCACAATCACATGATTATGCGACAATTACCTGATAAGTTTATTTTAATTGCGAATTGTAAAAATTTCACACTCATATGATTTTTCAATAATTACTTGATAATTTTATTTTAAATACGAAATTACCATATTAACTATTAGACAAAAAATACGAATAGTACTAGGGGTATTTTCGTCATTTCGCCTTTTGTTTACTAACTTTTACTTTGCCAAAAAAACCCCACACTTTGTTCAAACATTAAAACCGGCCCCCCAAACAGGGGATAAAATGCCAAATCAACATTTTCATAAAAAAATCTTACATAAATTCCTCCCAAATATTCAAAAGGTCATATCTTCTCGCTCGCAACGAGTTAATTTTTCCGACATCATCGTTAAACTCGAAATAATTTTACGAACACAACGTCACTAACTATACGCAAAACGAATTCTTTTTAAAAAACGCTAAATATTTGGTGTACTTTTCATACACGTTGATTTTGCGTTAAATTTTTAAAAGTCGACAATTTCATAACGAAACACGGAGATGCACATATATTGTTAATTTAAAATAACATTTAAATCTTTCACGGTTATACCTTTTAGTTCGACTCGAGTTGCGCTTCAACGACATCATCGCTAACCACGATATAATTTTACAAACTAAAAGCAATAAAATACATTGAAAACCGAACCCCGGCGCGAATCGAGGATTCGAAAACTAGTTGTCACAAATGCACAACTATATGATTTTTCAACGATTACTCGATAATTTTATTTTAAGTACGAATTGTAAACATTTCACAATCTATATGATTTTTCAACAATTACTTGATAATTTTATTTTATATACGTAATTATTCGATATTCAATGACTAATTAATCTTTCGCACCTATGGAACAATCTTTTACCAACTCACAAGACAAATATAGATTCTTGCACGCAAAGGTCTTTGAAACTTTTTTGTGGGCCATGTGCCTCTTCCATGTGATAGAAAGCATTTTTCTCATGTACTAGTGACCTAAAAAACTTCATACCAACTTATCATGTACATGCATATTCATGTTAAAATACGCTTCTAACGTTTTTGCTAAAGTAGAGTCCCAGTAAAGAAATAGGTGTAGTGACCCGAACTTTTCCATGTTTATATATATTAATTGAGATTGATATTTACATGATTAAATGTTTCCAACATGTTAATCAATCAAACTTGTTAAGACTTGATTAATTGAAATATGTTTCATATAGACAATTGACCACCCAAGTTGATCGGTGATTCACGAACGTTAAAACTTGTAAAAACTATATGATGACATATATATGGATATATATATATATAGTTAACATGATACTATGATAAGAAAACATATCATAAAGTATATTAACAATGAACTACATATGTAAAAACAAGACTACTAACTTAATGATTTTTAAACGAGACATATATGTAACGATTATCGTTGTAAAGACATTTAATGTATATATATCATATTAAGAGATATTCATACATGATAATATCATGATAATATAATAATTTAAAATCTCATTTGATATTATAAACATTGGGTTAACAACATTTAACAAGATCGTTAACCTAAAGGTTTCAAAACAACACTTACATGTAACGACTAACGATGACTTAACGACTCAGTTAAAATGTATATACATGTAGTGTTTTAATATGTATTTATACACTTTTGAAAGACTTCAATACACTTATCAAAATACTTCTACTTAACAAAAATGCTTACAATTACATCTTCGTTCAGTTTCATCAACAATTCTACTCGTATGCACCCGTATTCGTACTCGTACAATACACAGCTTTTAGATGTATGTACTATTGGTATATACACTCCAATGATCAGCTCTTAGCAGCCCATGTGAGTCACCTAACACATGTGGGAACCATCATTTGGCAACTAGCATGAAATATCTCATAAAATTACAAAAATATGAGTAATCATTCATGACTTATTTACATGAAAACAAAATTACATATCCTTTATATCTAATCCATACACCAACGACCAAAAACACCTACAAACACTTTCATTCTTCAATTTTCTTCATCTAAGTGATCTCTCTCAAGTTCTATCTTCAAGTTCTAAGTGTTCTTCATAAATTCCAAAAGTTCTAGTTTCATAAAATCAAGAATACTTTCAAGTTTGCTAGCTCACTTCCAATCTTGTAAGGTGATCATCCAATCTCAAGAAATCTTTGTTTCTTACAGTAGGTTATCATTCTAATACAAGGTAATAATCATATTCAAACTTTGGTTCAATTTCTATAACTATAACAATCTTATTTCAAGTGATGATCTTACTTGAACTTGTTTTCGTGTCATGATTCTGCTTCAAGAACATCGAGCCATCCAAGGATTCATTGAAGCTAGATCCATTTTTCTCTTTTCCAGTAGGTTTATCCAAGGAAATTAAGGTAGTAATGATGTTCATAACATCATTCGATTCATACATATAAAGCTATCTTATTCGAAGGTTTAAACTTGTAATCACTAGAACATAGTTTAGTTAATTCTAAACTTGTTCGCAAACAAAAGTTAATCCTTCTAACTTGACTTTTAAAATCAACTAAACACATGTTCTATATCTATATGATATTCTAACTTAATGATTTAAAACCTGGAAACACGAAAAACACCGTAAAACCGGATTTACGCCGTCGTAGTAACACCGCGGGCTGTTTTGGGTTAGTTAATTAAAAACTATGATAAACTTTGATTTAAAAGTTGTTATTCTGAGAAAATGATTTTTATTATGAACATGAAACTATATCCAAAAATTATGGTTAAACTCAGAGTGGAAGTATGTTTTCTAAAATGGTCATCTAGACGTCGTTCTTTCGACTGAAATGACTACCTTTACAAAAACGACTTGTAACTTATTTTTCCGGCTATAAACCTATACTTTTTTTGTTTATATTCATAAAATATAGTTCAATATGAAATCATAGCAATTTGATTCACTCAAAACGGATTTAAAATGAAGAAGTTATGGGTAAAACAAGATTGGATAATTTTTCTCATTTTAGCTACGTGAAAATTGGTAACAAATCTATTCCAACCATAACTTAATCAACTTGTATTGTATATTATGTAATCTTGAGATACCATAGACACGTATACAATGTTTCGACCTATCATGTCGACACATCTATATATATTTCGGAACAACCATAGACACTCTATATGTGAATGTTGGAGTTAGCTATACAGGGTTGAGGTTGATTCCAAAATATATATAGTTTGAGTTGTGATCAATACTGAGATACGTATACACTGGGTCGTGGATTGATTCAAGATAATATTTATCGATTTATTTCTGTACATCTAACTGTGGACAACTAGTTATAGGTTACTAACGAGGACAGCTGACTTAATAAACTTAAAACATCAAAATATATTAAAAGTGTTGTAAATATATTTTGAACATACTTTAATATATATGTATATATTGTTATAGGTTCGTGAATCAACAGTGGCCAAGTCTTACTTCCCGACGAAGTAAAAATCTGTGAAAGTGAGTTATAGTCCCACTTTTAAAATCTAATATTTTTGGGATGAGAATACATGCAGGTTTTATAAATGATTTACAAAATAGACACAAGTACGTGAAACTACATTCTATGGTTGAATTATCGAAATCGAATATGCCCCTTTTTATTAAGTCTGGTAATCTAAGAATTAGGGAACAGACACCCTAATTGACGCGAATCCTAAAGATAGATCTATTGGGCCTAACAAACCCCATCCAAAGTACCGGATGCTTTAGTACTTCGAAATTTATATCATATCCGAAGGGTGTCCCGGAATGATGGGGATATTCTTATATATGCATCTTGTTATTGTCGGTTACCAGGTGTTCACCATATGAATGATTTTTATCTCTATGTATGGGATGTGTATTGAAATATGAAATCTTGTGGTCTATTGTTACGATTTGATATATATAGGTTAAACCTATAACTCACCAACATTTTTGTTGACGTTTAAAGCATGTTTATTCTCAGGTGAATATTAAGAGCTTCCGCTGTTGCATACTAAAATAAGGACAAGATTTGGAGTCCATGTTTGTATGATATTGTGTAAAAACTGCATTCAAGAAACTGATTTCGATGTAACATATTTGTATTGTAAACCATTATGTAATGGTCGTGTGTAAACAGGATATTTTAGATTATCATTATTTGATAATCTACGTAAAGCTTTTTAAACCTTTATTTATGAAATAAAGGTTATGGTTTGTTTTAAAAATGAATGCAGTCTTTGAAAAACGTCTCATATAGAGGTCAAAACCTCGCAACGAAATCAATTAATATGGAACGTTTTTAATCAATAAGAACGGGACATTTCAGTTGGTATCCGAGCGTTGGTCTTAGAGAACCAGAAAATTTGCATTAGTGTGTCTTATCGAGTTTGTTAGGATGCATTAGTGAGTCTGGACTTCGACCGTGTTTTCTTTAAAAATGATTGCTTAACATTTTTGTTGGAAACTATATATTTTTAACATATGAATATTATGTGATATATTAATCTCTTAACGTGTTTGATATTATGTGATAGATGTCTACCTCTAGAACAAGTCCCATTGACTCACCTAATAATAATGAAGAGTCAAATGTAAATTGGAATGATTTGTGGACTGATTCACAAGTTCCCGAAGAGGAACCGGAAGAAGAGTCGGAACCGGAAGAAGAATCGGAACCGGAAGAAGAATCGGAACCGGATGAAGAAATAGAACCGGTGGGGGAAATAATAAAACGGTTAAGTAAAAGAAAATCCTCAACCAACCAACCAAAGTTAATTATGGTCAATGGTGTTTCCGCCAAGGAAGCAAAATATTGGGAGGATTACCAATTCTCCGATGAATCGGATTCCGACGAGAATTCCGATGATGTTATAGAAATTACCCCAACTGAATTTAAAAAGGCTAAAGAAAATAATAAGGGAAAGGGCATAAAAATAGAGAAATCTAATTCCAACCCCGATGAACTTTATATGTATCGTCAACCCCCGAAGTCCTTAAGTTGTAACAATGACCCGGGAACCTCTAAACCACCAGGTTTTTCTAAACCAATGTGGACAACGACGGCTCGTATTAGGGGAACATCATATATCCCTAGAAACTTGGCAAAACGAACCAAAACCGAAGAAGAAGAAACGAGCGAGTCGGAATAAGATAGTTGTATTCGTGTGGTGTAATATATGTAATATAGTGTTCTTATGCTTTATGATATATGTAAAAATTGCTTGTATTAATAAGTATTTTTTTATGAAACTAACTCTTGTCTATTTTACAGTTTAAAAACACAAAATGGATAGACAACCCAATATTTTAAGAGACCTACCCGGAGACATGATTGATGAAATCTTGTCTAGAGTCGGCCAGAATTCTTCGGCACAACTATTTAAGGCGAGATCAGTTTGTAAGACATTCGAAGAACGTTCCAAGAATGTCTTGGTTTATAAGAGACTTTCGTTTAAAAGATGGGGGATATCACATTGGGAAACCCATAAGTTACGATGTGTTTACTTTGACGCATATATTGCGGGGAACCCAAATGCTATTTTACGCAACGGGTTAAGAAATTATTTTGACTCAATATATCCGAATATTGGACTTCGTGATTTAGAAAAAGCGGCTAACATGCAACATAAAGAAGCATGTTATGCTTACGGATTAGTAATGTTCGCTTCTCACCAAAGTGAGAACAAGAACATCGGGCTACAACTATTAAACAAAACGTTTCCACAAGTGACGGAGTCGGTAATTGGGGTAAGAAATGAGGTTTTTAGATTATTACGGGACTGTTGGACATTACGTAACCCTCGTCCCTTTGATGACGTTACAACACGCTGTCTTATCAACGGCCATAACGGTTATGTTGCACAAGACCAAGGATGGGAAGTAGTCCTAGTAAAACCAGAATGCATGACTTGTTTCTGGACGTATGAATTACGTGTCTTTATTGCCTTTGCCGAACGACTTGTGTACTAGCTAGAATTGTCTTCACAACTATCTTGTATCAAAGTTATTGTGTGCTATATTTCATGCTTTATGTAAAATAAGCGGTATTGTAAGTTTGTAAAATATTGTATAAAAGTTTGAACGCGAAATATTATTACAATCAGTTTTTCATATAGAATTGTAGTAGTTGAATTGTATATTAGCTACTAAGTATGAACTTAACGGGTAGGTACTACCCGAATTTAAACTTATAAAACGCTAATATGAAGAAAAAGCTTTTATAAATGAGTTCATATTATGCTACGAAATACTATTAACTACTCTTAATATTCTGTATGATTAACTTGTTCCATTTAACTATTTTGAAGGAAATGGCACCGACTACTCGACACACCGTGAATATGAATGAAGAGGAATTCCGTACTTTTCTAGCTACAAACATAGCCGCAGTACAAGCTGCGCTACATACCAATAATAACCTTGGATCTAGCAGTACAGGAAATCATGTAGGATGCACCTACAAAGAATTCACTGCCTGCAAACCTTTGGAATTTGATGGAACCGAAGGACCGATCGGATTGATACGGTGGACCGAGAAGGTTGAATCGGTGTTTGCCATAAGTAAGTGTACTGAAGAGGACAAAGTGAAGTACGCTACGCATACCTTCACAGGTTCTGCATTAACATGGTGGAATACCTATCTAGAGCAAGTGGGACAAGATGATGCGTACGCACTACCGTGGTCAGCATTCAAGCACTTGATGAACGAGAAGTACCGTCCCAGAACCGAGGTCAATAAGCTCAAGACAGAACTTAGAGGGTTACGAACCCAAGGATTTGATATTACCACGTACGAAAGACGATTCACAGAATTGTGCCTATTGTGTCCGGGAGCATTCGAAGATGAGGAAGAGAAGATCGACGGGTTTGTGAAAGGATTACCGGAAAGAATCCAAGAAGATATAAGTTCACACGAGCCCGCCTCCATACAACAGGCATGTAGAATGGCTCACAAACTAGTGAACCAGATTGAAGAAAGAATTAAAGAACAGACTGCTGAAGAGGCCAATGTGAAGCAAGTCAAAAGAAAGTGGGAGGAAAACGGTGATAAGAATCACCAATACAACAACAACAGCAATTACAACAATAATCGCAACAATTATCCCAACAATCGCAACATCAATCGCAACTACAACAAACGGCCCAACAACAACAACAACAACAACAACAACAACAGCAACTACAACAATCATCCCAACAACAATAATAACCGCAACAACAACAACAATCAGAAGCAGCTATGCCAAAGGTGTGAAAAGAATCACTCGGGGTTCTGCACCAAATTTTGCAACAAGTGTAAAAGAAATGGTCATAGCGCGGCGAAGTGTGAGGTCTACGGACCAGGGGTTAATAGAACGAAAGGAACAAATGGTGTCGGAATGAGTAATGGCGGAGCAAGTAGTGTCGGAGCAAGTTATGCCAATGTAGTTTGTTATAAATGTGGAAAACCAGGCCACATTATTAGAAATTGCCCGAACCAGG
The DNA here is from genome assembly GCF_046630445.1 of Rutidosis leptorrhynchoides. NCBI lineage: Eukaryota > Viridiplantae > Streptophyta > Magnoliopsida > Asterales > Asteraceae > Rutidosis > Rutidosis leptorrhynchoides. The sequence continues at coordinate 618,851,448 of NC_092335.1, forward strand.
AGAACACGAATGGACAAGGCCGTGGAAGAGTTTTCAATATTAATGCGGTAGAGGCACAGGAAGACCCGGAGCTTGTTATGGGTACGTTTCTTATTGACAATAAATCTGCTTACGTTTTATTTGATTCGGGTGCGGATAGAAGCTATATTAGTAGAGATTTTTGTGCTAAATTAAGTTGTCCATTGACGCCTTTGGATAGTAAATTTTTACTCGAATTAGCAAATGGTAAATTAATTTCAGCAGATAATATATGTCGGAATCGAGAAATTAAACTGGTTAGCGAAACATTTAAGATTGATTTGATACCAGTAGAGTTAGGGAGTTTTGATGTGATAATCGGTATGGACTGGTTGAAAGAAGTGAAAGCGGAGATCGTTTGTTACAAAAATGCAATTCGCATTATACGAGAAAAAGGAAAACCCTTAATGGTGTACGGAGAAAAGGGCAACACGAAGCTACATCTTATTAGTAATTTGAAGGCACAAAAACTAATAAGAAAAGGTTGCTATGCTGTTCTAGCACACGTCGAGAAAGTACAAACTGAAGAAAAGAGCATCAATGATGTTCCCATTGCAAAAGAATTTACCGATGTATTTCCGAAAGAATTACCGGGATTACCCCCACATCGATCCGTTGAATTTCAAATAGATCTTGTACCAGGAGCTGCACCAATAGCTCGTGCTCCTTACAGACTCGCACCCAGCGAGATGAAAGAACTGCAAAGCCAATTACAAGAACTTTTAGAGCGTGGTTTCATTCGACCAAGCACATCACCGTGGGGAGCTCCTGTTTTGTTTGTCAAGAAGAAAGATGGTACATTCAGGTTGTGTATCGACTACCGAGAGTTGAACAAACTTACCATCAAGAACCGCTACCCACTACCAAGAATCGACGACTTATTTGATCAACTACAAGGCTCGTCTGTTTATTCAAAGATTGACTTACGTTCCGGGTATCATCAAATGCGGGTGAAAGAAGATGATATTCCAAAGACTGCTTTCAGAACACGTTACGGTCATTACGAGTTTATGGTCATGCCATTTGGTTTAACTAATGCACCAGCTGTGTTCATGGACCTTATGAACCGAGTGTGTGGACCATACCTTGACAAGTTTGTCATTGTTTTCATTGATGACATACTTATTTACTCAAAGAATGACCAAGAACACGGTGAACATTTGAGAAAGGTGTTAGAAGTATTGAGGAAGGAAGAATTGTACGCTAAGTTTTCAAAGTGTGCATTTTGGTTGGAAGAAGTTCAATTCCTCGGTCACATAGTGAACAAAGAAGGTATTAAGGTGGATCCGGCAAAGATAGAAACTGTTGAAAAGTGGGAAACCCCGAAAACTCCGAAACACATACGCCAGTTTTTAGGACTAGCTGGTTACTACAGAAGGTTCATCCAAGACTTTTCCAGAATAGCAAAACCCTTGACTGCATTAACGCATAAAGGGAAGAAATTTGAATGGAATGATGAACAAGAGAAAGCGTTTCAGTTATTGAAGAAAAAGCTAACTACGGCACCTATATTGTCATTGCCTGAAGGGAATGATGATTTTGTGATTTATTGTGATGCATCAAAGCAAGGTCTCGGTTGTGTATTAATGCAACGAACGAAGGTGATTGCTTATGCGTCTAGACAATTGAAGATTCACGAACAAAATTATACGACGCATGATTTGGAATTAGGCGCGGTTGTTTTTGCATTAAAGACTTGGAGGCACTACTTATATGGGGTCAAAAGTATTATATATACCGACCACAAAAGTCTTCAACACATATTTAATCAGAAACAACTGAATATGAGGCAGCGTAGGTGGATTGAATTATTGAATGATTACGACTTTGAGATTCGTTACCACCCGGGGAAGGCAAATGTGGTAGCCGATGCCTTGAGCAGGAAGGACAGAGAACCCATTCGAGTAAAATCTATGAATATAATGATTCATAATAACATTACTACTCAAATAAAGGAGGCGCAACAAGGAGTTTTAAAAGAGGGAAATTTAAAGGATGAAATACCCAAAGGATCGGAGAAGCATCTTAATATTCGGGAAGACGGAACCCGGTATAGGGCTGAAAGGATTTGGGTACCAAAATTTGGAGATATGAGAGAAATGGTACTTAGAGAAGCTCATAAAACCAGATACTCAATACATCCTGGAACTGGGAAGATGTACAAGGATCTCAAGAAACATTTTTGGTGGCCGGGTATGAAAGCCGATGTTGCTAAATACGTAGGAGAATGTTTGACGTGTTCTAAGGTCAAAGCTGAGCATCAGAAACCATCAGGTCTACTTCAACAACCCGAAATCCCGGAATGGAAATGGGAAAACATTACCATGGATTTCATCACTAAATTGCCAAGGACTGCAAGTGGTTTTGATACTATTTGGGTAATAGTTGATCGTCTCACCAAATCAGCACACTTCCTACCAATAAGAGAAGATGACAAGATGGAGAAGTTAGCACGACTGTATTTGAAGGAAGTCGTCTCCAGACATGGAATACCAATCTCTATTATCTCTGACAGGGATGGCAGATTTATTTCAAGATTCTGGCAGACATTACAGCAAGCATTAGGAACTCGTCTAGACATGAGTACTGCCTATCATCCACAAACTGATGGGCAGAGCGAAAGGACGATACAAACGCTTGAAGACATGCTACGAGCATGTGTTATTGATTTCGGAAACAGTTGGGATCGACATCTACCGTTAGCAGAATTTTCCTACAACAACAGCTACCATTCAAGCATTGAGATGGCGCCGTTTGAAGCACTTTATGGTAGAAAGTGCAGGTCTCCGATTTGTTGGAGTGAAGTGGGGGATAGACAGATTACGGGTCCGGAGATTATACAAGAAACTACCGAGAAGATCATCCAAATTCAACAACGGTTGAAAACCGCCCAAAGTCGACAAAAGAGCTACGCTGACATTAAAAGAAAAGATATAGAATTTGAAATTGGAGAGATGGTCATGCTTAAAGTTGCACCTTGGAAAGGCGTTGTTCGATTTGGTAAACGAGGGAAATTAAATCCAAGGTATATTGGACCATTCAAGATTATTGATCGTGTCGGCCCAGTAGCTTACCGACTAGAGTTACCTCAACAACTCGCGGCTGTACATAACACTTTCCACGTCTCGAATTTAAAGAAATGTTTTGCTAAAGAAGATCTCACTATTCCGTTAGATGAAATCCAAATCAACGAAAAACTTCAATTCATCGAAGAACCCGTCGAAATAATGGATCGTGAGGTTAAAAGACTTAAGCAAAACAAGATACCAATTGTTAAGGTTCGATGGAATGCTCGTAGAGGACCCGAGTTCACCTGGGAGCGTGAAGATCAGATGAAGAAGAAATACCCGCATCTATTTCCAGAAGATTCGTCAACACCTTCAACAGCTTAAAATTTCGGGACGAAATTTATTTAACGGGTAGGTACTGTAGTGACCCGAACTTTTCCATGTTTATATATATTAATTGAGATTGATATTTACATGATTAAATGTTTCCAACATGTTAATCAATCAAACTTGTTAAGACTTGATTAATTGAAATATGTTTCATATAGACAATTGACCACCCAAGTTGATCGGTGATTCACGAACGTTAAAACTTGTAAAAACTATATGATGACATATATATGGATATATATATATATAGTTAACATGATACTATGATAAGAAAACATATCATAAAGTATATTAACAATGAACTACATATGTAAAAATAAGACTACTAACTTAATGATTTTTAAACGAGACATATATGTAACGATTATCGTTGTAAAGACATTTAATGTATATATATCATATTAAGAGATATTCATACATGATAATATCATGATAATATAATAATTTAAAATCTCATTTGATATTATAAACATTGGGTTAACAACATTTAACAAGATCGTTAACCTAAAGGTTTCAAAACAACACTTACATGTAACGACTAACGATGACTTAACGACTCAGTTAAAATGTATATACATGTAGTGTTTTAATATGTATTTATACACTTTTGAAAGACTTCAATACACTTATCAAAATACTTCTACTTAACAAAAATGCTTACAATTACATCTTCGTTCAGTTTCATCAACAATTCTACTCGTATGCACCCGTATTCGTACTCGTACAATACACAGCTTTTAGATGTATGTACTATTGGTATATACACTCCAATGATCAGCTCTTAGCAGCCCATGTGAGTCACCTAACACATGTGGGAACCATCATTTGGCAACTAGCATGAAATATCTCATAAAATTACAAAAATATGAGTAATCATTCATGACTTATTTACATGAAAACAAAATTACATATCCTTTATATCTAATCCATACACCAACGACCAAAAACACCTACAAACACTTTCATTCTTCAATTTTCTTCATCTAAGTGATCTCTCTCAAGTTCTATCTTCAAGTTCTAAGTGTTCTTCATAAATTCCAAAAGTTCTAGTTTCATAAAATCAAGAATACTTTCAAGTTTGCTAGCTCACTTCCAATCTTGTAAGGTGATCATCCAATCTCAAGAAATCTTTGTTTCTTACAGTAGGTTATCATTCTAATACAAGGTAATAATCATATTCAAACTTTGGTTCAATTTCTATAACTATAACAATCTTATTTCAAGTGATGATCTTACTTGAACTTGTTTTCGTGTCATGATTCTGCTTCAAGAACATCGAGCCATCCAAGGATTCATTGAAGCTAGATCCATTTTTCTCTTTTCCAGTAGGTTTATCCAAGGAAATTAAGGTAGTAATGATGTTCATAACATCATTCGATTCATACATATAAAGCTATCTTATTCGAAGGTTTAAACTTGTAATCACTAGAACATAGTTTAGTTAATTCTAAACTTGTTCGCAAACAAAAGTTAATCCTTCTAACTTGACTTTTAAAATCAACTAAACACATGTTCTATATCTATATGATATTCTAACTTAATGATTTAAAACCTGGAAACACGAAAAACACCGTAAAACCGGATTTACGCCGTCGTAGTAACACCGCGGGCTGTTTTGGGTTAGTTAATTAAAAACTATGATAAACTTTGATTTAAAAGTTGTTATTCTGAGAAAATGATTTTTATTATGAACATGAAACTATATCCAAAAATTATGGTTAAACTCAGAGTGGAAGTATGTTTTCTAAAATGGTCATCTAGACGTCGTTCTTTCGACTGAAATGACTACCTTTACAAAAACGACTTGTAACTTATTTTTCCGACTATAAACCTATACTTTTTTTGTTTATATTCATAAAATATAGTTCAATATGAAATCATAGCAATTTGATTCACTCAAAACGGATTTAAAATGAAGAAGTTATGGGTAAAACAAGATTGGATAATTTTTCTCATTTTAGCTACGTGAAAATTGGTAACAAATCTATTCCAACCATAACTTAATCAACTTGTATTGTATATTATGTAATCTTGAGATACCATAGACACGTATACAATGTTTCGACCTATCATGTCGACACATCTATATATATTTCGGAACAACCATAGACACTCTATATGTGAATGTTGGAGTTAGCTATACAGGGTTGAGGTTGATTCCAAAATATATATAGTTTGAGTTGTGATCAATACTGAGATACGTATACACTGGGTCGTGGATTGATTCAAGATAATATTTATCGATTTATTTCTGTACATCTAACTGTGGACAACTAGTTATAGGTTACTAACGAGGACAGCTGACTTAATAAACTTAAAACATCAAAATATATTAAAAGTGTTGTAAATATATTTTGAACATACTTTAATATATATGTATATATTGTTATAGGTTCGTGAATCAACAGTGGCCAAGTCTTACTTCCCGACGAAGTAAAAATCTGTGAAAGTGAGTTATAGTCCCACTTTTAAAATCTAATATTTTTGGGATGAGAATACATGCAGGTTTTATAAATGATTTACAAAATAGACACAAGTACGTGAAACTACATTCTATGGTTGAATTATCGAAATCGAATATGCCCCTTTTTATTAAGTCTGGTAATCTAAGAATTAGGGAACAGACACCCTAATTGACGCGAATCCTAAAGATAGATCTATTGGGCCTAACAAACCCCATCCAAAGTACCGGATGCTTTAGTACTTCGAAATTTATATCATATCCGAAGGGTGTCCCGGAATGATGGGGATATTCTTATATATGCATCTTGTTATTGTCGGTTACCAGGTGTTCACCATATGAATGATTTTTATCTCTATGTATGGGATGTGTATTGAAATATGAAATCTTGTGGTCTATTGTTACGATTTGATATATATAGGTTAAACCTATAACTCACCAACATTTTTGTTGACGTTTAAAGCATGTTTATTCTCAGGTGAATATTAAGAGCTTCCGCTGTTGCATACTAAAATAAGGACAAGATTTGGAGTCCATGTTTGTATGATATTGTGTAAAAACTGCATTCAAGAAACTGATTTCGATGTAACATATTTGTATTGTAAACCATTATGTAATGGTCGTGTGTAAACAGGATATTTTAGATTATCATTATTTGATAATCTACGTAAAGCTTTTTAAACCTTTATTTATGAAATAAAGGTTATGGTTTGTTTTAAAAATGAATGCAGTCTTTGAAAAACGTCTCATATAGAGGTCAAAACCTCGCAACGAAATCAATTAATATGGAACGTTTTTAATCAATAAGAACGGGACATTTCAATAGGTCACTAGTGGAGACAAGGAGGAAACAGATGGGTGCTCAGCCTTCCTCAATAGGCCCAATTTCAATTAAATATTAAATATTAATAGCTCATATTAATTATTTTAGCTAAGCCTCCCTCAATGATTCATCTAACTCAATTGTTTGAATTACCTATCTTCCAAACTGAAACATATATTAGAACAATCCAAAGGTACCCTGACATCCTTGCAAGAGGTCCCAAGTTCGAATCTTGGGGCGGGCATGGAAGAGTTGAAAAGAACCATGAAGTATACCTGATGGGCTACGTATAATAGAGTATGTGGTCGAATTACTCGCCCTCCCCGGTAACCCGAACATGAAAAACCTTAGAACTTTTATTAACTGGAACATATCGTACAAATTTACTTATCAATTATTAAGATGAGCCATATCAGTTTTTGTACTGCAAATATTCTAATAAGATTTTTTATTGTTTAATAGTTGCTAAAGTTTCGTAAGTAGTTATCTATATATGTATCAAACAAATAGAATACGTTATGCATAGGAAGTTGGTCTCTTTTAGTTTTACTTGGTTTGACTCTTTAACTATCGAGTAAGCCTCCCCCATCGTCAAATTCTGGCTTCGCCCCTGAAAAAGGTCCCTTTATTCGTCTACAAAATTTTCCTTTAGACCATCTCTAACGCAGCATGTTAGGCTTTGTGTGCTCGCAACACCCCTTCAGCACTCCTCTAACGCGACATGTGAAGGTCTTCAAGCTAGGCGTGTGTGTTCCTAGCACCGGAACAATGTTGGCGTGTAGATATTATGATTGGTCCAAATTAAATTTTTTTTTTTTTTTTTAATATTTATCCACTATTTCACCCAACTTCCAATTATATTTTAACACGTCACTCAACACTTCACCCCATTATTTAATAATTTACCAGCACGCCATCAAGCACCCCACCTCCACCCAGCAACACGCCAACACGTCTAGAAGGGTTAAAGATGGTCTTATTATTCATGTTAATATAGGCTCTCACACTTTTGTGAAAGTTCAGAGCGTGTTTTGCTTGGCGAAATATTGTGATGGAATTGAAGTTTCAATGGAATTAAATTAAATTTAAATAAAAGGCATATTCATATTTTTATATTATAGTCTTCGTTTGGTGAGCAAAAATTTTGTAAGGAGTGGGAATGTAGCTTATACAAAATGACATAATTATCCTCCTAAGTTTTTAGGATCAAATAACTTCTGGTCTAGCGGTATTAAGGAAAATTATTAAATTTGAGGTTATGAATTTGAGTCCCGTAGTGGACAAAACACAACCGGTCCTACATGTTATGATGCCCTGGACGAGATGATAAAATGATGTCCCAATTTAATTTTGAAAATAAACACACACATTAATTCAGGAGTTTCTCTTTTTAACTGTGAATATATTTTATTTATAACGAAAATGATTGTTGAATTATCTTAAACTTTGAATAAATTATTGAATGTCAAAAATTTAAATGTTAAAAAAATATAAATGTTAAACTTAACTGCTTTCGACCTGGGTTAGTTTTATTTCAAATAAGTCAAACAAAAACGCTTAGCTAACAGACAACGATCAAAGTTTAATCATATTTATGCATCAGAAATATTTCTTTGCAAAAGGATAAAAATGTAATTTCGGTTCAACTCAACCAGCCCGGCTTGTGGCCCAAATATCTTTTGACATAACCCAACAGCCTGTTTGGATTTACAATGATTCGATGCAACAAGACTTTGTTCTTGGTCCGGTATTGATCTCCCTCTATTTTCGTCTTGGATGGAAGGAATGGGTTAAGTTGATTTTGACATTGAGATGTTCAAACAATAATTCGATGAGAAGTAATTTGTCTGACCATATTCGTAAATTTTCTTTCTTGGATTAAATTTTGGGGTTAAAGCCAAAAATAGGCTACAAACTTATACAAATGTACCGATGTCGCCCACAAACTCATTTTCGTCCTACTGTCGCCTACAAACTTATAAAAAATGTGCTAATATAAACAAAATACTTTTTTTAACCGTCAACCAAAATGGTTGATTACGTGGCTTCTAAGTAGTCATGACACGTTGGTGATACATCGAAACAGAACTGAAATTATATGGGCGACATCGGGACACAACTGAAAGTATATGGGCGACATCGGAACATATAAAATGAATAAAAAAGTTAAATAATTAACTTTACCGGTTCAGCAGGTAACCGGTAACGAAATGTTAACATCAGCACATTTTTTATAAGTTTGTAGGCGACAGTAGGACGGAAATGAGTTTGTGGGAGACATCGGTACATTTGTGTAAGTTTGTAGCCTATTTTTGACTTTAACCCTAAATTTTGAGGTAAAAGTTGTATTAGTACCACCGAGGCATTGCCTGAGTGGTTTCCAAGTCTTAGTAGGGGGTGGTTTTCTTCACGCTTTTTCCGCGATTAGTTGCCAAGCAACCCGGAACTCACGATTAGTTGCCAAGCAACCCGGGTCAATCTTTGGAGTTTCCTACCTAGCGTGTGTGAGTTGCTGATATTGCTTTAAACATACATATATTTCGACGCAATATCATTTATATTTCATCGGCTTTTACCGAAACGAAGACATTCAAATGCATAATTCACGAGAAAAATGACAAAAGTAAACACGAGCTTGAAGTTTGAAGAAACGACGATAAAACGACGGATTTAAACCAAATATATATCAAGATAATGTTTACCCGAATGCAAGTTCAAGATGATCGAAGAAAAAGAGTTCAAAAGAAAGTTCCAAGTCGATATACGTCAACACGGGGTGAACAAAGAACAAACGAAATAATAAAAATTAAAAAAACTACCGTTTACTCTTACGCGGATCGCGTATGTAAGTACGCGAAACGCGTAATAATTTGCTCCTACGCGGAACGTGTAACATCTTACGCGAAACGCGTAATCTCGAGACCAGATTCAGATCTGAAATGCAAATGGGACGGCTGCTTTTGGATTTAATACTACAACCTTTTCAACTTTACAGATGAAAAAGAGAATATACACTCAACTCACCTACTACCTTCAAATTCTGAGATGATATAATACGGAGTATAGTAGTCAGTAGAGGAAAGACAGCTCCAAAATTCTATACAACACACATTTACAGATATCAATTATTTTAGCTACTGTATTTATTTTTCATTCCCTCAGTATCATTTATTTTCAGTCCAAGGTTCAATTTTTAGTATAGTTTCAGATTTAAGGGTGTATTGTTCGTGATTAAGGGTATTATTGTACGAGTGCAAGGGGTGTTGTTATTGTAATTTTCTACCGTTTAAAGTAAATGAAAGTGAAGATTTTCGTAAGTATATCCCATTAAAATTATCGTTATCAATTTTTATCGTTATTATTATGTTTGTATACTTATATTTTCATGTTTACCTTAGTATAATGAGTAGCTAATTTCCCTAGTGTTTGCTTAGATGTAGAGCCCCTAGTGAAATGGATTGTTATCATTTGTAAAAATTAAAATGTAACTTAAGTATTTTTAACATTGAGCCTAATTAAAAGAACCATTATTATGTACTTGGATATTTAACCTTGTCACTTAATTTATTAGATTCAAATAACGAAAGTTATTTTTATCTATATAAATTAAGCTTCAACATTAAAAGTGATCTAGACGAACTTATGAATAATTTACTAACACTAAATTAGAAATAAAGTTCGGTGGTTTGGGTAATATCACTAGTCATATAATAGTGAAATTGTAAAAAGAAAAACCGTTATGATTTGGGTTTTGGCGAAAGTCAAAACTGGGTTGGGTCTCAATTTAAATACTTGGGGAATAGTAACTATCTAAAATAAGATCCGATGAAAATTAGATTGAATTTAGTTAGTCATAACTTTATATTTATTCGAAAGAAAAAAATATATAAAGTTTTATACTAAAACATTTTAATAGGGCTTAAACTCAAAACAATCCATGGATCTAGAGGTGACAATTTAAGTAAACACTCCCATTTATTTATATATTGTAAAATACTTATTATTATTATTATTTACGTATTATTATTATTCACTAAAAATAAAAATATACATCAAAATACTCGAATTTGTACCAGAACTGTTTGTCACATCGAAAATGAACTTACGCGTATCGTGTATACATCACACGAAACGCGCACCTTCAAAATTATACGCTGAACGCGTATAAATCTACGCGAAACGCGTACGTATTAAAATACCACTGTTACGAATTTTATTTGAATTCTAAGTTTTAAATTAAATCTTTTATTATTATTTTAAAGTAATTAATTTATAATTAGTTTAATTATTATAATTTCCTATAATTCAGTTTTATATTTAATTTAAGTTATTATTTAGTTAATTTAAATAAATTTGTATTATAATTTATTGCTCAAAACAAAATTCTAATCAATTAGTTTTATTAAAAGTTATTATTTTATTAATTATCATTTAGTAAAAAAACTTGTTTTTATCACAATTAGTATAGTTTCAATTAATTCACTTTTAAGTTAATAATTATAAATCATGAAATCTTGTAATTTTAATTAATATGTAGTTCAATTAAATATAAGAATAAGTTATATTTTATTATTATGTTATGCTAAATATAAATTCCTAATCTAAAACCCCCTTTAAATAATTTTAACTTCAAAGACTATTAAAAACCATTAAACACTGTCTCCCTGTGGAACGAACCGGATTTACCAACAAAATGAACTACGCGGATAGGACTAGTTGCCTATATGTGCGAAATCAACCTGAATTCATTAAAACACCATATATACAATAAAACAATTCGTGTAGCAAAATAACTCAAATCCGTTCATAAAATAAAGGTACTGTTTCACACCATCAGTTGCAAATGAGAGTATTCGATGCGAAAATTCGCAGTTAAAAAAAAAAGTTGTATTAGTTGGCATACTTGTCTCGCTATCTCTTTGTAATGTCTCTCTTGGCATTTGGTTAGGGAGTTATGAAGTTTCGCAGCTAAAAACAAAAAAGAAAAAAAGAAAAAAAAGGCGTTTGCTCTGTTTGTGTGAAGTCATCTTGTAGGTTGACTAAAAAGTATAAACTTACATCCATATCGAAAACCAGAGAGAAGTCTTAAATGAAAGGAACCTATATATTTAGACGCTCTATCCTAACATTATCATCCATGTTTTACTATATGAAAACGTGATTATTAAAATATTGATTCTAAACATAAAGTCAAACAAACACCCCCTTAAGCTCGAACCTAATAAGGATATAGCTAGCCGTAAATAATCTAATGGAAAGAATGAAAAGAGACTATATCACTTATCACTATCCTTAATTTAGAGTATATACTATATACTGTAGTAAATATATACGGTTTTTTTCAATAGTCAATTTGGAAATTAGAAATAGTTTACTCAGATATATATTATCTAACCGAGTTACCGTGATCATTTCTACCTTTTTCTTAATGTAAAATTTGATTTTGAAACCTCTTGTAAATATACTACGATCCAACTGTTAAGTGTTAACCTATTGATAGTTTTTTGGTACTACATATTAGTTCCCATGATTAGGTGGCTATCCTTGGACTAGACTATCAATTCTAGAACTGTGAATGGTACGGGACTAGACCAAATTAACCCGATTCGGTTCCTTCGGAGTCCCATTTTATAGCAAAAAGCCGGACCGAGGACCAGACCATATAATACCGGTTCGGTTCTCAAAATTTCGGTTCAATTCTCAAATTCTAATCTGAACGTTTATTTATTTATTTATTTTTTTCAAATTAGAATTCTTGTTAACAATTCTCCAAATTTGATACGGGTCAACTTCAATTCTATCAGTATCATATCATAGATGTTTTTCATTACTTTTGCTTATAAGGAAGGTGGGTACGATGTCAAAATCTTTGTCGATTGGAATGGAAGTTGTTAAGGCCCCTGTTTTTGTTGAATTTACGCTATCACAACCTAACTATAGTTTAACCCTATAACATTCATCATTATATTGTACCATACCATTTGTAACTAAAAGATTTGATTTGTTAAGCAATTTTGTAACCATTCTTTATCGCCTTGATTAACAAAATTAACGGTTAAATTAAATTTCCGTTTCTTCCTTATTTTGCCATATGAAAACTATAACTTACTTTCCCCCCCCCCCCCCAAGTATACATTATGTGTTTTAATATGTATAAGATATAACATTGAGTTGTAGCTCAACTCGTAGTGACCTGACTCTCTTAGCGCGAAGTCAGGAGTTCGACTTTACTGGGCTGCAACATTACACTCAATGTTATCCATGACATGAAGTATCCACCCAGATCGCCTTTCGCTTAGTGCGGGGCAACGGGGATCCTGGGGGGTTTTACCGGTCATGCCCTCGGATTGTCCTGTTTCCTTCAGGGTAGTAGTTAAATGCGGGTTATGCAACTACGGAAGATGAACGCGAGGGTGATTTAGTCTCCCTGGGTAATCCCAAACTGATGTCTAAAAAAATATGTATATATATATGTGTGTGTGTGTGTGTGTGTGTGTGTGTGTGTGTTTGTTTTAACGGCATGTATAAGATAGATATAGATATATATGTGATATTGTTAAAGTCACAAGAATTTGATATTTATGAAAGTATAGATACTTATAGCTATGATCTTATATTTATCATCATTGTTAAATAAGCTTACCACACTCAACTTAAATGTAATAAATTTTTACATATTTCTATAGAAACATGAACGCACAACCATTTGATTAATGAGCCACGTATTACTTATATACTAATAGTCCAAAGATTTGTTAATGATTTGTAATTCGTTATTAGTATAGTATTATCCAAATTATTTTATTTTTAGTATATGCTCAGTTCATATAAGAAGGCGTGGCTTTCAAATCCTAAAAAAAGAGTAAGATAGTCATGATCATACTAGAATTATACAGGAGTTGACATACAAGTCAAAATCAGGTAAATTGACTTTAACACCACTCCAATGTATAATTGGGCCACATGCAGTAGGTAAATATGTGTTCTTCACAATTATACGTACATACATCCTATATATACCACTACCTCCAAATGTTTTAACCATCATTACATTACAATTACTTTACAATAACTACTAAAAGCAAACAACAATTCAAAATGGGCATACCATCAACTTTCTTGGCTACTTTTTTCTTCCTCTCATGCTTTATTTGCTTGTACCCTGATATCGTGATAGCGAAACATGATGCATCCCCTGTTACTCGACACTATAAGCTAGACGTAAGTGTCATCGTGTCAATACTTTATAACTTTATATTGTCGATCGATTATCTAATACTTGTATGCATTTTCAGATACGGATGAAAAATGTGACAAGATTGTGTCACACCAAAAGCATAATAACCGTCAATGGTCAATTCCCGGGCCCACGGCTAATCGCTAGGGAAGGCGACAGACTCGTGATAAAAGTTGTCAATCATGTCTCAAACAATATCAGTATCCATTGGTAAGTTTTGATTATATTTTAAAAGCTGTCAATGTAAACAAAATTTTACAATGACACAATTTTGTAATGTATTTTTTTTTTTAATTTTTTGCTATGAGTGTAGGCATGGAATTCGACAACTTCGAAGTGGATGGGCTGATGGGCCAGCATACATAACACAATGCCCAATTCAAACGGGCCAATCATACGTTTACAATTTCACCATTGTTGGTCAGACAGGAACCCTTTGGTACCATGCCCATATTTCGTGGATTAGATCAACCCTTTACGGCCCAATTGTTATTCTCCCTAGGCATAACACTTCATACCCTTTTGTGAAGCCTTACAAGGAAGTCCCTATTATATTTGGTAAATAATAAAAATCACCTTTTGTTTAAATATTAGTATTTTGAATCTTGTACTGAATAATGTAGTTTTAATTGGTAGGTGAGTGGTGGAAGAGAGATACAGAGGCTGTGATCAGTCAGGCCCTTCAAACCGGAGCTGGCCCAAATAATTCAGACGCTTTTACCTTTAACGGGCTTCCTGGCCCATTATACAATTGTTCATCACCAAAAGGTGCCTTATTAATAATGCATTTTGACACATCCAGTTTATACATTTTAGTAATTTGTTGATCTTTCAAGAAAATAATAACTTTATTTATTATATATGCAGAAACTTTTCGTCTTAAGGTTAAGCCCGGGAAGACTTATCTCCTTCGCATGATCAACGCTGCTCTCAATGATGAACTATTTTTCAAAATTACAAACCATACTTTTACAGTTGTCGATGCTGATGCAAGTTACGTTAAGCCATTTGAAACAGACACAATCTTCATTACACCAGGCCAAACGACCAATGTGCTTTTAAAGACCAAAAACATCAACTCCAATGCAAAATTCATGATGGCAGCCCGACCTTATTCGACAGCAGCTTCTGGAACCTTCGATAACACCACTGTTGCTGGTGTTCTCGAATACAACAGTAAAGTGTCATCATCATTCTCCAATAGTTCGATCAAAAACCTACCCTTACCTTCACTCCCAGCTATCAATGCCACATCATACGTAGCCAATTGGACCAACAAATTTCATAGTTTAGGAAACTCTAAAGTTCCACAAACCGTTCAAAACCACTATTTTTTTACAGTCGGGCTAGGGACTGACCCTTGCCCGAAAAATCAAACATGTCAAGGGCCCAATGGCACCAAATTTTCGGCGTCAGTTAACAACATTTCCTTTACCATGCCCACAACCGCACTTCTTCAAGCCCGTTATTTTGGAAAATCAAACGGGCTTTTCACCACGAATTTTCCAGTTTTTCCTGTTAATAAATTTAATTACACGGGCCCACCACCGAATAACACCGTGGTTTCTCATGGTACAAAAGTGGTGGTCCTACCATACAATACAACCGTGGAGCTCGTGATGCAAGGGACTAGTATTCAAGGAGCCGAAAGCCACCCGCTTCACCTTCACGGGTTTAACTTTTATGTTGTGGGTCAAGGAACGGGCAACTTTAATTCGGCTACTGACCCGGCCAAATTCAATCTTGTTGACCCGGTTGAAAGAAACACGGTTGGTGTGCCTTCGGGAGGGTGGGTTGCGATTCGGTTTCGGGCTGATAACCCTGGTGTTTGGTTTATGCATTGTCATATTGAGATTCATTTGAGTTGGGGTTTGAAAATGGTATGGGCTGTAATGGATGGGAAGCTACCAAATCAAAAGTTACCTCCACCACCTTCTGATCTTCCAAAATGTTGACTTTGACTTTATTTGAACCCAAAGTGTTGACTTTGACTCGACGAGTCTTTTGTTTTTCGATTTTTTAAGTTATGTATTTGTGAGTGATTGTTTACATAGCTTTTTTGGCTGTTCAATGGGTTTGTTTCTATGTAAAGCACAATAAGACATTGTTTTGTAAAATATATCTGATTTGAATTGTTTATAGTTTATGTTATGTTTGATATACATTTTAAAGTATAGAAAAACGATCTATTTTAACCGATTTTAACTTATATCGCATATTATAATCTATATCTAATACTATCTTATAAATGGCTAATATGATGACATCATTAAACAACCTATTTCCTTCTTTAAAAAAAAATCAAAATTAAAAAGAAAAAATTAGAAGCCATGATGATGATGTCATTAGTATTAAGATTAAATTATAATTTCCTACAGTCCGTATTGAGATCGATTTTGTAATAAAAGGTTTGAAAGAATAACTTGGTTTTCAATAAAGAGGGTTGTTAAATAGGAGGTAGTGAGATTGATTGTGCAAGTAGCTATTCAGATAGTGAAATGTTTTGATACTCAGGAAAGAATTGTGAGAATGGAAATAAAAGTGAAAGGTTATAAAGAGTCTTTCATTTAAAATTATCACTTGATTAAGTTGTTTGGTGTCTTCGAGTTCATCCGAATCTAAGTTCTTAAAGTAAGTATAGTTCTTTGTTAACAAATTGATCTATTTAAAAAAAAAAATATATGTAAGAAATTTTGTCATTTTATAAGCATATCAATATCAATTATTTGATAAAATTCAAAATGAATAGTTAAAACTTATTAACACGTTGAAGTAATGTTTGAAATAAGTTTTGATGGTAGTCTTTTAGCTACTTATTAAATATGTTTCTTATAACTCAAACAAATTCTAATGATGTAGGTTCATAAGAGGTGGATATGACAATGCGAAGCCACTACAAGCGATGAGTCTAATTTAAGCGCAACTTACACGTTCGAGGTAAGATACCATTACCAAATTTTAAGTCACATGTCATGAAAATGAGTAGCGATTTAGTCTTTTAGTTAATTTAGTAAAGGTTTCACTGTTATCATTTTGGTGCGTTAAAATGGGTTGGGTTGACTCAAAAGCAATAAGGAAAAAAGATATCTTTTAGTGTAACAAAATGAGTTGGGTTGACCCAAAACCAATAATGAAGAAGGTGTCTTTTGTTGTACCAACATGGGTTAAGTTGACCAAAAATAGTATTAGGTTGTTTTCATTATGTTGTCTATACTTTATTAAAAAAAAACCACGGGCTAATGTTTATTTTTAAAAGGAATGCTTATTATGTATGCAAACGCAACCTATATTTGTGACTTGATAAAGTTATTTCATATTAATTACTACGTATTAAATGTTGAGTAGGTTATGGTAGCATCAGAATATTCAAGATAATAAAATAAGGTAAAATATATATTCATTCTTTAGTAACAAATTGGAAAAGCATAGAAAACGTTTGTGTGACGATCGTTCCAAATCCATATGGACGAACACGTCGTTCATCGATTTTATTGCCAGGTATTTGACCTCTATAGGATACGTTTTGTAAACATTGCATTCTTTTGAAAAGGCACACCATAAATGAATATTTAAATCAAAGGTTTTCGACATCTGATGATTTCTACATATAGACAATCATCGTAAATAATAGTTTACAATAATACTTCCGTTGACAATGCAGTCAAAATAAGATACATGGTGATGATTTGGTGAATGCAATGTTTCCTTGAAAAATATGTCATGTAAGACTCCATGCACATAGCTTGTCTAACATATAAGCAAACAGCGGAAGACTTCTAGGAAACCTGAGAATAAACATGCTAACAAGTGTCAACACAAAGGTTGGTGAGTTCATAGTTTTAGTGCTGCACATAATCTGTATATAAAGGTGGATCACAAGATTTCAGTTGTTTCATCCAGAAACGTTTATCAAAATATTCTACAAGATTGAGCACCCTGGTAACTAAACTTTAACGTTTTAATAAGTACCCCTGTTTTAATATACATGCAACCAACATGTACAATACACGCAAACTAACGTGTACTAACCTCAAATAGCATACGTCTATTTTAAAGTTCAGGCTAGGGTTTCTATACCTGGAACAGACGGGGATGTCAAGCCCTATGGATCCATATGCTACTACTCGTGCCCACCAGTTCTTATAAATGGCAGTTACTAGTTACCAAAGCTAAGGGATTTTCGGTTCAAAGTCGATGTAGAATTTAGTATGTACTTGTATCCATTGCGTTTAAAATAAAGTGCATGTGTTCTCAGCTCAAAAATATAGATTGCAAAAGCAATTAAAAAGGGAGCAATGAAACTCACCTTAGCAGCATATAAAGTCGTTCACCAAAATGTGACTGAAACTCTGATTACCAAATAACCGTAGATCTCAACCTAGAGAACATATGTTGGTTAATAAATGTCTATCAAGCTAGGTCAGGTCATAGTGTATCACAATCCTAATGCTCGAGATCAACATACAAAAGTTTATCAAAAGTCATTTCAAAAAGTCAATCTGACTTAATACTATAGTTGAATGATCATGGCAATCGAAACATTTTAACATTTCACATAGTTTCCCAATTCTTGTAAAATTAGACTATAGTTTTTATAAGGCTTTAAAACATGATAAAATAGTCAATTTTGACAATTGTTCAATAAAACGAGACGTGCCTTATATAAGGATTCATTCACTCGGCTGGTAATATTCAAAAATCTAATTTATCAATCTTACAAATAAGTTGTTTAAATATCAATTGCAGATTCAAGAGCAATTTCAATTAATGTCAATCATAATTCAGTTGATCATATCTTTTAATTCGTTCACCGAAATTACGCGATTTCTAAATGAAAAGTTATTGATTTTTCGCCAGCTTTTCAAAAACATGCATATCATATACCTTTTATCAGTAATATATGTATTTAATTTGTGATTCATTATAAACTGTTTAACGACGAAATTTAGCATACAAGCATGCATAAACATATATACTCGAGCACTAGACATGTATACACTATTAATATATAAAAGATAAGATATGAATGCTCACGTATCAATATTGTGATTCAATATTGCAGGAAAGTACGTAGACGCAACAGAGATGATAAACACTAGGTCTGACTTGCGAATAATACCCATGAACATTAGCCATAACCTCCAAAGCTATAACCCATAATTTTCCTTAGCTCTATCCCGCTCATAAAATCCGTTTTGAAAATCACCCGAGCATAACTCCGTCTTAGTATTTTATGTATACTACTAATACTTAATTTGAATATTGCACTAGAATTATTACAGAATAAAAATATATGAAATAAATATATATGTACATATATGTGTGTGTGTTTCTGCAATCGATCGATCGATCGATATATATAGTTAGAAAATAATATTATAATAATAAAAGGAATCAAACGTGTTTAATTATAATAATATAATAATATAATAAAGTAATAAAATAATAATATAATAATAAAAGAAATCGTACGTTTATAATTATAATAATATAATAATATAATAAAGTAGTAATATAATAATAAAATAATAATATAATAATATAATAATATAATAAAGTAGAATATAATAATATAATAATAAAATCAAATCGATTAAGATTTTAAAAGTCGTATTTTTAAAATACTTCAGGAGTATTTTATGTAACTTATAATTAATAATTTCAATCATGTCTTTTTCGTGTGAATAGTAAATTAATTAATTTCGGTTTTATTTACTATTCATGTGAATAGTAAATGAATTAATTTCGATTCAACTATTTAAGCTACACGTTGTTGTACGTCGTGCTTTATAAATTGTACATTTTTAATTTAACTTCGTTTCTTAAAAAAATTACAAAAATTATATCATAAAAATAAAACGACTTAATACGTAAAATTTTTAATTTGAAAAGCATCGTTTAATAGTAAATTTTTATCATTTCATATATAAATATTATTCGCATGATTCCGTATATATTGAAAACTCTTATGTTTATATAATACATGTTATGACGTTCGTGAATCGTCGAACAAACAGGATAATTGAATAGTTCAAGAATTTTGAGATTCAGTTTTGTAGACTTTGCTTATCGTATCGAAAACGATAAAGATTAAATTTAAATTTGGTCAGAAATTTTCGGGTCATCACAGTACCTACCCGTTAAAGAAATTTCGTCCCGAAATTTGAGCGAGGTCGTCATGGCTAACAATAAAAATGTTTTCATGACGAATATGAGTTGATAAATAGAGTTTTATCACCGTTGAATAATATGAATAAAACAATCCAATTACTGAAGCGTATGAGAGAAGTTATCGTAATAGACTGACATGAAGAATAGAGATTCGTCTTTGTAGTGACCCGAACTTTTCAATGTTTATATATATTAATTGAGATTGATATTTACATGATTAAATGTTTCCAACATGTTAAGCAATCAAACTTGTTAAGACTTGATTAATTGAAATATGTTTCATATAGACAATTGACCACCCAAGTTGACCGGTGATTCACGAACGTTAAAACTTGTAAAAACTATATGATGACATATATATGGATATATATATATAGTTAACATGATACTATGATAAGTAAACATATCATTAAGTATATTAACAATGAACTACATATGTAAAAACAAGACTACTAACTTAATGATTTTTAAACGAGACATATATGTAACGATTATCGTTGTAAAGACATTTAATGTATATATATCATATTAAGAGATATTCATACATGATAATATCATGATAATATAATAATTTAAAATCTCATTTGATATTATAAACATTGGGTTAACAACATTTAACAAGATCGTTAACCTAAAGGTTTCAAAACAACACTTACATGTAACGACTAACGATGACTTAACGACTCAGTTAAAATGTATATACATGTAGTGTTTTAATATGTATTTATACACTTTTGAAAGACTTCAATACACTTATCAAAATACTTCTACTTAACAAAAATGCTTACAATTACATCCTCGTTCAGTTTCATCAACAATTCTACTCGTATGCACCCGTATTCGTACTCGTACAATACACAGCTTTTAGATGTATGTACTATTGGTATATATGTGAAGACCCGTCCTAATCCATCCGGACGAAGTCCATATCGATTATAAACGATTCACAACAGTTGATTACATCGCGAGATACTTGACCTCTATATGATACATTTTACAAACATTGCATTCGTTTTTGAAAAGACAAACTTTCATTACATCGAAAGTTGACAGGCATGCATACCATTTCATAATATATCCAACTATAATTGACTTGATAATAATCTTGATGAACTCGACGACTCGAATGCAACGTCTTTTGAAATATGCCATGAATGACTCCAAGTAATATCTATAAAATGAGCAAATACACAGCGGAAGATTTCTTTCGTACCTGAGAATAAACATGCTTTAAAGTGTCAACCAAAAGGTTGGTGAGTTCATTAGTTTAACTTAAACAATCGTTTCCATCATTTTAATAGACCACAAGATTTCAGATTTCCATTTCTCATAAACATACGTCCCATGCATAGAGACAAAAATATCATTCATATGGATTGAACACCTGGTAACCGACATTAACAATATGCATATATAAGAATATCCCCATCATTCCGGGATCCTCCTTCGGACATGATATAAATTTCGAAGTACTAAAACATCCGGTACTTTGGATGGGGCTTGTTGGGCCCGATAGATCTATCTTTAGGATTCGCGTCAATTAGGGTGTCTGTTCCCTAATTCTTAGATTACCAGACTTAATAAAAAGGGGCATATTCGACTTCGATAATCCAACCATAGAATGTAGTTTCACGTACTTGTGTCAATTTCGTAAAACAGTTATAAAAGTTGCGCATGTATTCTCAGCCCAAAAATATAAAGGGTAAAAAGGCAAATGAAACTCACGATACTGTATTTTGTAGTAAAAATACATATGGCGTCATTGAACAATGCAGGGTTGGCCTCGGATTCACGAACCTATATCAATTGTGTATATATTAATACGTATAATGTAAGTTACAAAATTTCATTTATTAATATGTATTATTTATATATTATAGTTTTGTAGAATTTATTCTAACCTTTATTTTAAAACGTATACTTATATTATATTTTAAGTTATATTTTATATATATATATATATATATATATATATATATATATCGATTTTATGTATATATATCTATAATGATTTACGTTTATATAAATAGTGACATTAATATATTTATATACATATATTTGTGGTTAGTATTGTATTTATGAAATTTTATTAGTTTGTTATGTGAATTATTAATACAATCCTAGTATATACCATAAGTATATATATAGTGTACAAAAGATTTATTTGTTAAAATAATAATTTAGATAATAATGATTTACTAATAATAATAATAATTTTATTAATAATGATAATACTAATAGCAAAAAAAATGAAAATGATAACTGTTAATGATACTAATAATAATAACTCTAAAATAATATTAATACTAATACCATACTTATGTTAATAATAAGGGTTCTAATATTTATAAAATGATAAATGATAATCATAATAATACTAGTAAATATTAATGATGATACTGATAAATATGATATTATTAATTGTAAATGTACTGATGATACTATTATTTATAAACCGGTACAAATTCTAATATTGATGATAATAATATATTTTTATTTCCTTCATAATAATAATAATGATAATCATAATCCTAATGATGATAAAATACTAAAATGATAAGTTTATTACTAATAATAATATTATTAATACCTATCATAATAATAATAGTAATGTCTATAATACTTTCAAATATGATAACAAGTATGATACTAATAATAACAATAACAATAACAATCAAAACAATCACAATAATAATAATAATACTAATAATAATTAATATATAATAACAATAAAGAAATTAGAAAAGAAAACTACCTCACATGAAAAGAGTTTCAAAAAAAAAAAAGAAACTACCGTCCTCTGGACTCGATCTCGTGACCACATGCTCACACGCAAACACTCTCGACCATCCCACCAATTCTGATTCTCTGTACTAATATCGAATTTAAATTTTATATATAAACTGTTTTTCTTCTATTCCTCTTCTTCTCCACAAGTCTCATGGATTCAACAAAACATCAATAACCAAAAAAAAAAAAAAAAAAAAAAAAAAATCAGGGTTCCTTTTAAAGCTTCAAAACATTACAGAAAAAAAAATAATTTGGGTTCTAAAATAAAAAAAAAAAACACTAAAGGCCTACTGCAGCGTCGGTTCTTGGAACAAAACAAAAAAATTGATTTCGTAATAGATAACATTATAGATAATGTTTATAACACGAAATAGTTTTCTAAACATGTATAAAAACTACTGGAATCGTCAATTTGATCAGAAACATATACACGAACGCGAATTTGTCTCAAGAACAATTGTTGACTTTTTTTAAACTAAACTTTGACTTCAAAATTCAAGATCGATATAAAGATTTGAGAGTTGAGATTTTGCAGATAGATTCAAAGAAAGATTTCTAACCTTTCTGCATTTTTAGATTTTGAAACTTTATTCGAAATTGAATTAAGAGAAAAAAAAATTGGAGCGTGCAGAGAAGAAGAAAAAAAAATATCGCTGTGCTCTTTAATCCCATTGGATTTCCTTTTTATTTGATTTGCAATTATACATAATCATTTTGTAATAATAGAGATCGGTTGATAAAAAATGGAGAAAATGTCAACACAGGTTCACGAGTTTGGAGCAGGAAAGAAACAAAAAAAATAATAATAATAGAGATAAAGGATACAGAGGTCAAGCGTATAATATAGATCCCTACTGTTTTTTTTTAATTAATAATAATAATAATAATATATAATAACAATACTATTAATATCTAATAATATTAATAAAATTAATAATAATGATAAATATAATATTAATGATAATAATAATTGTAAAAATGATAATAATAATAATAATAATAATAATAATAATAATAATAATAATACCATACTAATTATGATAATATTAATATTTTATCGATAATAATAATATTAGTAATAATAATCTAATTTATACATCCAATTTCATCTTTATATGATATAAAGTGATATTATGAATACAAATATTGATATTTGACGATACAAATAACATTACTACAACAACTATATTTGTATTTAAATTTAATTTATTAATATCATCTATTATTATGTAATATTTAATAATTATGTAATATGTATTGTAACATATACTGAATATTATATATTTATGCATTTTAATATAAATATATTATAATATTTATTTACATACTAATTATATTATACTTATGTATGTAATTATGAAAAATATAAATGTTTTATATATGTAAGTATTATATATATCTATTAAAATAGTACATTATTTCATCATAGATATATTATAAATTTCTACATATACATAATATAATAATTATGTATAAAATCATATATATATAGTTATATTTATGTATATATATGTATACTACCATATATATAAAATCATGTTTTAAATGTTGAGTAGATGATTAATTATGTATATTAAACAATTAACTACAAAGTATAACATTGTACATTTAATATTTTGATAACGTTGGTAAAATATGTTTGAATCATTTATATACAATATACTATATATATTCAAAATGAAAATCTTTAGTTATTAAATGTTATCTTTTATAATAACAAAATTACTTAATAGTTCATTAATACTAATATAATTAGTTTTATATATAATTATTTATATTTACATTCTTAGTTACAATTAAAGGTTCGTGAATCGTCGGAAATAGTTAAAGGTCAAATGTTATCATGAAATAGTTCAAACATAATGAGACTCGGTTTAATAGACTTTGCTTATCGAGTCGAATCATATAAGATTATGTTTAAATTTGGTCGGAAATTCCCGGGTCATCACAGTACCTACCCGTTAAAGAAATTTCGTCCCGAAATTTGAGTGAGGTCGTCATAGCTAACAATAAATATGTTTTCCTGACGAATATGAGTTGATAACTTGAGTTTTATCATCATTGAGTAATATGGATAAAAATAATTCAATTATTCGAAGAGTGCGAATGAAGCTATTCACAAAAGGATGAAATGAGAAACAAAGATTTGTTTTTAACTTTTGACGTAGTCAGGTTTGAATTTAGAAAATAAGGCGCGTCTTAACTTTTGACATTGCCTTGGTTGAATTCCGGAATTTAAGGGATTTAAAGAAAATCTTGAAGATCTATAAAATCTGATTCTTCGGGATTTATGGAAATTAAGATCTCTTTAATTAAATACGGTGATCTGCCCCGATTACTACGTCTGATATTTCCAGTATAAATTAAGCTCTTCCTTTCCATTATTCTCACCATTCTTATACTTTCTTTCTTAGTTCATACATCCAAAAGATTCTGAAAATGATTAATCCAGTTCTGATCCTTGTCCTCATCCTTACTATCGCAACAATCATTCTCCTTTTCCAACTTCCACCAGAGGAATCTGCTTTCTTCTACTTCGCCCTCGGGATTATAATGTTTTTAATTATCCCGTGTCTTTATGTTGCGATAAACATTGATATACACGGTTTGTAATTTATGTGTTGTTATCGGACTTTATATTCTCCCTTATATTTCAAAGCTCTATGCTTTTGTTTTCTCTTCCCGACTTCAATTCAAGCGAATAATGGTCCAGAATTTATAGATATAGAGTTTCGAATGATTATAATGTTCTAAGCATGAAGGAACGTGATAGCACGATTTGATTTTCAAATTTATCAACATCACGGAAGATAGAACCATCAAGAATACATTTTCTTGATTTGTTACGGAGTTAAGTAGGATGAAAGAGTTATGTAACATGGCACATGATGACGTTATGATCTGTGAATCATCACGTTTCATTTAGAAACTCAGCATGACTTACTGTAATATAATCACGTTGATCAAGTGTCATTATATTATACTAACTCATGCATCAGTTCCCATCATTACTACAATAACATTCATATTTTAAGCTTGAAAATTTACAGAATATAGAAACTAACAGTTTCTATATGATGTAATACTGATAGCACGAAAAGATTAATGATTTCAGATAAGAATAGTTATAAAAATATCTCCAGAAATATGGAGGATATTTATAATGAAAGGTACGATAATATCTCAGAATATCTAAGATCAGAGGATGATAGAAACTATTGTCTGCAAGGGTTTAGAGTAAGGAGCAAGTTATTCACTATAGACTTTAGCAGACATTGAATTATTTGGATTCTTTGAAGTCAAACTTATTCTTTGTGATTTATCCACGGCTTTCTTCATAGTTTCGCATAATCTGCTTTTCGGTACTATATTTTCTATTGAATGTTTCCAATATATTGATACACAGGAAGTACGAAGAGGTATATAATTTCGGACGAGAATATTTATGAAAATATCCTCAGA
This sequence comes from Rutidosis leptorrhynchoides, assembly GCF_046630445.1. Taxonomy (NCBI): domain Eukaryota; kingdom Viridiplantae; phylum Streptophyta; class Magnoliopsida; order Asterales; family Asteraceae; genus Rutidosis; species Rutidosis leptorrhynchoides. Next base: position 618,877,808 of record NC_092335.1, read on the forward strand.
AATATCAAAGATATTGATGATGATATTTTGGAATTTCTAAGTTCGACGGTTGATGGAGAAAGATTTTCCGCAAGATTTTAACATGACTTCGGAGCAAGATATTCTCTAAAGATTTCAACGGATCCAAAATTACCTGAATCCTTTGAATATAGGATTTGGTCCTTGTATTTGTCCTTGGTCTCCTTCATGGGTAACTCAATCTGTTTTTCAATACCCAATTTTCTATCGAGCGTTCCTAACACTCCTTTCTTTATCATCAAACTTTTGTCCGTTTAGACCATCTACCATTTTTCTGTTTCCTCTGCATTTAATGCTATGATATCTGAATCATCGGTTATTAATCCGAGGTGGTTTCAGGAGAATTGTGTTTTTAGATGATTAAACGCTGATGGTAATATGATGGAATATGAAAGGTTACCTGGTAACAATAAAAGAGCACGCGTATATATAAACGTTATAATAAGGTTGTTTCGTACGAAAAGTCGAAGTTGACTTGTTGGAGTTGTGACAAAATTGGCTAATTTTGAAAAGGGATCGCAAAGTTGTTTTTGTTAATAAATGCCAAAGGATCTGACGCGGCTACGTGTTGAACTTTTACTCAATTGCCGAGAGTTTCTCAGGTGCATAACTATATGCATAAATCTTTCCTTCCGTAGATGAAGTGCGGTTGATTCATCCTATCGATTGAGGTGTTTTCAAGAATCATGAAAGGTTTGAACGCAGAATGTAATCGTGAAGATACAAATGAGGTTTAAGACGAAATCAAGTGGCAAACTTGAAGAATTGTTTAGTTTCATATGTTATATTCAATATTTTAATTCATTTTAATTGTCCAATGTTATTAGTCCACAGTCGATAGTCCACAGTTGACAGTGCAATCATTCATATATAGTTTAATATATAATATTTGAATTAATTAATACGTATCGTGACCCGTGTACATGTCTCAGACTCGATCACAACTCAAAGTATATATATTATTATAGAATCAACCTCAACCCTGTATAGAGAACTCGATCATTACTGCATATAGAGTGTCTATGGTGATTCCAAATAATATATATAGATGTGTCGATATGATATGTCAAAACCTTGTATACGTGTCCCGATATTTAAAGTGCGTAAAATAAATAACAGAAATTAAATGACGATAAATAAAGTGCGTAAAGTAAATAACAGAAATTAAATGACAATAAATAAAATTGCGAGAATATAAATTGCGATAAAATAAATTGCGATAAATAAATTGCGATAAATAAAATGTAATACGGAATTAACAGTTAGCTAGGATTTTGTTAGCGTGGTTTCTTAATAAAATTTAATATTGTTAATTAGTTTGTTTCTAATCAATTTTTATTGTGTCCATTATTTCTTCATTATGCCACTTGTTGGATTCTGATAGGTCAAAATTCAAATATGAAATTGAATTTGAATGAAAATAGTTATTCTTTGGTGAACGGATAAGTATCCCGCTGGTTGTAAATAGGATAGTGAATAACTGTTGAATCAGATTCGAAGAATATACAGTGTAACTTATTAATGTGAAATTTAAATATTCCTCGGGTATTACCTACCCGTTAAAATATTTTTATTATTAACAGTTTGTACAAAAGAATTTTTAATTACAATCTTTATGAAAACATATATACATATATATTTTCTTCAGATGTAATCATGAATTTAATGAGTTAACATGATATTAAACTCATTTAGTTTTCAGTTGGAACTAGAATAAATAATCTCTAAAACATTAGAGATTACATAATCACCATGTCGAACGAAGATAACTGATGTAGAATGTCATGTAGAATGATGATTATACTCGAGGTATAGATTGAGATGTTGAGGCATGTGATATTGAAATTTGGGTTGTTGGTGGTACCGTTGGTGCCGGTGATTTGGATGAAGCTGGTACGTTTTGCACCATATTTTCCAAGACTACAACTTATGCGCGAAGTTCGTTAACTTCTTCTATTACACCGGGATGATTGTCGGTTCGGACGAGCGGATGAATGAGGTTTAGAATCTGAGATAGTATATGATCGTGATGAGATACTTTGGAAATGAGAGAGAAAATGGTGTCTCGAACAGGTTCGCCGGTAAACGTTTTAGGTCCATTGTCAAGAGGTGAATTTGGTTAGTGGAAATGATCGCCTTCTTCGCGTTTCCATTGATTAAGTCGACTACGAACCCATCTCCAATTCATTCAGAATAGATGATGGCTAATTGATCGATTCATTCCGGTTACTCTGCTTTCGGAGCTCGAGTGGAAATCCATATCGAAATAGCTGTCGGAATAACTATCGAAATAGCTATCGAAATCAGATGGACTCGAACTGGTTGAGGGATTCATCTCGTACGATCAGATGAAGGATTTTCGATAAGAAATAGATTATAGGATGTAGATTAGTACCCTGCAATACATAATTTACATATGCATATATAATACTAAAATCCCATAAGCTACGGAGGAATCTACGGAAGCTGTCAGGCAAAGGTAACAATAACAGATACGCTAAGATATGAATTTAACTATACACTGTCTATGCAATAAAGGCAGTAAGACGTGTCTTAGACTTTAAGGATGATAAGTAAATAATTTTTCGACACTAAATGATAAGCAAAACTTTTGACATGCAAACACGGTCGAAGTCCAGACTCATTAATGCATTCTAACGACTATCAGTTAGACTCACTAATGCACGACCTGGTTCGCTAAGACCACCGCTCTGATACCAACTGTGAAGACCCGTCCTAATCCATCCGGACGAAGTCCATATCGATTATAAACGATTCACAACAGTTGATTACATCGCGAGATACTTGACCTCTATATGATACATTTTACAAACATTGCATTCGTTTTTGAAAAGACAAACTTTCATTACATCGAAAGTTGACAGGCATGCATACCATTTCATAATATATCCAACTATAATTGACTTGATAATAATCTTGATGAACTCGACGACTCGAATGCAACGTCTTTTGAAATATGCCATGAATGACTCCAAGTAATATCTATAAAATGAGCAAATACACAGCGGAAGATTTCTTTCGTACCTGAGAATAAACATGCTTTAAAGTGTCAACCAAAAGGTTGGTGAGTTCATTAGTTTAACTTAAACAATCGTTTCCATCATTTTAATAGACCACAAGATTTCAGATTTCCATTTCTCATAAACATACGTCCCATGCATAGAGACAAAAATATCATTCATATGGATTGAACACCTGGTAACCGACATTAACAATATGCATATATAAGAATATCCCCATCATTCCGGGATCCTCCTTCGGACATGATATAAATTTCGAAGTACTAAAACATCCGGTACTTTGGATGGGGCTTGTTGGGCCCGATAGATCTATCTTTAGGATTCGCGTCAATTAGGGTGTCTGTTCCCTAATTCTTAGATTACCAGACTTAATAAAAAGGGGCATATTCGACTTCGATAATCCAACCATAGAATGTAGTTTCACGTACTTGTGTCAATTTCGTAAAACAGTTATAAAAGTTGCGCATGTATTCTCAGCCCAAAAATATAAAGGGTAAAAAGGCAAATGAAACTCACGATACTGTATTTTGTAGTAAAAATACATATGACGTCATTGAACAATGCAGGGTTGGCCTCGGATTCACGAACCTATATCAATTGTGTATATATTAATACGTATAATGTAAGTTACAAAATTTCATTTATTAATATGTATTATTTATATATTATAGTTTTGTAGAATTTATTCTAACCTTTATTTTAAAACGTATACTTATATTATATTTTAAGTTATATTTTATATATATATATATATATATATCGATTTTATGTATATATATCTATAATGATTTACGTTTATATAAATAGTGACATTAATATATTTATATACATATATTTGTGGTTAGTATTGTATTTATGAAATTTTATTAGTTTGTTATGTGAATTATTAATACAATCCTAGTATATACCATAAGTATATATATAGTGTACAAAAGATTTATTTGTTAAAATAATAATTTAGATAATAATGATTTACTAATAATAATAATAATTTTATTAATAATGATAATACTAATAGCAAAAAAAATGAAAATGATAACTGTTAATGATACTAATAATAATAACTCTAAAATAATATTAATACTAATACCATACTTATGTTAATAATAAGGGTTCTAATATTTATAAAATGATAAATGATAATCATAATAATACTAGTAAATATTAATGATGATACTGATAAATATGATATTATTAATTGTAAATGTACTGATGATACTATTATTTATAAACCGGTACAAATTCTAATATTGATGATAATAATATATTTTTATTTCCTTCATAATAATAATAATGATAATCATAATCCTAATGATGATAAAATACTAAAATGATAAGTTTATTACTAATAATAATATTATTAATACCTATCATAATAATAATAGTAATGTCTATAATACTTTCAAATATGATAACAAGTATGATACTAATAATAACAATAACAATAACAATCAAAACAATCACAATAATAATAATAATACTAATAATAATTAATATATAATAACAATAATAAAATTAGAAAAGAAAACTACCTCACATGAAAAGAGTTTCAAAAAAAAAAAAGAAACTACCGTCCTCTGGACTCGATCTCGTGACCACATGCTCACACGCAAACACTCTCGACCATCCCACCAATTCTGATTCTCTGTACTAATATCGAATTTAAATTTTATATATAAACTGTTTTTCTTCTATTCCTCTTCTTCTCCACAAGTCTCATGGATTCAACAAAACATCAATAACCAAAAAAAAAAAAAAAAAAAAAAAAATCAGGGTTCCTTTTAAAGCTTCAAAACATTACAGAAAAAATAATAATTTGGGTTCTAAAATAAAAAAAAAAAAACACTAAAGGCCTACTGCAGCGTCGGTTCTTGGAACAAAACAAAAAAAATTGATTTCGTAATAGATAACATTATAGATAATGTTTATAACACGAAATAGTTTTCTAAACATGTATAAAAACTACTGGAATCGTCAATTTGATCAGAAACATATACACGAACGCGAATTTGTCTCAAGAACAATTGTTGACTTTTTTTAAACTAAACTTTGACTTCAAAATTCAAGATCGATATAAAGATTTGAGAGTTGAGATTTTGCAGATAGATTCAAAGAAAGATTTCTAACCTTTCTGCATTTTTAGATTTTGAAACTTTATTCGAAATTGAATTAAGAGAAAAAAAAATTGGAGCGTGCAGAGAAGAAGAAAAAAAAATATCGCTGTGCTCTTTAATCCCATTGGATTTCCTTTTTATTTGATTTGCAATTATACATAATCATTTTGTAATAATAGAGATCGGTTGATAAAAAATGGAGAAAATGTCAACACAGGTTCACGAGTTTGGAGCAGGAAAGAAACAAAAAAAATAATAATAATAGAGATAAAGGATACAGAGGTCAAGCGTATAATATAGATCCCTACTGTTTTTTTTTAATTAATAATAATAATAATAATATATAATAACAATACTATTAATATCTAATAATATTAATAAAATTAATAATAATGATAAATATAATATTAATGATAATAATAATTGTAAAAATGATAATAATAATAATAATAATAATAATAATAATAATACCATACTAATTATGATAATATTAATATTTTATCGATAATAATAATATTAGTAATAATAATCTAATTTATACATCCAATTTCATCTTTATATGATATAAAGTGATATTATGAATACAAATATTGATATTTGACGATACAAATAACATTACTACAACAACTATATTTGTATTTAAATTTAATTTATTAATATCATCTATTATTATGTAATATTTAATAATTATGTAATATGTATTGTAACATATACTGAATATTATATATTTATGCATTTTAATATAAATATATTATAATATTTATTTACATACTAATTATATTATACTTATGTATGTAATTATGAAAAATATAAATGTTTTATATATGTAAGTATTATATATATCTATTAAAATAGTACATTATTTCATCATAGATATATTATAAATTTCTACATATACATAATATAATAATTATGTATAAAATCATATATATATAGTTATATTTATGTATATATGTATACTACCATATATATAAAATCATGTTTTAAATGTTGAGTAGATGATTAATTATGTATATTAAACAATTAACTACAAAGTATAACATTGTACATTTAATATTTTGATAACGTTGGTAAAATATGTTTGAATCATTTATATACAATATACTATATATATTCAAAATGAAAATCTTTAGTTATTAAATGTTATCTTTTATAATAACAAAATTACTTAATAGTTCATTAATACTAATATAATTAGTTTTATATATAATTATTTATATTTACATTCTTAGTTACAATTAAAGGTTCGTGAATCGTCGGAAATAGTTAAAGGTCAAATGTTATCATGAAATAGTTCAAACATAATGAGACTCGGTTTAATAGACTTTGCTTATCGAGTCGAATCATATAAGATTATGTTTAAATTTGGTCGGAAATTCCCGGGTCATCACAATATACACTCCAATGATCAGCTCTTAGCAGCCCATGTGAGTCACCTAACACATGTGGGAACCATCATTTGGCAACTAGCATGAAATATCTCATAAAATTACAAAAATATGAGTAATCATTCATGACTTATTTACATGAAAACAAAATTACATATCCTTTATATCTAATCCATACACCAACGACCAAAAACACCTACAAACACTTTCATTCTTCAATTTTCTTCTTCTAATTGATCTCTCTCAAGTTCTATCTTCAAGTTCTAAGTGTTCTTCATATATTTTACAAGTTCTAGTTACATAAAATCAAGAATACTTTCAAGTTTGCTAGCCCACTTCCAATCTTGTAAGGTGATCATCCAACCTCAAGAAATCTTTGTTTCTTACAGTAGGTTATCATTCTAATACAAGGTAATAATCATATTCAAACTTTGGTTCAATTTCTATAACTATAACAATCTTATTTCAAGTGATGATCTTACTTGAACATGTTTTCGTGTCATGATTCTGCTTCAAGAACTTCGAGCCATCCAAGGATCCGTTGAAGCTAGATCCATTTTTCTCTTTTCCAGTAGGTTTATCCAAGGAACTTAAGGTAGTAATGATGTTCATAACATCATTCGATTCATACATATAAAGCTATCTTATTCGAAAGTTTAAACTTGTAATCACTAGAACATAGTTTAGTTAATTCTAAACTTGTTCGCAAACAAAAGTTAATCCTTCTAACTTGATTTTTAAAATCAACTAAACACATGTTCTATATCTATATGATATGCTAACTTAATGATTTAAAACCTGGAAACACGAAAAACACCGTAAAACCGGATTTACGCCGCCGTAGTAACACCGCGGGCTGTTTTGGGTTAGTTAATTAAAAACTATGATAAACTTTGATTTAAAAGTTGTTATTCTTAGAAAATGATTTTTATTATGAACATGAAACTATATCCAAAAATTATGGTTAAACTCAAAGTAGAAGTATGTTTTCTAAAATGGTCATCTAGACGTCGTTCTTTCGACTGAAATGACTACCTTTACAAAAACGACTTGTAACTTATTTTTTCGACTATAAACCTATACTTTTTCTGTTTATATTCATAAAATAGAGTTCAATATGAAACCATAGCAATTTGATTCACTCAAAACGGATTTAAAATGAAGAAGTTATGGGTAAAACAAGATTGGATAATTTTTCTCATTTTAGCTACGTGAAAATTGGTAACAAATCTATTCCAACCATAACTTAATCAACTTGTATTGTATATTATGTAATCTTGAGATACCATAGACACGTATACAATATTTTGACCTATCATGTCGACACATCTATATATATTTCGGAACAACCATAGACACTCTATATGTGAATGTTGGAGTTAGCTATACAGGGTTGAGGTTGATTCCAAAATATATATAGTTTGAGTTGTGATCAATACTGAGATACGTATACACTGGGTCGTGGATTGATTCAAGATAATATTTATCGATTTATTTCTGTACATCTAACTGTGGACAACTAGTTGTAGGTTACTAACGAGGACAGCTGACTTAATAAACTTAAAACATCAAAATATATTAAAAGTGTTGTAAATATATTTTGAACATACTTTGATATATATGTATATATTGTTATAGGTTCGTGAATCAACCAGTGGCCAAGTCTTACTTCCCGACGAAGTAAAAATCTGTGAAAGTGAGTTATAGTCCCACTTTTAAAATCTAATATTTTTGGGATGAGAATACATGCAGGTTTTATAAATGATTTACAAAATAGACACAAGTACGTGAAACTACATTCTGTGGTTGAATTATCGAAATCGAATATGCCCCTTTTTATTAAGTCTGGTAATCTAAGAATTAGGGAACAGACACATTAATTGACGCGAATCCTAAAGATAGATCTATTGGGCCTAACAAACCCCATCCAAAGTACCGGATGCTTTAGTACTTCGAAATTTATATCATATCCGAAGGGTGTCCCGGAATGATGGGGATATTCTTATATATGCATCTTGTTAATGTCGGTTACCAGGTGTTCACCATATGAATGATTTTTATCTCTATGTATGGGATGTGTATTGAAATATGAAATCTTGTGGTCTATTATTATGATTTGATATATATAGGTTAAACCTATAACTCACCAAAATTTTTGTTGACGTTTTAAGCATGTTTATTCTCAGGTGATTATTAAGAGCTTCCGCTGTCGCATACTTAAATAAGGACGAGATTTGGAGTCCATGCTTGTATGATATTGTGTAAAAACTGTATTCAAGAAACTTATTTTGTTGTAACATATTTGTATTGTAAACCATTATGTAATGGTCGTGTGTAAACAGGATATTTTAGATTATCATTATTTGATAATCTACGTAAAGCTTTTTAAACCTTTATTGATGAAATAAAGGTTATGGTTTATTTTAAAATGAATGCAGTCTTTGAAAAACGTCTCATATAGAGGTCAAAACCTCGCAACGAAATCAATTAATATGGAACGTTTTTAATCAATAAGAACGGGACATTTCAGTTGGTATCCGAGCGTTGGTCTTAGAGAACTAGAATTTTGCATTAGTGTGTCTTATCGAGTTTGTTAGGATGCATTAGTGAGTCTGGACTTCGACCGTGTTTACTTGAAAAATGATTGCTTAACAAATTTTGTTGGACACTATATATTTTTAACATGTGAATATTATGTGATATATTAATCTCTTAACGCTTTTGATATTATGTGATAGATGTCTACCTCTAGAACCAGTCTCATTGACTTACCTAATAATAATGAAGAGTCAAATGTAAATTGAAATGATTCGTGGACTGATTCACAAGTTCCCGAAGAGGAACCGGAAGAAGAGTCGGAACCGGAAGAAGAATCAGAACCGGAAGAAGAATCGGAACCGGATGAAGAAATAGAACCGGTGGGGGAAATAATAAAACAGTTAAGTAAAAGAAAATCCTCAACCAACCGACCAAGGTTAATTATGGTCAATGGTGTTTCCGCCAAGGAAGCAAAATATTGGGAGGATTACCAATTCTCCGATGAATCGGATTCCGACGAGAATTCTGATGATGTTATAGAAATCACCCCAACTGAATTTAAAAAGGCAAGAGAAAATAATAAGGGAAAGGGCATAAAAATAGAGAAATCTAATTCCAACCCCGATGAACTTTATATGTATCGTCAACCCCCGAAGCCCTTAAGTTGTAACAATGACCCGGGAACCTCTAAACCACCAGGTTTTTCTAAACCGTTGTGGAAAACGACAGCTCGTATTAGGGGAACATCATATATCCCTAGAAACTTGGCAAAACGAACCAAAACCGAAGAAGAAGAAACGAGCGAGTCGGAATAAGATAGTTGTATTCGTGTGGTGTAATATATGTAATATAGTGTGCTTATGCTTTATGATATATGTAAAAATTGCTTGTATTGATAAGTATTTTTTTTATGAATCTAACTCTTGTCTATTTTACAGTATAAAAACACAAAATGGATAGACAACCCAATATTTTAAGAGACCTACCCGGAGACATGATTGATGAAATCTTGTCTAGAGTCGGTCAGAATTCTTCGGCACAACTATTTAAGGCGAGATCAGTTTGTAAGACATTCGAAGAACGTTCCAAGAATGCCTTGGTTTATAAAAGGCTTTCGTTCGAAAGATGGGGGATATCACATTGGGAAATCCATAAGTTACGATGTGTTTACTTTGACGCATATATTGCGGGGAACCCAAATGCTATTTTACGCAATGGGTTAAGAAATTATTTTGACTCAATATATCCGAATATTGGACTTCGTGATTTAGAAAAAGCGGCTAACATGCAACATAAAGAAGCATGTTATGCTTATGGATTAGTAATGTTCGCTTCTCACCAAAGTGAGAACAAGAACATCGGGCTACAACTATTAAACAAAACGTTCCCACAAGTGACGGAGTCGGTAATTGGGGTAAGAAATGAGGTTTTTAGATTTTTACGGGACTGTTGGACATTACGTAACCCTCGTCCCTTTGACGACGTTACAACACGCTGTCTTATCAATGGCCATAATGGTTATGTTCCACAAGACCAAGGATGGGAAGTAATCCTAGTAAAACCAGAATGCATGACTTGTTTCTGGACGTATGAATTACGTGTCTTTATTGCCTTTGCTGAACGACTTGTGTACTAGCTAGAATTATCTTCACAACCATCTTGTATCAAATTTATTGTGTGCTATATTTCATGCTATATGTAAAATAAGCGGTATTGTAAGTTTGTAAAATATTGTGTAAAAGTTTGAACGCGAAATATTATTATAATCAGTTTGTCATATAGAATTGTAGTAGTTGAATTGTATATTAGCTACTAAGTATGAACTTAACGGGTAGGTACTACCCGAATTTAAACTTATAAAACGCTAATATGAAGAAAAAGCTTTTATAAATGAGTTCATATTATGCTACGAAATACTATTAACTACTCTTAATATTCTGTATGATTAACTTGTTCCATTTGACTATTTTGAAGGAAATGGCACCGACTACTCGACACACCGTGAATATGAATGAAGAGGAATTCCGTACTTTTCTAGCTTCAAACATAGCCGCAGTACAGGTTGCGCTACATACCAACAATAACCTTGGATCTAGCAGTACAGGAAATCGTGTAGGATGCACCTACAAAGAATTCACTGCCTGCAAACCTTTGGAATTTGATGGAACCGAAGGACTGATCGGATTGAAACGGTGGACCGAGAAGGTCGAATCGGTGTTTGCCATAAGTAAGTGTACTGAAGAGGACAAAGTGAAGTACGCTACGCATACCTTCACAGGTTCTGCGTTAACATGGTGGAATACCTTTCTAGAGCAAGTGGGACAAGACGATGCGTACGCACTACCGTGGTCAGCATTCAAGCACTTGATGAACGAGAAGTACCGTCCCAGAACCGAGGTCAATAAGCTCAAGACAGAACTTAGAGGGTTACGAACCCAAGGATTTGATATTACCACGTACGAAAGACGATTCACAGAATTGTGCCTATTGTGTCCGGGAGCATTCGAAGATGAGGAAGAGAAGATCGACGCGTTTGTGAAAGGATTGCCGGAAAGAATCCAAGAAGATATAAGTTCACACGAGCCCGCCTCCATACAACAGGCATGTAGAATGGCTCACAAACTAGTGAACCAGATTGAAGAAAGAATTAAAAAACAGACTGCTGAAGAGGCCAATGTGAAGCAAGTCAAAAGAAAGTGGGAGGAAAACGGTAATAAGAATCACCAATACAACAACAGCAATTACAACAATAATCGCAACAATTATCCCAACAATCGCAACATCAATCGCAACTACAACAACAACAACAACAACAACAACAACAACAACAACAACAACAACAACAACAACAACAACAACAACAACAGCAACTACAACAATCATCCCAACAACAATAATAACCGCAACAACAACAACAATCAGAAGCAGCTATGCCAAAGGTATGAAAAGTATCACTCGGGGTTCTGCACCAAATTTTGCAACAAGTGTAAAAGAAATGGTCATAGCGCGGCGAAGTGTGAGGTCTACGGACCAGGGGTTAACAGAACGAAAGGAACAAATGGTGTCGGAACGAGTAATGGCGGAGCAAGTAGTGTCGGAGCAAGTTATGCCAATGTAGTTTGTTATAAATGTGGAAAACCGGGCCACATTATTAGAAATTGCCCGAACCAGGAGAACACGAATGGACAAGGCCGCGGAAGATTTTTCAATATTAATGCGGCAGAGGCACAGGAAGACCCGGAGCTTGTTACGGGTACGTTTCTTATTGACAATAAATCTGCTTACGTTTTATTTGATTCGGGTGCGGATAGAAGCTATATGAGTAGAGATTTTTGTGCTAAATTAAGTTGTCCATTGACGCCTTTGGATAGTAAATTTTTACTCGAATTAGCAAATGGTAAATTAATTTCAGCAGATAATATATGTCGGAATCGAGAAATTAAACTGGTTAGCGAAACATTTAAGATTGATTTGATACCAGTAGAGTTAGGGAGTTTTGATGTGATAATCGGTATGGACTGGTTGAAAGAAGTGAAAGCAGAGATCGTTTGTTACAAAAATGCAATTCGCATTATACGAGAAAAAGGAAAACCCTTAATGGTGTATAGAGAAAAGGGCAACACGAAGCTACATCTTATTAGTAATTTGAAGGCACAAAAACTAATAAGAAAAGGTTGCTATGCTGTTCTAGCACACATCGAGAAAGTACAAACTGAAGAAAATAGCATCAATGATGTTCCCATTGCAAAAGAATTTCTCGATGTATTTCCGAAAGAATTACCGGGATTACCCCCTCATCGATCCGTTGAATTTCAAATAGATCTTGTACCAGGAGCTGCACCAATAGCTCGTGCTCCTTACAGACTCGCACCCAGCGAGATGAAAGAACTGCAAAGTCAATTACAAGAACTTTTAGAGCGTGGTTTCATTCGACCAAGCACATCACCGTGGGGAGCTCCTGTTTTGTTTGTCAAGAAGAAAGATGGTACATTCAGGTTGTGTATCGACTACCGAGAGTTGAACAAACTTACCATCAAGAACCGCTACCCACTACCGAGAATCGATGACTTATTTGATCAACTACAAGGCTCGTCTGTTTATTCAAAGATTGACTTACGTTCCGGGTATCATCAAATGCGGGTGAAAGAAGATGATATTCCAAAGACTGCTTTCAGAACACGTTACGGTCATTACGAGTTTATGGTCATGCCATTTGGTTTAACTAATGCACCAGCTGTGTTCATGGACCTTATGAACCGAGTGTGTGGACCATACCTTGACAAGTTTGTCATTGTTTTCATTGATGACATACTTATTTACTCAAAGAATGACGAAGAACATGGTGAACATTTGAGAAAGGTGTTAGAAGTATTGAGGAAGGAAGAATTGTACGCTAAGTTTTCAAAGTGTGCATTTTGGTTGGAAGAAGTTCAATTCCTCGGTCACATAGTGAACAAAGAAGGTATTAAGGTGGATCCGGCAAAGATAGAAACTGTTGAAAAGTGGAAAACCCCGAAAACTCCGAAACACATACGCCAGTTTTTAGGACTAGCTGGTTACTACAGAAGGTTCATCCAAGACTTTTCCAGAATAGCAAAACCCTTGACTGCATTAACGCATAAAGGGAAGAAATTTGAATGGAATGATGAACAAGAGAAAGCGTTTCAGTTATTGAAGAAAAAGCTAACTACGACACCTATATTGTCATTGCCTGAAGGGAATGATGATTTTGTGATTTATTGTGACGCATCAAAGCAAGGTCTCGGTTGTGTATTAATGCAACGAACGAAGGTGATTGCTTATGCATCTAGACAATTGAAGATTCACGAACAAAATTATACGACGCATGATTTGAAATTAGGCGCGGTTGTTTTTACATTAAAGACTTGGAGGCACTACTTATATGGGGTCAAAAGTATTATATATACCGACCACAAAAGTCTTCAACACATATTTAATCAGAAACAACTGAATATGAGGCAGCGTAGGTGGATTGAATTATTGAATGATTACGACTTTGAGATTCGTTACCTCCCGGGGAAGGCAAATGTGGTAGCCGATGCCTTGAGCAGGAAGGACAGAGAACCCATTCGAGTAAAATCTATGAATATAATGATTCATAATAACCTTACTACTCAAATAAAGGAGGCGCAACAAGGAGTTTTAAAAGAGGGAAATTTAAAGGATGAAATACCCAAAGGATCGGAGAAGCATCTTAATATTCGGGAAGACGGAACCCGGTATAGGGCTGAAAGGATTTGGGTACCAAAATTTGGAGATATGAGAGAAATGGTACTTAGAGAAGCTCATAAAACCAGATACTCAATACATCCTGGAACGGGGAAGATGTACAAGGATCTCAAGAAACATTTTTGGTGGCCGGGTATGAAAGCCGATGTTGCTAAATACGTAGGAGAATGTTTGACGTGTTCTAAGGTCAAAGCTGAGCATCAGAAACCATCAGGTCTACTTCAACAACCCGAAATCCCGGAATGGAAATGGGAAAACATTACCATGGATTTCATCACTAAATTGCCAAGGACTGCAAGTGGTTTTGATACTATTTGGGTAATAGTTGATCGTCTCACCAAATCAGCACACTTCCTGCCAATAAGAGAAGATGACAAGATGGAGAAGTTAGCACGACTGTATTTGAAGGAAGTCGTCTCCAGACATGGAATACCAATCTCTATTATCTCTGATAGGGATGGCAGATTTATTTCAAGATTCTGACAGACATTACAACAAGCATTAGGAACTCGTCTAGACATGAGTACTGCCTATCATCCACAAACTGATGGGCAAAGCAAAAGGACGATACAAAGGCTTGAAGACATGCTACGAGCATGTGTTATTGATTTCGGAAACAGTTGGGATCGACATCTACCGTTAGCAGAATTTTCCTACAACAACAGCTACCATTCAAGCATTGAGATGGCGCCGTTTGAAGCACTTTATGGTAGAAAGTGCAAGTCTCCGATTTGTTGGAGTGAAGTGGGGGATAGACAGATTACGGGTCCGGAGATTATACAAGAAACTACCGAGAAGATCATCCAAATTCAACAACGGTTGAAAACCGCCCAAAGTCGACAAAAGAGCTACGCTGACATTAAAAGAAAAGATATAGAATTTGAAATTGGAGAGATGGTCATGCTTAAAGTTGCACCTTGGAAAGGCGTTGTTCGATTTGGTAAACGATGGAAATTAAATCCAAGGTATATTGGACCATTCAAGATTATTGATCGTGTCGGACCAGTAGCTTACCGACTTGAGTTACCTCAACAACTCGCGGCTGTACATAACACTTTCCACGTCTCGAATTTGAAGAAATGTTTTGCTAAAGAAGATCTCACTATTCCGTTAGATGAAATCCAAATCAACGAAAAACTTCAATTCATCGAAGAACCCGTCGAAATAATGGATCGTGAGGTTAAAAGACTTAAGCAAAACAAGATACCAATTGTTAAGGTTCGATGGAATGCTCGTAGAGGACTCGAGTTCACCTGGGAGCGTGAAGATCAGATGAAGAAGAAATACCCGCATCTATTTCTAGAAGATTCGTCAACACCTTCAACAGCTTAAAATTTCGAGACGAAATTTATTTAACGGGTAGGTACTGTAGTGACCCGAACTTTTCCATGTTTATATATATTAATTGAGATTGATATTTACATGATTAAATGTTTCCAACATGTTAAGCAATCAAACTTGTTAAGACTTGATTAATTGAAATATGTTTCATATAGACAATTGACCACCCAAGTTGACCGGTGATTCACGAACGTTAAAACTTGTAAAAACTATATGATGACATATATATGGATATATATATATAGTTAACATGATACTATGATAAGTAAACATATCATTAAGTATATTAACAATGAACTACATATGTAAAAACAAGACTACTAACTTAATGATTTTTAAACGAGACATATATGTAACGATTATCGTTG
This sequence comes from Rutidosis leptorrhynchoides, assembly GCF_046630445.1. Taxonomy (NCBI): domain Eukaryota; kingdom Viridiplantae; phylum Streptophyta; class Magnoliopsida; order Asterales; family Asteraceae; genus Rutidosis; species Rutidosis leptorrhynchoides. The sequence goes on from NC_092335.1 coordinate 618,893,866, forward strand.
TAAAGACATTTAATGTATATATATCATATTAAGAGATATTCATACATGATAATATCATGATAATATAATAATTTAAAATCTCATTTGATATTATAAACATTGGGTTAACAACATTTAACAAGATCGTTAACCTAAAGGTTTCAAAACAACACTTACATGTAACGACTAACGATGACTTAACGACTCAGTTAAAATGTATATACATGTAGTGTTTTAATATGTATTTATAAACTTTTGAAAGACTTCAATACACTTATCAAAATACTTCTACTTAACAAAAATGCTTACAATTACATCCTCGTTCAGTTTCATCAACAATTCTACTCGTATGCACCCGTATTCGTACTCGTACAATACACAGCTTTTAGATGTATGTACTATTGGTATATACACTCTAATGATCAGCTCTTAGCAGCCCATGTGAGTCACCTAACACATGTGGGAACCATCATTTGGCAACTAGCATGAAATATCTCATAAAATTACAAAAATATGAGTAATCATTCATGACTTATTTACATGAAAACAAAATTACATATCCTTTATATCTAATCCATACACCAACGACCAAAAACACCTACAAACACTTTCATTCTTAAATTTTATTCATCTAATTGATCTCTCTCAAGTTCTATCTTCAAGTTCTAAGTGTTCTTCATATATTCTACAAGTTCTAGTTACATAAAATCAAGAATACTTTCAAGTTTGCTAGCCCACTTCCAATCTTGTAAGGTGATCATCCAACCTCAAGAAATCTTTGTTTCTTACAGTAGGTTATAATTCTAATACAAGGTAATAATCATATTCAAACTTTGGTTCAATTTCTATAACTATAACAATCTTATTTCAAGTGATGATCTTACTTGAACTTGTTTTCGTGTCATGATTCTGCTTCAAGAACTTCGAGCCATCCAAGGATCCGTTGAAGCTAGATCCATTTTTCTCTTTTCCAGTAGGTTTATCCAAGGAACTTAAGGTAGTAATGATGTTCATAACATCATTCGATTCATACATATAAAGCTATCTTATTCGAAGGTTTAAACTTGTAATCATTAGAACATAGTTTAGTTAATTCTAAACTTGTTCGCAAACAAAAGTTAATCCTTCTAAATTGACTTTTAAAATCAACTAAACACGTGTTCTATATCTATATGATATGCTAACTTAATGATTTAAAACCTGGAAACACGAAAAACACCGTAAAACCGAATTTACGCCGCCGTAGTAACACCGCGGGCTGTTTTGGATTAGTTAATTAAAAACTATGATAAACTTTGATTTAAAAGTTGTTATTCTGAGAAAATGATTTTTATTATGAACATGAAACTATATCCAAAAATTATGGTTAAACTCAAAGTGGAAGTATGTTTTCTAAAATGGTCATCTAGACGTCGTTCTTTCGACTGAAATGACTACCTTTACAAAAACAACTTGTAACTTATTTTTCCGACTATAAACCTATACTTTTTCTGTTTATGTTCATAAAATAGAGTTCAATATGAAACCATAGCAATTTGATTCACTCAAAACGGATTTAAAATGAAGAAGTTATGGGTAAAACAAGATTGGAAATTTTTTCTCATTTTAGCTACGTGAAAATTGGTAACAAATCTATTCCAACCATAACTTAATCAACTTGTATTGTATATTATGTAATCTTGAGATACCATAGACACGTATACAATGTTTCGACCTATCATGTCGACACATCTATATATATTTCGGAACAACCATAGACACTCTATATGTGAATGTTGGAGTTAGCTATACAGGGTTGAGGTTGATTCCAAAATATATATAGTTTGAGTTGTGATCAATACTGAGATACGTATACGCTGGGTCGTGGATTGATTCAAGATAATATTTATCGATTTATTTCTGTACATCTAACTGTGGACAACTAGTTGTAGGTTACTAACGAGGACAGCTGACTTAATAAACTTAAAACATCAAAATATATTAAAAGTGTTGTAAATATATTTTGAACATACTTTGATATATATGTATATATTGTTATAGGTTCGTGAATCAACCAGTGGCCAAGTCTTACTTCCCGACGAAGTAAAAATCTGTGAAAGTGAGTTATAGTCCCACTTTTAAAATCTAATATTTTTGGGATGAGAATACATGCAGGTTTTATAAATGATTTACAAAATAGACACAAGTACGTGAAACTACATTCTATGGTTGAATTATCGAAATCGAATATGCCCCTTTTTATTAAGTCTGGTAATCTAAGAATTAGGGAACAGACACCCTAATTAACGCGAATCCTAAAGATAGATCTATTGGGCCTAACAAACCCCATCCAAAGTACCGGATGCTTTAGTACTTCGAAATTTATATCATATCCGAAGGGTGTCCCGGAATGATGGGGATATTCTTATATATGCATCTTGTTAATGTCGGTTACCAGGTGTTCACCATATGAATGATTTTTATCTCTATGTATGGGATGTGTATTGAAATATGAAATCTTGTGGTCTATTATTATGATTTGATATATATAGGTTAAACCTATAACTCACCAACATTTTTGTTGACGTTTTAAGCATGTTTATTCTCAGGTGATTATTAAGAGCTTCCGCTGTCGCATACTTAAATAAGGACGAGATTTGGAGTCCATACTTGTATGATATTGTGTAAAAACTGCATTCAAGAAACTTATTTTGTTGTAACATATTTGTATTGTAAACCATTATGTAATGGTCGTGTGTAAACAGGATATTTTAGATTATCATTATTTGATAATCTACGTAAAGCTTTTTAAACCTTTATTGATGAAATAAAGGTTATGGTTTGTTTTAAAATGAATGCAGTCTTTGAAAAACGTCTCATATAGAGGTCAAAACCTCGCAACGAAATCAATTAATATGGAACGTTTTTAATCAATAAGAACGGGACATTTCAGTCTTAACTCTTGACGTAGTATCGATTGATTTCCAGAATTTAAGGAATAGAAAATCTTCATAATCTAAATAAGATTTGATTCTTTGGAAATTGCGAAAATTAGGATTTTCTTTGATTAAATGCGTAATCTGCCTCTATTGCTGTGTTCGATATTTCGCTATAAATTGACCACTTCAGTTTTATTATTTTCAGCACTCCTACATCTTCTTCCTCATTTCATACTTCCAAAGATTGTGAAATGCTTCATCCAGTTCCGATTCTTGATATACTCCTAACTTTCATATCTGTCATTCTTCTTTTTCATCAACCTCCAGAGGAAGTTATTTTCTTCTACCACTACCTTGGGGTTATAGTATTTTTCATTCTCCCGTGTCTTTATATTGCTATACGCATTAATATACACGGTTTGTAATATATGTGTTGTTGTCAGGCTTTATATTTTCCCTTATATTTAGGAGCTCCATGCTTTCATTTTTCCTTCCCGACTTCAAGTCAAGCGAATAATGGTCCAGAATTCGTAGGTATGGAGTTTCGAATGATCATAATATACAAAGTAGAAAGGAAAGGTAATAGCACGATTTGATTTGTCAAATTATCAGAATATCTAGAAAAGACCGAATCATCAAGATAAATATTTTCTTGATATGTTTAGAGATTAAATCGAATGAAAGAGTTATGTAACATGGTTCATGATAAGGGTGGGATCTGTGAACCTTTATCACGTTCCATTAGAAACTCAGCATGACTTACTGTAATATAATCACGTTGATCAAGTGTCATTATATTATACTAACTCATGCTTCAATTCCCAACATTACTTCAAAACATCAATTTTTTGAATTTTTCAGATTTTAGAAACTAAAATAGTTTCTTTTATGATGTAACACAGATAGCGCGAAGAGATGAATGATTTCAGATAAGAATAGTTATGAAAATATCTTTAGAAATATGGAGGATATTTATAATGGAAGATACGATGATATCTTAGAATATTTAAGATAAGATGATGATGAAGAATATTGTCCGCAAAGGTTTTAGAGTAAGGAGCAAGGTATTTGCTGTAACAACCCAACCCGTTTACCAACCAAAACGGCGAAATAAAAAAAATTTCGAAGCAGGCCTGCCCAGGCTGGGTGCGCGGCGCGCACCCCTACCTGTGCGCGGCGCGCACAGGGCCTGACAGCCCGCTGTCCAAATTGTTTCGTTTTCGTAAAAAGATCTAACACTTCCCATCATTTTTAGACGAAATGCTTTTCACAACATAATAGTATAAGTAAAATAAGCACGAATCAATGATAAAACGAGTTTTACATTGCGGGGCCCACATATGCCCAAAATACCATTAAGTACGAAATACGAGTTTCGATCATAAAAAGTTTAATTGCCAAACGTCACTAGAGCATGGTGTTTGGGGTTAAACTACCCAAATCTTGGTCGAACTTCCATAAAGCTAAAACCCCCGAGAGCCACTAATCCAAGCGAATACCTTTGCCCTTATCCAAGCCGGATCCTAAAAAGGTAAACAACGAGAGGGTAAGCTAACGCTTAGTGAATGCAATAATTATACACATACATATATAACCTACTTACTTGCAATCACATACACAATTACCTCATACATGCTAGCAACTTAAATGACATACCAACGCAAGGTATAACGCTAAATCTCCAAGACCACAAGCTAGCACAAACAATAGCATATATAGCTCGAATAATATAAAGTGCCATACTACAAACACATAACCATGGTTAACCAATAGTATAAAGGAATGGTACTTCGAATTTCCCATCGGTGTTCCTAACAACCGTTAGCGTACAACGAATTATAACACTAACCCCGGAGTGGTATCGATCGCCCGAACTTTAAACCCACCCGTCACGCAAAATGTGGTATCGATCGCCCGAACTTAAAACCCACACTTTACGCCCACACATAATGATATGGTATCGATCGCCCGAACTTAAAGCCCATATCATATATTAACCCGATGTGGTATCAATCGCCCGAACTCAAAACCCACATCGAATCTCGCACAAGTAAATACATTATATACACACATGTATAATCATTCCACTCACCTTGTTGACTTGGCGAGATTTCCAACAATAACTTGTAACCTTCAAAGCGAGTCACCTAACATAATTAATTCTCAATTAATTCACATAATAAGTTGGACTACCTACCAACTAACCTCACTAGTGCATTTATGACCCATTTGCACTAGATTCACACATTAAAGGTCAAGTCTCCCAACTAATCACTAAAAGCTAGTGATTAAGGTTCTAAGACTTCCATCAACACATAACTAGGGTGTTTTCATACTCAATTTAACCCGCTAGGTCAAACCCACCCATTTAACCTATTTCAAGTCAACCATAAACCCTAGAACCCATTTTACTAGCAACACAAGTGAGCTAGTGAATAACTAACCATTTTAGACTCAATAACACCAATTATTACTTCGAAACCCTAGGTTAGTCATTCTTGAGTCCTCTTGACTCAATCTTTCCCAAAACCCCCAAAATCACCAACAATAGGTTTTATGTTCAACACTAACCCAAGTTCTAACCCTTAAACAAATTAAATTAGGGAAATCAAAATTAGAACTTACCACCACAACCAAAACGTAGCTAGAGAGGAGATGAACAACTTTATAACTCGAGCTAAGACCCGAAACTAGCTCCTTCTTCCTTTACTTGAGCTTTCTCTCACTCAAATTTGGGTTTCTCTCACTAGAATTAAAGTAGAAAGAAAATGGTGGTTGAAAGTGGAGTTATGACTCCCAACCCACTGATCTGTGATCTTAACTCGTCCCCAAGTGAAATTACCACAATGCCCTTCCAAAATATCTAATTTAAAAGGCAGAACCCGACTACAGTAGGAGTGCGCTGCGCGCACCCCTAAGTGTGCGCTGAGCGCACTTAGGCCTGATCAGTATCCGTCTTCTGTTTAATTCCAGAATTATTCCCATGCTTTATGTACTATATTTACACTTATATACAATAGATATTAGGGTGTTACAACTCTCCCCCACTTGAATCGGAGCGCGTCCTCGCGATCCAAGCCGCATGACAAGCAGGAAGATAAACCAACACGAATTCTTCGGGTTCCCATGTAAACTCGGAACCTTTACTACGACGCCATTGGACCTTAAAGGTCCTCACCTCTTTATTACGCAACATTTTTACCTTTTCATCAAGTATAGCAATCGGCTCTTCAACATACTCTAGCTTGTTGTTTAGCTCAATCTCATCCAATGGCATCCATAACGAATCATCCGCAAGACACTTAAGGAGATGGGAAACATGAAATGTATTATGGATCCCTGCAAGCTCTTCAAGTAATTCCAAACGATACGCAACTTCACCAACACGAGCCAAAATCTTAAATGGTCCAATAAACCGAGGAGCTAACTTTCCCCGTTTTCGAAACCGAATAATACCCTTCCACGGCGAAACCTTGAGCATCACCATGTCACCTTCTTTAAACTCGATCGATCGCCTACGTTTATCGACATAAGACTTTTGTCTATCTTGCGCCGCTTTTAAACGAGCCCGAATTATTTCGATTTTACTATTCGTCTCCAATACCAAGTCGGTGCTCCTGACTTCCTTTTGACCCACTTCGCCCCAACAAATCGGGGTTCGACACCTTCTACCGTATAACATCTCATACGGTGGCATTCCAATACTAGAGTGAAAACTATTATTGTACAAGAATTCCACCAAAGGCAAGTGTTCATCCCAACTACCACCGAAATCAATAATACACGCTCGTAACATATCCTCCAATGTTTGATTCGTACGTTCGGTTTGACCGTCCATTTGAGGATGGTACGCCGTACTCATATTCACCCTCGTTCCCATGTCCTCATGAAACTTCTTCCAGAATCGAGAAGTAAAACGCGTGTCCCGATCCGAAACAATAGACGCGGGAACGCCGTGTCTCGATATCACCTCCTTAATGAACATTTTCGCAAGTGCCTCCGACGTAATTGCTTCTTTAATAGGAAGAAACAATGCACTTTTCATCAATCTATCAATAATCACCCAAATAGTATCAAATTGGGTTCTTGCCGTTTTTGGCAACTTGGTAATAAAATCCATGGTAATATGTTCCCACTTCCACATCGAAATTTCTAGCGGTTACAACTTACCATACGACTTTTGGTGTTCGGCTTTAACTTGCAAACACGTGACGCATTGCTCAACATACTTAACAACGTCGCGTTTCATGCCCGACCACCAATAATCTTTCTTCAAATCAAGATACATTTTTGTCGCGCCCGGATGAATGGAATACTTTGACTTATGTGCTTCATCAAGTAGCACCCACTGGTAATCACCCATCTTAGGCACCCACACTCTTCCTTGAAAAGACAAAAAACCACGCGAACCCATATTAATGAATTCCGATTGCCCCACAATTCGTTCCGCATGCTTGTTGTGAACGTAAGCCTCTATTTGAATCACACCAAGCTTTTCAAGAAAATCGTTAGTAATAATCATACGTAACAATCCCAATCGTAACGCCGGGTGGTGACTCTTTCGGCTTAACGCATCCGCGACCACATTCGCCTTGCCCGGATGATAAAGTATCTCACAATCATAATCCTTCACCACATCCATCCATCTACGTTGACGATAATTCAAATCCCGTTGATCAAAAAGATGTTTCAAACTCTTGTGGTCCGAATAAATCGTACACTTGACACCATACAAGTAATGGCGCCAAATTTTCAAAGCATGGACTACTGCCGCTAATTCAAGATCATGAGTCGGGTATCTCTTTTCATGTTCCTTTAATTGACGAGAGGCGTAAGCGATGACTTTACCTCGTTGCATTAGAACACACCAGAGCCCATTCAAAGAAGCATCACAATAAACCGTCATATCATCTACACCTTCCGGCAATACTAAGACCGGAGTTTGACACAATTTCTCTTTCAACAATTGAAAAGTGATTTCTTGCTCGTTCTCCCAATTGAATCTCGTATTCTTCCTTGCCAACTTAGTTAATGGAGAAGCAATCTTTGAAAAGTCTTGGATAAACCGACGATAATAACCGGCCAATCCGAGAAAACTTCGAATTTTCGTAGGCGTAGTCGGTTGTCCCCAACTCTTCACCGTCTCTATCTTCCCCGGATCTACTTGAATACCATTCTCGTTCATAATATGGCCAAGGAATTGAACCTCCCTTAGCCAAAATTCACATTTTGAGAACTTAGCATACAACTTCTCCTTCCGCAACGTCTTCAACACACTATGCAAATGATGTTCGTGTTCCTTCATACTCCTCGAATAGACAAGTATGTCGTCGATGAACACAATTACCGACTTATCCAACATAGGTTGGCACACTCGGTTCATAAGATCCATGAATGCCTCCGGCGCATTCGTATGACCAAAAGGCATCACCACAAACTCAAAATGCCCGTAACGCGTTCGAAAAGCCGTTTTCTCAATATCTTCCTCACGGACCCTCATTTGATGATAGCCGGACCGTAGGTCAATTTTAGAGAAATATGTCGCACCTTGGAGTTGGTCAAACAAATCGTCAATTCTAGGCAATGGATAACGATTCTTGATCGTCACTTTATTCAACTCCCGATAATCAATGCACATACGCATACTACCATCTTTCTTCTTCACAAACAAGACCGGAGCGCCCCAAGGCGAAGCACTCGGTCGAATAAAACCCTTCTCAAGTAACTCTTGGGTTTGATTTAACAATTCTTGCATTTTCGTCGGTGCTAAACGATAAGGAGTTTTAGCAATGGGAGTAGCTCCCGGAACCAACTCAATGCGAAATTCAACTTGTCTTTCCGCCGGAACAGCCGGTAACTCATCCGGAAAAATGTCTTCGAATTCACTAACCACCGGAATCTCGCGAATGGGTGGTGGCTCATCACGAGTATCAACAACATGGGCAAGAAAAGCCATGCCACCACTAAAAAGGAAACGACGTGCCCGTGCAAAAGTGCATATCGGCACAAGTCTTCTACGCTTATCGCCATGAATAATTAACTCTCCCCCACTTGGGGTCTTCACACGAATAGACTTCTCATGGCATGCAATATCGGCTCTATTATAATCGAGCCAATCCATACCAACCACGATATCAAAATCACCCAAGGTCATCGGGATGAGATCAATTTTAAAGTTTTCGGCACCAAACACGACATTACAATTTTTACACACATCAACCACTAGCACCGTCTTGCCATCCGCTATTTTGACTTCTACCAGACGACTTAACTTAGCTAACGGTTTATTAAGTTTAGGCACAAATTTTGGAGACACAAACGACAAATTTACACCACTATCAAATAGAATCCTCGTCGGATTAGAGTTAACCATGAAAGTACCTGAGACGACTTCATTGGATTGCTTAGCTTCATCATTGGTCATCAAATAATTACGCCCCCTTGCCGACCCCGCCGCCTTCTCTATTCTCTTAACTTGATCATTTCGGAGATCGGGGCACTCCGACTTCCGGTGCCCTTTTTTTGACAATTAAAGCACGTGATTGTATTAGTAGACGGTTTTGGGCAATCACGGGAGTAGTGACCCTTTTGCCCACAATTGAAACATGTGACCATGTGACCACTAGAAACACCCCTCTTCACGCTACCGACACTTTCGGTTGTTCCCTTACTCTTCTTGTTCGAAAAACTAGAAGCTTCAAACTTTCTTTTACTTGGCGCATAACTAACCAGACTCGGAGCTCGGCTTCAAACCCCTTCGCCACCGCCAAAAGCTTAGCAAAAGTCTCAACATGACCAATACTAATTTTACCCTTCAAATCGTCTCTAAGGGTCGCATGAAAGTCTTCCATTAACAATTGATCGTTCCCCACATACTCGGGGCAAAAACGCGCTTTGGCGAGAAAGTTGGTTTTGAGAGTGCTTAGGTCCAAAGACCCTTGACGCATGTTCCTTAACTCGTTGCGCAATTTGAAAGATCCGTTTGCGTACGATATTCGAGGAAAAACTCCTTCTTGAACTCCGCCCAAGACAACCCCACAAAGGCCGCATCACCCACCATATGAATTTTACCATCGAGCCAATCTTTAGCATGGCCCCTCAACAAGCTAGTATCAAGCCTAGTCTTTTTCTCGGGTGGGCACTCGGTCGTGCGAAAACAACCTTTAACATCGGAGATCCAAGCCGCACTTTTCATGGGGTCGGGATCCCCGTGAAAGTGAGGAGGCTTAGTCGCCTAGAAGTTCTTATAGCTAAACTCCAACTCGCCCCCATTTTGAGGTCTAGGAAACCTCCTTTCAACTTCTTCTTTGACGGCATTGGTCATTCGTTCTTGAATCATATCGACAATTTGTTTCGAAACCAACTCTTCGAATATTTGTTTAACCCTTCGTGAGAAAACCGAAACATAGTTTTCTAAAGCGGTCTCAATCTTGGTAGTCATCTCATCTTCCTCCACATGAGAGGGACCACCATTGCCATTCGTATCCGTTCCGTTTCTCATCTTCATTCTAAAGATTTAAAATGGATTAGACATCACCAACAATTTAATACACATATATACCTATGCATATGACCGCACACACACCACATCTAGCTCGATACTTGTCGCACATCCTTGCTTGACTTGACTTGAAACCGTAATAATGGTCGCGACTCACTATTATGCTCACATGCCGTGCCATGCTCAAACGTATCACAACCATCTTGCTCAATGTTCAAAACAATAACGCATGATTAGTATGTCATAACATAAGCATAGTTAGTCCACCTATGCACCAAAGAACTAATCAAAACCCGCACCAACCCGTAGTCCTACAAGTCCCGCATATAATTCAACAACACAAAAGTCTAAGTCTAGGCGCCTATCTCAAGTCACCTAAATCCCTTAGACCATGCTCTGATACCACTTGTAACAACCCAACCCGTTTACCAACCAAAACTGCGAAATAAAAAAAATTTCAAAGCAGGCCTGGCCAGGCTGGGTGCGCGGCGCGCACCCCTACCTGTGCGCGACGCGCACAGGGCCTGGCAGCCCGCTGTCCAGATTGTTCCATTTTCGTAAAAAGATCTAACACTTCCCATCATTTTTAGACGAAATGCTTTTCACAACATAATAGTATAAGTAAAATAAGCACGAATCAATGATAAAACGAGTTTTACATTACGGGGCCCACATATGCCCAAAATACCATTAAGTACGAAATACGAGTTTCGATCACAAAAAGTTTAATTGCCAAACGTCACTAGAGCATGGTGTTTGGGGTTAAACTACCCAAATCTTGGTCGAACTTCCATAAAGCTAAAACCCCCGAGAGCAACTAATCCAAGCGAATACCTTTGCCCTTATCCAAGCCGGATCCTAAAAAGGTAAATAACGAGAGGGTAAGCTAACGCTTAGTGAATGCAATAATTATACACATACATATATAACCTACTTACTTGCAATCACATACACAATTACCTCATACATGCTAGCAACTTAAATGACATACCAACGCAAGATATAACGCTAAATCTCCAAGACCACAAGCTAGCACAAACAATAGCATATATAGCTCGAATAATATAAAGTGCCATACTACAAACACATAACCATGGTTAACCAATAGTACAAAGGAATGGTACTTCGAATTTCCCATTGGTGTTCCCAACAACCGTTAGCGTACAACGAATTATAACACTAACCCCGGAGTGGTATCGATCGCCCGAACTTTAAACCCACCCATCACGCAAAATGTGGTATCGATCGTCCGAACTTAAAACCCACACTTTACGCCCATACATAATGATATGGTATCGATCGTCCGAACTTAAAGCCCATATCATATATTAAACCGATGTAGTATCAATCGCCCGAACTTAAAACCCACATCGAATCTCGCACAAGTAAATACATTATATACACACATGTATAATCATTCCACTCACCTTGTCGACTTGGCGAGATTTCCAACAATAACTTGTAACCTTCAAAGCGAGTCACCTAACATAATTAATTCTCAATTAATTCACATAATAAGTTGGACTACCTACCAACTAACCTCACTAGTGCATTTATGACCCATTTGTACTAGATTCACACATTAAAGGTCAAGTCTCCCAACTAATCACTAAAAGCTAGTGATTAAGGTTCTAAGACTTCCATCAACACATAACTAGGGTGTTTTCATACTCAATTTAACCCGCTAGGTCAAACCCACCCATTTGACCCATTTCAAGTCAACCATAAACCCTAGAACCCATTTTACTAGCAACACAAGTGAGCTAGTGAATAACTAACCATTTTAGACTCAATAACACCAATTATTACTTTGAAACCCTAGGTTAGTCATTCTTGAGTCCTCTTGACTCAATCTTTCCCAAAACCCCCAAAATCACCAACAATAGGTTTTATGTTCAACACTAACCCAAGTTCTAACCCTTAAACAAATTAAATCAGGGAAATCAAAATTAGAACTTACCACCACAACCAAAACGTAGCTAGAGAGGAGATGAACAACTTTATAACTCGAGCTAAGACCCGAAACTAGCTCCTTCTTCCTTTACTTGAGCTTTCTCTCACTCAAATTTGGGTTTCTCTCACTAGAATTAAAGTAGAAAGAAAATGGTGGTTGAAAGTGGAGTTATGACTCCCAACCCACTGATCTGTGATCTTAACTCGTCCCCAAGTGAAATTACCACAATGCCCTTCCAAAATATCTAATTTAAAAGGCAGAACCCGGCTACAGTAGGAGTGCGCCGCGTGCACCCCTAAGTGTGCGCTGAGCGCACTTAGGCCTGATCAGCATTCGTCTTCTATTTAATTCCAGAATTATTCCCACGCTTTATGTACTATATTTACATTTATATACAATAGATATTAGGGTGTTACATTTGCTAAGGATTTCAGCAGACACTGAATCATTTGGATTCTTTTAAGGCAGGCTTAGTCTTTGTGATTTGTCCACAGCCTTCGTCATAATTTGCTCAATTCGTTTTCCAGTTCCAAACCTTCTCTTTTTCTGTGCTTTTCCAACACACTACTTTTTATCATCAAACTTTCGACTGTTAAAGTCGTTTACAGTTTTTGCTGCTTCATCAGCATTTTTCCAAAATTCGGAGAACTAGTTTCGCAGTTTGGGGTGTTTTTCAGAAACTTCACATTCGAAGTATGTAAGTCTAGAAGATAGACATTATATGTATATATATAACTGTTGGCGTAGAATTGCTACGAAATTCAAAATACTGATTGCTAATTCCCGGTAGTTGGTATGGCAATTACCGTTACAAGATGTGGATGAGTACATGATAGGGTTTCTATGAGTATAAGGATTTCTCGGAAGATTAAGGATAAATGAAGTTGTTGGTAAATTTACTGCTAATGTGGTGGGACATGAAAGGTTCCCCAGTAACAAGAACGTATATGTCAAGGTTATAATAAGGCTAATCAGAAAAGTCGAAGTTGACTGGTTGGAAGTGTGGTAAAAGTGGATACTTTGAAAAAAAATTGCAAAATTATGTTCGGTAATAACAATGCTAAAGGATCTTGCACAGTTTTGAAGTCAAAGTATAGCTTTGAAAGATGTAAAGATCTAAGAATGTTGTCACCAGTTCAGAGTTATGACTTGGATTCTGATCCATCAATATCAGAATATGTAATTGAATTGGTATGAAATGATTGTGTATCACTGTGAAGATAGTGAGTATAGTTAATGATTTTTGAATCAAAATTGAAGAATGTACAGTGTAACATATTAATTGTGAACTTAAATATTTTTCGAGTATTACCTACTCGTTAAAGATTTTACAAGTAATATTTTGTACAAAAGAATTTTTATTACAATCTTTATGAAAATATATGTATGTATATGTTCTTCAGATGTAATACAGATTTAATGAGTTAATATCATATTATGCTCATTTGGTTTTCGGCTTGAATTAGAAGTGATTAATCTCTAAAACATTAAAGATTACATAATCTTTGCAGAGTATTTCGCTAATGTAATTGATACTTCATTATTTATTCATATTCCTCGGTGAAGGATGTTGGTGCTCGTGGAATTCTTGTGAACCTTACAAGGCACAGATGGTGTTTTCTGGAAAGTTTCGAGTATATCGAAAATGAAAATGTAAAATCAATTATGTAATTGAATAATACACTTGGTTTATTATGAAATGGAATTCATTGAGTTGAAACAGAGATTGTAGTTAACGAAGGTTAAGTTGTTAACGAAGGATATACATCATAGCATATTAGTAATATGAATTTAACCGAGTAATATTTACCCTTTTTCAATTCATACATAATAGCTTAGTACGAAAAGATTTATTATGGTTTAAAAATTTATATATATAAGATATATATATAAATTCTTCAGAGGGAATGAGTTAATATTTAATAACTCGTTGATACAATATACACGTTATTGATTCGTAATGATGACCACGGTGATTCTTGAACTGGCGGAGCTTGTGATGTAGAGGTGCTGCTGATTCTGACGATGTTGAAAACACTGACTGTGCTGGTGAGGCTAAGGGTACTGTTCATGCTGTTGGTAAAACAAGTCTAACTTGTACCTTACGCACCATTCTTGTCAGGGTTTCTACTCTTCCTTCTATCATTTTGGTTCACTCATCTGATTTATGGTTAGGACTAGAATAGATAATCTCTAAGATTATAGATTATATAATCGCCATAGGATATTTCTCCGATGAAGTTATGAATCCATACTTCATCGTTTGTTGTTGTTGATACTCCTTGGTATCCATAGTGCGTATGATGTTGATATCCGAAGTACAGATTATGATGTTGAGGCGTGTGATGCGGATGTGATTGTTGGTGGTGGTAATGATATTGTTGGTGTTGATGATGGTGGTACTGGTTATACTGCTGGTGCTGCTGCTGGTGTTCGTAACCCTTGCACCATATTCTCCAATGCCACTACCCGAGCACGAAGCTCGTTGACTTCTTCTATTATACCGGGATGATCGGTGTTTCATACGATCGGATAAATAAGATTTATAATATGGGATAGTATATAATCGTGATGAGATACTCTGGAAATGAGAGAGAAAATAGTATTACGAATAGGTTCGCCGGTAAGTGCTTCAGATTTTTCGCCAAGAGGGGAATGTGGTGGATGGAAAGGATCGCCTTCTTCATGTCTCCAATGATTAAGTACGCTACGAACCCATCCCCAATTCATCCAGAATAGATGATGGCTAATTGGTTGATCCATTCCGGTTACGCTGCTTTCGGAGCTCGAGTGGAAATCCATATCGGAATAGCTGTCGGAATCTAAGGAATTTGAACTAGATACAGGATCCATTTCGTGTAATCAAGGAAAAGATTTTGGAATGAAATAGATTATAGGACTAATTTGGTACTCCTTAATACATAGTTTACATATGTATTTATAATACCAGAATCCCATAAGTTACGGAGGATTGTACGGAAGATGTCAGCAAAGTTTATTGTAATAGATATGCCAAGATATGAATTTTGTCTATACACTATCTATGCAATCAATGCAGTAAGACGCGTTTAGACTAAGAATGATAAGCAGGTAATTTCCGACAAGAAGTGATAAGCAAAACTTTTGACATGCAGACACAGTCGAAGTCCAGACTTACTAATGCATCCTAATAACTATCAGTTAGACATACTCATGCAAGACCTGGTTCGCTAAGACCAATACTCTGATACTAACTGTGACGATCGCTCTAAATCCATATGGACGAACACGTCATTCATCAATTTCATTGCGAGGTATTTGACCTCTATATGATATGTTTTGTAAACATTGCATTCTTTTGAAAAGGCACACCATAAATGAATATTTAAATCAAAGGTTTTCGATATCTGATGATTTCCATATATAGACAATCATCGTAAATAATAGTTTACACTAATACTTCCGTTGACAATGCAGTCAAAATAAGATACATGGTAATGATTTGGTGAATGCAACGTTTCCTTGAAAAATATGTCATGTAAGACTCCATGCACATAGCTTGTCTAACATATAAGCAAACAGCGGAAGACTTCTAGGAAACCTGAGAATAAACATGCTAACAAGTGTCAACAAAAAGGTTGGTGAGTTCATAGTTTTAGTGTTGCACATAATCTGTATATAAAGGTGGATCACAAGATTTCAGTTGTTTCATCCAGAAACGTTTATCAAAATATTCTAGAAGATTGAGCACCCTGGTAACTAAACTTTAACGTTTTAATAAGTACCCCTGTTTTAACATACATGCAGCCAACATGTACAATACACGCAAACTAATGTGTACTAACCTCAAATAGCATACGTCTGTTTTATAGTTCAGGCTAGGGTTTCTATACCTGAAACAGACGGGGATGTCAAGCCCTATGGATCTATATACTACTACTCGCGCCCACCAGTTCTTATAACTGGCAGTTACTAGTTACCAAAGCTAAGGGATTTTCGGTTCAAACTCGATGTAGAATTTAGTATGTACTTGTATCCATTGCGTTTAAAATAAAGTGCATGTATTCTCAGCTCAAAAATATAGATTGCAAAAGCAATTAAAAAGGGAGCAATGAAACTCACCTTAGCAGCATATAAAGTCGTTCACCAAAATGTGACTGAAACTCGGATTACCAAATAACCGTAGATCTCAACCTAGAGAACATATGTTGGTCAATAAATGTCTATCAAGCTAGGTTAGGTCATAGTGTATCACAATCCTAATGCCCGAGATCAACATACAAAAGTTTATCAAAAGTCATTTCAAAAAGTCAATCTGACTTAATACTATAGTTGAATGATCATGGCAATCGAAACATTTTAACTTTTCACATAGTTTCCCAATTCTTGTAAAATTAGACTATAGTTTTTATAAGGCTTTAAAACATGATAAAACAGTCAATTTTGACAATTGTTCAACAAAACGAGACGTGTCTTATATAAGGATTCATTTACTCGGCTGGTAATATTCAAAAATCTAATTTATCAATCTTACAAACAAGTTGTTTAAATATCAATTGCAGATTCAAGAGCAATTTCAATTAATGTCAATCATAATTCAGTTGATCATATCTTTTAATTCGTTCACCGAAATTACGCGATTTCTAAATGAAAAGTTATTGATTTTTAGCCAGCTTTCCAAAAACATGCATATCATATACCTTTTATCAGTAATATATGTATTTAATTCGTGATTCATTATAAACTGTTTAACGATGAAATTTAGCATACAAGCATGTATAAACATATATACTCGAGCACTAGACATGTATACACTATTAATATATAAAAGATAAGATATGAATGCTCACGTATCAATATTGTGATTCAATATTGCATAAAAGTACGTAGAAGCAACATAGATGATAAACACTAGGTTTGACTTGCGAACAATACCCATGAACATTACCCATAACCTCCAAAGCTATAACCCATAATTTTCCTTAGCTCTATCCCGCTCATAAAATCCGTTTTGAAAATCACCCGAGCATAACTCCGTCGTAGTATTTTATGTATACTACTAATACTTAATTTGAATATTGCACTAGAATTATTACGGAATAAAAATATATGAAATAAATATATATGTACATATATGTGTGTGTGTTTCTGCAATCGATCGATCGATCGATATGTAACATCCCGCCTTTTTCCATTTACTTTTCCGTTATACTAATATAAAGTCCGTTATATGTTTATAACATCTCCCGTTGATACGCGTTTTAAATTATCTCGTTTAGGTAATTCACGCACCCGAACGAAAGTTGAGGGACTAAACTTGACAAGGGATCAAACCCTTGACTAGGTCAAAGGGTCAAACCCCTTTCACTCATTCATTTTCATCTCCATCTCTCTCTTTCTCTCTAGCAAGAACACACACACCCAAAAACCATATTCATTCAATCATCATCTAAATTCGATCTAGGAGGCTTACAACAAAATAAACTACATATTTGTGATCCTCTCTTCATCCTCTTCATTTTGGTACCAACTTCATCTCATTTGGGTAACTTTCTAAAATCACTAGATTTTGTGTTCTTGATGTTTTTAACTTATAAAAGTGTTAATTAGTGTCTATGGCTCAAGTCTAACATGAATATATGATTTATATGCTCGATCTCGTTGTTTTAGTGTAACTAGCATGAACTTGAATTTTGGTGTGTTGTTCTTGAATTTTGGATGATCATATGTTGTTAGATGTTAAAAGTTGATGTTTTAATTGTGTTACTAGCATCACTAGCTTCAATTTGATGTGTAGGTTGCCTTAGAAAACTTCATGAACTTGATTATTGATTTTGGTGAATTTGGGTTAGGGTTTGATGAACTTGAAATGGACTTTTGATGCATTGAATGCCATGGATTATTATTAGTAAGTATTTAGTTGGATTGTATGCTTGATTACCTTTAAAACGGCATATCATATGTGTGAATTGGTTTCCCGAAACTCAAAATGCGATTGATGAACTTGAAACTTTGAAAATGGACTTTTATTGTTCGCTTGATGAGATTTCGGCTATTGTAAATGATGTTATTGTTGGACCATAAGTGCTTAGTTGTATTCCTCGTCAAAATACCTTTCCAACGATATATGATAGGCATTATAAGTGTTTGCGGGTCAATTGTTGTGTTAGAATTGATTTTGGCTCGTGCATACTTGGGAAAAACAGAAACAGACCTGCACAGATGGTGGCGCGGCGCGCCCCATCCCCGCGCGGCGCGCAGATGTGCCTGGTCAGATTCTGACCTCCTCGTCCCATTTCACGTGAAATGTTTGACTAGCTATCGACCTCCGATTCACATGTAACTTGTTCTAACATGCTCATACATGATTAAAAACCTCAGAAAAATAGTTCGAGACCCGACCCGAACGTGTTGACTTTTTCGTTGACTTTGACCGACCAAAGTTTGACTTTTTGTCAAACTTAACCAAATGATTATGCAACCTTCCTAACTTGTTTATATACTTGTATCTTGCATGAAACTTGACAATTTGATTTCACATGCTACATAATCGAGTCGTAACGAGCCATAGGACTAATTGAACATCTTTGACCTATCGTGCTTACCGTTATTGATACAACCTATTGTTTAGGTCAAGACTAGCATTGTTCTTTGCACACGTTTACTTGTTGAAGTACTTTACTACTCGTGCACTCAAGGTGAGATCATAGTCCCACTCTTACTCTTTTTGAACTTACATTTGGGATGAGAAAACATAAACATTTCTTTTACTAAGTGAACACAAGTACAGGAAAACAAACATTCTACATACGAGTTTAGAACAAAATCCTCAATTCGATTATCATTAGTTACACTTGCCGGGTGTAAGCGAGAACTTATGTTGTATGGATCCATATGGGTTTGACAAACCCTCATTCAAACGGTTCGCTACCGTTTACGAATGAAATATATTTTCGAGAAACAGTGTATGTTCTAGCACTAAGTGATGGGGTTCAATGGAAGGAAATGTTAAGCATTGATAATTGGGTGCTCGTGAAACAAACTTTTGGAATGTATTACTATTATTTCATTGATGCAAATCTTGTGGTTCACTTGTACTTACTTACTTAAACCTATGATTTCACCAACGTTTTTGTTGACAGATTTCTATGTTTTTCTCAGGTCCTTGAACGATACATGATACATGCTTCCGCTCATTATTTTGATACTTGCATTGGATGTCGAGTATACATGCATACATGGAGCGTCTTTTGAATACTTTTAAATTGTGTCGCATAAGTTTCATTTGTATTTAAAACTTTGTATCGTAACTTGTAGTGGAACTATTCTTGTAAAACTTGAACAACCTTTACATTTGAAATGAATGCGACATATCTTTTGGTCAAACGTTGTTTTAAAGACTTATGACCACGTAACGGGACCTAAGTAGACGGCGCCGTCAATGATGATTTGGTCGGGTCGCTACAGATGGTATCAGAGCGTTGGTTGTAGGGATTTAGAGTTCATTAGTGTCAACCTCGAGTCATAGGGTACATTGGTGAGTCTAGACTACAACCGGCATATAGACTTGAAGTAGGAATTACTTGACTACTTGTGCATTTATACTCGAACGCTTCTACTCATATCTACTCTTAGTTCATCTTAATCTCACGTTGTTTAATTTGATTGACGCGCCACCTTGACTATATGAAATGATGTCGAATGCACATATGAATCAGGGTAATATAATTTCCGGGATTATATTACGGTGACTCATATGAACGTTCCGGCATTATGACATAAAGAATTTAAGGCGAGTCGAGGAAAAAAAAAAAAAAAAAAAAAAAAAAAACTTCTCTTTATCTTTATTCTATATCACGGTTAGTATTATTGAGAATACTAATCAATGATATTCTTGTGTCTTGAAGGAACAATGGCTCCTCGTCGTGTACGCTGCAATGAAACTCCCGAACAAGCTCTCGAACGGATGATAGCTACCGCCGTAGATGCGGCCATGGCCGGTCACTCATCCAACAACAATAATAATAATAACAACAACAACAACAACAACAACAATGGAGCCGGAAACTCAAACGAGGGATGCTCCTATAAAGCTTTCATGGGGTGCAAACCTCACACTTTTGATGGAACCGGGGGACCGGTCGTGCTCACCCGATGGTTTGAGCAAACGGAAGCCGTCTTTAGCATAAGCGGTTGTCGGGACCAAGACAAGGTCAAATACTCCACTCACACTTTCTCCGGAATTGCTCTAACATGGTGGAACACCTATGTTCAATCGGTGGGTACCGATGAAGCTCATGCCCTCTCTTGGGCCGATCTAAAGGAAAAGATGATTGTTGAATATTTTCCGCGCGAAGAAACCCGAAAACTTGAGGAAGAACTAAGAGCTTTGAAAGCGGTCGGAAACGATCTTAAGGCTTATAATCAACGTTTCGCCGAACTATCCTTGATGTGTCCTAATCTTGTTAACCCCGAATCTCAAAGGATTGAGCTCTACATGCTCGGTCTTCCAAAAAGCATCAAACAAGGGGTGATGTCATCCAAACCCACTACTCATCAAGCCGCTATGAACATGGCTCGCCAACTAATTGAAACGGTTGACGAAATCGTAGTTCCGGCACCTAAGGCCGAGGATAAATCGGGCGGCAACAAAAGAAAGTGGGAACCCTCCCAATCAAGCAACAACAACTTTACCAAGAAATCTTTCACTTCCGAAGGCAAGAGGGGTTATGCCGGGAACCTACCTCTTTGCAACAAATGCAACAAACATCACTTTGGCGAATGTAGTAAGTTAATTTGCCACCGGTGCCAAGGAGTTGGTCATAAGGCCAACGATTGTAAAAGTGCCACTCCCGTCGCTTGAAAGTGGCCCAATGCACCAAAGACGGGCACTTGTTACGAATGTGGCCAAACAGGTCATTATAGAAATGCATGCCCAAAGAAGAAAGATAACCCCAACACGCGCGGCCGAGCTTTCAACATAAACACCGAGGAAGCCCGGGATGACACTGAACTAGTCACGGGTACGTTTCTTCTCAACAATTCTTATGTCTCTTGCTTATTCGATTCGGGTGCCGATAAATGCTTTGTATCCAAGACTTTGACTCATTCTTTTAGCACTCCACCTCTTCCATTAGATACCACTTATACCATTGAAGTGGCTAACGGGAAACTATTAAGTGCCGACACATATTACCGGGGGTGTACGATAAACATTTTGGGTAAGAAATTTGAAATTGACTTGATACCCATGGAACTAGGAAGCTTTGATGTAATAATCGGTATGAATTGGTTAGTCAAAACGAAATCTCACATTCTTTGTGATCTTAACGCAATCCGAATTCCTATCGAGAATGGTGAACCTTTGATCGTCTATGGCGATAAGAGTTGCACCGGACTCAACCTCGTTTCGTGTATTAAAGTTAGAAAACTACTCCGTAAGGGTTGTTTTGCGATCCTTGCTCACGTTAAGAAAGTCGAGTCCGATGAGAAGCACATCGATGACGTGCCAATTGTTAGTGACTATTCCGATGTATTTCCCGACGAATTGCCGGGTCTTCCGCCTCATCGACCGGTTGAATTCCAAATCGATCTTATTCCGGGAGCCGCACCCGTAGCACGTGCACCATATAGACTCGCTCCATCTGAAATGCAAGAATTGCAAAGTCAAATCCAAGAACTACTTGATCGAGGTTTTATCCAACCTAGCCATTCACCTTGGGGCGCTCCGATTTTGTTTGTTAAAAAGAAAGACGGATCCCTACGAATGTGCATTGATTATCGTGAACTAAATAAATTGACGGTTAAGAACCGATATCCTCTTCCTCGCATCGATGACCTCTTTGATCAACTACAAGGGTCTTGTGTATATTCGAAAATCGATCTCCGCTCGGGTTATCATCAATTAAGGGTTAAGGGGGAAGATGTCTCCAAAACCGCTTTCCGAACTCGTTATGGTAGTTATGAATTCCTTGTCATGCCATTTGGTCTCACTAACGCACCGGCGGTGTTCATGGATCTTATGAACCGCGTGTGCAAACCGTATCTCGATAAATTCGTTATTGTGTTCATCGATGACATATTGATCTATTCTAAAAATGAAGAAGAGCACGAACAACATCTCCGACTTGTGCTTGAACTCTTGAGACAAGAACGACTTTATGCCAAATTCTCCAAGTGTGAATTTTGGTTAAAGGAAGTTCAATTTCTTGGTCATGTTGTAAGTGATCAAGGTATTAAAGTCGATCCCACGAAAATCGAAGCCATTAGTAAATGGGAGACTCCTACTACTCCTACTCACATTCGTCAATTTTTGGGTCTCGCCGGGTACTATCGTAGATTCATCGAAAATTTCTCTTTGGTTGCACGTCCTCTAACCGCATTGACTCACAAGGGAAATAAATTCATTTGGGCGACCGAACATGAATCCGCATTCCAAATCTTGAAAACGAAGCTAACCACCGCTCCTATCTTGTCACTTCTCGAAGGCAATGATGACTTTGTTGTATATTGTGATGCCTCGAAACATGGTTTTGGGTGTGTATTAATGCAACGAACGAAAGTCATTGCTTATGCTTCTCGACAACTCAAAATTCATGAACGAAACTACACGACGCATGATCTCGAACTCGGAGCCGTCGTCTTTGCACTTAAAATGTGGAGACACTATCTTTATGGAACCAAGAGTACTATCTTTACCGACCACAAAAGTCTCCAACACATTTTCGATCAAAAGCAACTAAACATGAGACAACGAAGGTGGATTGAAACCTTAAACGATTACGATTGCGAGCTTCGTTACCATCCCGGGAAGGCAAATGTAGTAGCCGATGCCTTAAGTCGAAAAGAAAGATTGGTGCCTCTTCGTGTCCGAGCCTTAAACATCACCATCCACACAAACCTTAATAGCCAAATTCGGGTAGCCCAAGATGAGGCTCTCAAGGATGAAAACATCTCTCTCGAACACTTGAACGTCCTCACCTCTCGATTCGAAGTTAAAGAAACCGGACTCCGATATTTCGCCGGAAGAATTTGGGTGCCTAGTTATGGGGATCTACGAAGCCTTATTTTAGATGAAGCCCATAAGTCACGATACTCGATTCACCCCGGTGCCAATAAGATGTACCACGACCTTAAACAACTATATTGGTGGCCGAACATCAAAAGGGACGTAGCTACTTATGTTTCCAAGTGTTTGACATGTTCCAAAGTCAAAGCCGAACACCAAAGACCGTCCGGACTACTTCGACAACCCGAGATCCCGCAATGGAAGTGGGAAAGGATAACGATGGATTTTATCACCAAACTACCAAAAACGACGGGCGGTTATGATACCATTTGGGTTATTGTTGACCGTCTCACCAAATCCGCACACTTCCTTGCCATGAAAGAAACGGACAAAATGGAGAAACTTGCACAACTTTACATTAAGGAGATCGTAGCCCGACACGGTGTACCTTTATCGATTATCTCCGACCGAGATGGCCGTTTCGTTTCTAGATTTTGGCGTACATTGCAAGAAGCGTTGGGAACGCGTTTAGACATGAGCACCGCATATCATCCTCAAACCGATGGACAAAGCGAACGTACAATTCAAACCTTAGAGGACATGTTACGAGCTTGCGTGGTTGATTTCGGAAAAGCTTGGGACAAGCACTTACCTCTCGCCGAGTTCTCTTACAACAATAGTTATCACGCGAGTATTAAAGCCGCACCTTTTGAAGCGCTATATGGCCGCAAATGTCGTTCACCTCTTTGTTGGGCCGAGGTAGGCGACGTGCAAATCACCGGACCCGAACTCATTCACGAAACCACCGAGAAAATCGTTCAAATCCGAGATAGGCTTAGGACGGCCCGAAGTCGTCAAAAGAGCTATACCGACAAACGACGCAACGATCTTGAATTTCAAGTCGGTGACCGAGTAATGTTAAAAGTCGCGCCTTGGAAAGGTGTAATCCGTTTTGGGAAACGCGGGAAGCTGAATCCAAGGTATATTGGTCCTTTCGAAATCTTGGAGCGTATTGGAACCGTTGCGTATCGTTTAGATCTTCCGCCTCAAATGAACTCCGTTCATCCTACCTTCCATGTATCTAACTTGAAAAAGTGTCTTGCCGAACCCGATATCGTCATTCCTCTCGAGGAACTTACTATTGATGACAAACTTCATTTTGTGGAGGAACCGGTTGAAATTGTGGACACCTCCGTCAAGACATTGAAACAAAGCCGAATCCCGATTGTTAAAGTCCGTTGGAACGCCAAAAGGGGACCCGAGTTTACTTGGGAAAGACAAGATCAAATGCAAAGGAAGTATCCTCATCTATTCGTGAATTCGGAAACGCAAGATCTCGAGGAAGAAACAACGACTACTACGCCTACTTAAATTTCGGGACGAAATTTCTTTTAAGGAGTAGGTAATGTAACATCCCGCCTTTTTCCATTTACTTTTCCGTTATACTAATATAAAGTCCGTTATATGTTTATAACATCTCCCGTTGATACGCGTTTTAAATTATCTCGTTTAGGTAATTCACGCACCCGAACGAAAGTTGAGGGACTAAACTTGACAAGGGATCAAACCCTTGACTAGGTCAAAGGGTCAAACCCCTTTCACTCATTCATTTTCATCTCCATCTCTCTCTTTCTCTCTAGCAAGAACACACACACCCAAAAACCATATTCATTCAATCATCATCTAAATTCGATCTAGGAGGCTTACAACAAAATAAACTACATATTTGTGATCCTCTCTTCATCCTCTTCATTTTGGTACCAACTTCATCTCATTTGGGTAACTTTCTAAAATCACTAGATTTTGTGTTCTTGATGTTTTTAACTTATAAAAGTGTTAATTAGTGTCTATGGCTCAAGTCTAACATGAATATATGATTTATATGCTCGATCTCGTTGTTTTAGTGTAACTAGCATGAACTTGAATTTTGGTGTGTTGTTCTTGAATTTTGGATGATCATATGTTGTTAGATGTTAAAAGTTGATGTTTTAATTGTGTTACTAGCATCACTAGCTTCAATTTGATGTGTAGGTTGCCTTAGAAAACTTCATGAACTTGATTATTGATTTTGGTGAATTTGGGTTAGGGTTTGATGAACTTGAAATGGACTTTTGATGCATTGAATGCCATGGATTATTATTAGTAAGTATTTAGTTGGATTGTATGCTTGATTACCTTCAAAACGGCATATCATATGTGTGAATTGGTTTCCCGAAACTCAAAATGCGATTGATGAACTTGAAACTTTGAAAATGGACTTTTATTGTTCGCTTGATGAGATTTCGGCTATTGTAAATGATGTTATTGTTGGACCATAAGTGCTTAGTTGTATTCCTCGTCAAAATACCTTTCCAACGATATATGATAGGCATTATAAGTGTTTGCGGGTCAATTGTTGTGTTAGAATTGATTTTGGCTCGTGCATACTTGGGAAAAACAGAAACAGACCTGCACAGATGGTGGCGCGGCGCGCCCCATCCCCGCGCGGCGCGCAGATGTGCCTGGTCAGATTCTGACCTCCTCGTCCCATTTCACGTGAAATGTTTGACTAGCTATCGACCTCCGATTCACATGTAACTTGTTCTAACATGCTCATACATGATTAAAAACCTCAGAAAAATAGTTCGAGACCCGACCCGAACGTGTTGACTTTTTCGTTGACTTTGACCGACCAAAGTTTGACTTTTTGTCAAACTTAACCAAATGATTATGCAACCTTCCTAACTTGTTTATATACTTGTATCTTGCATGAAACTTGACAATTTGATTTCACATGCTACATAATCGAGTCGTAACGAGCCATAGGACTAATTGAACATCTTTGACCTATCGTGCTTACCGTTATTGATACAACCTATTGTTTAGGTCAAGACTAGCATTGTTCTTTGCACACGTTTACTTGTTGAAGTACTTTACTACTCGTGCACTCAAGGTGAGATCATAGTCCCACTCTTACTCTTTTTGAACTTACATTTGGGATGAGAAAACATAAACATTTCTTTTACTAAGTGAACACAAGTACAGGAAAACAAACATTCTACATACGAGTTTAGAACAAAATCCTCAATTCGATTATCATTAGTTACACTTGCCGGGTGTAAGCGAGAACTTATGTTGTATGGATCCATATGGGTTTGACAAACCCTCATTCAAACGGTTCGCTACCGTTTACGAATGAAATATATTTTCGAGAAACAGTGTATGTTCTAGCACTAAGTGATGGGGTTCAATGGAAGGAAATGTTAAGCATTGATAATTGGGTGCTCGTGAAACAAACTTTTGGAATGTATTACTATTATTTCATTGATGCAAATCTTGTGGTTCACTTGTACTTACTTACTTAAACCTATGATTTCACCAACGTTTTCGTTGACAGATTTCTATGTTTTTCTCAGGTCCTTGAACGATACATGATACATGCTTCCGCTCATTATTTTGATACTTGCATTGGATGTCGAGTATACATGCATACATGGAGCGTCTTTTGAATACTTTTAAATTGTGTCGCATAAGTTTCATTTGTACTTAAAACTTTGTATCGTAACTTGTAGTGGAACTATTCTTGTAAAACTTGAACAACCTTTACATTTGAAATGAATGCGACATATCTTTTGGTCAAACGTTGTTTTAAAGACTTATGACCACGTAACGGGACCTAAGTAGACGGCGCCGTCAATGATGATTTGGTCGGGTCGCTACACGATATATATAGTTAGAAAATAATATTATAATAATAAAAGGAATCAAACGTGTTAATTATAATAATATAATAATATAATAAAGTAATAAAATAATAATATAATAATAAAAGGAATCGTACGTTTATAATTATAATAATATAATAATATAATAAAGTAGGAATATAATAATAAAATAATAATATAATAATATAATAAAGTAGAATATAATAATATAATAATAAAATTGAATCGATTAATATTTTAAAAGTCGTATTTTTAAAATACTTCAGGGGTATTTTATGTAACTTATAATTAATAATTTCAATCATGTCGCTTTCGTGTGAATAGTAAATTAATTAATTTCGGTTTTATTTACTATTCATATGAATAGTAAATGAATTAATTTCGATTCATCTATTTAAGCTACACGTTGTTGTACGTTGTGCTTTACAAATTGTACATTTTTAATTTAACTTCGTTTCTTAAAAAAATTACAAAAATTATATCATAAAAATAAAACGACTTAATACGTAAAATTTTTAATTTGAAAAGCATCGTTTAATAGTAAATTTTTATCATTTCATATTTAAATATTATTCGCATGATTCCGTATATATTGAAAACTCTTATGTTTATATAATACATGTTATGACGTTCGTGAATCGTCGGACAAACAGGGTAATTGAATAGTTCAAGAATTTTGAGATTCAGTTTTATAGACTTTGCTTATCGTGTCGGAAACGTTAAAGATTAAGTTTAAATTTGGTCAGAAATTTCCGGGTCATCACAGTTTGGCAATGTTGCAGTTGCCCCGTTCAGAATTACATGTCTTAGGTTGATTTGGGTAGAAGTTTAAAGCATTTATCTGCTTCAGATTTGTTGCCCTGAAACTGACGGTGCTTCACAGTTCTAACACAAGTTGCTATAAGAGCGCCCGGAGTGGTACCTCGTCACCCCTCTGTCTCACACCCCGTCACCAATTTTGCCACTCCCCACATCCGTCGTCGAACCCCGTTCCGGTTGGGTCAGTCACGTAGGTGACGGAACATACTCCCAATTTATTTTATTTTTCTTTTCTTTTTCAATGAAATATTCTTATTAAATATAATAAAATATTATTTTAACACACTAACTAACATACCAACTGACATACCTCTCACTCTCTATTTTTTATGACTCAACAAGTCACGCCTGACATGCCAAGTAATCTGGGCCACCACTCCCAGTGCTCTAATGTCACATTATGGGAAGAAGCCTGCACTTAAATGTGTGTTTGGAGGTGCTTGGGTATAATCTTGCAAATGGAATTGTTTCATGTATTTTGCAGACTGTAGTTACACATGTTGTTGTAAGTTTGCATACACATGTTGCTGAAAGTTTGTATTTGAATAGATTAAGGCTGCATGTTGTCATGTTACTTATAAAGTTGTAATGACAATATATTATTTATAGCAATTATTTTGTTAGTCTTTTTTATAATTTCTTTTAACAAACCCGTGAATTCACGGTTCCTTAAACTAGTATTCATATAAAGCTCTAAAATGATGATGTCATCATTTCATTAATCACCCTTTAATTTTCATAATGATGATGTCATTAATTTTTATATTAATATTAATTAATGTTAATAATTCTAATTAGAAAAGATACAAAACAAAAATAAATAAATAACGATAATATATGAATGCTGATTTGGAAAGTAAAAATAATTAATAAAAATATCATTTAATATTTAAAACGGTTTTACTGTTTTATAAATATATATCTCGGAGAATCTCCACCATATATTATCATAACTCTTTTTCCCTATCTGCACAAACCTTTACAACTCTTTTTCTCAATCTCTATTATATTATCCAATAACCTTTTGTTTTCAAAAAACATGTACAAACCTTCATGTAATTTGATACTCCGTAATTGTTTTTTCAAAGAATTATCCTCTTTTATGTGCTGTTTGATGATGAATTTTATCACACCTTAAATGTTTTATTATTATATGTTTGTTAAACAACAAGAATCTGAAAATCGATAACATACGTCAAATCATATTGTGACCTATTTAAAATGAAGGTATATAGTATGATAGGAGAATTTAAAAATAACCATGATTTTCGCGAGGTTGAACCAACTATTTTGAGTCCCTCTTTTTATATTAAATAAGTATTATTTATGACAAGAAAAATAGTAATTATAATGAAAATTGAAAAAAGGTGGTGGGAAAATTAATGTAGTTCATTTATTCTGACCAAGTTAACAATGACAAGTTTCTTAGTCGAAATATGTGATTCCACGGGTCATTAAACTAAATGACTTTAGCATTTGAATTCATTTAATACCTAAAACATATCATTAAACTGTTTCGTTTAACTACGTGGTTCCACGGGTCACTAGTTATCATTTATACGTCTAAATTAATAATCCTGACACTTTTGCAAGTTTCTAAATATACTCCTAATTTATAATCCTATATTTCATTTTGAATTGATATAAATTAATTGTCTAACTTTCATAGATAAATAAAAATGCTACTTAATAAGGTTCATATGTGGATGCTCTAAAGAGAAGTGGTCATCACGTATGTTGCATAGTGTTCGTATGATCTTTCCATCGTGGGTTCTATGTTTGTTCTAGTTGAAGTGGATGAACCTTGAAATATTTATGGGTATGTTCAGTGGCGGAACCAGGATTTTTTTTTAACTGGGGGCGAATTTTTTTTAAAACCGTAGTAACTTTTTTGAGCAAAAAAAAAAAGAGGTTTGGGGCAAAAGATGGAGATTTTTGGGCAAAAAATAGTGGTTTGTGGGCAAAATTCGAAGGTTTTGGAGCAAAATTTAGAGAATTTTGAACAAAATTTGAAAGTTTTGAGGCAAAATATATAGGTTATGGGGCAAAAAAAAATCCACTAGGGCAAAGTCGAAAAATTTAAAATTTTTCAAAATCGACTGGGGGCGGGTGCCCCCCGATCCCTTAATAAAATCACCCCTGGGTATGTTAACGTTAAGCTATCGGATAATCTTAATAGAAATATATGGCCATATGGGATGATGAAGTTAAGGATTTGAGTTCATCAGATGATAGTTTCAATCGTGCCTTTAAGGAGGCTAAGTGGATTAACAGTATCAATATGGTGGTCAGGGTTGAATCAAATGGCAACATCTTGTTGACGGAGAATGTGGGTTAATATGGGATTATGCTTAATGACTATACTAATCTTAACCCATAACAATAAGTGTTTTGATGATGACATATGTACATAACTAAAGGTGATGGTAGACATCTTGATATAAATTTGCAAGTTCACTAATCCACACTTACTCTAGCAAAAGACCAAAATCAAATAAAGCTTAAAATGAAAACGTAAGCTACACGGTTAGGATCACGGTCGACCGCAGGCCAGACAAAACTTGCACCCAGATTTGTGAAATCAGGGTTGCACGGTCGACTCCACGGCTGACCGTGGATCGACCGCAGAATCTCACTGTCCGAATTTTGATCAAAAAATGTTTGACCACTTCGGGGCATCTATAATTT
Source organism: Rutidosis leptorrhynchoides (assembly GCF_046630445.1). Lineage (NCBI taxonomy): Eukaryota > Viridiplantae > Streptophyta > Magnoliopsida > Asterales > Asteraceae > Rutidosis > Rutidosis leptorrhynchoides. Next base: position 618,924,416 of record NC_092335.1, read on the forward strand.
ATGAAACATGTTCAAACATGCTTAGAATAGTTACCTCCTTCATACCCAAAGGAGTTTCGGTCACTAGAACACTAATCTAGGTTAATCACGCCTAATGACACCTTAATGACGATAATTGCCTCGCAAATTGCAATTTTTATTTTTGCGATATGCGAATGACCTTTGTGAATCGGCCTTGTGATTTGCGTAAGGGATTTGTGGTTAGTTTCTTAAAAGTTTGAAAAGGTCATACTATATGATTTTTAGCTCGGATTTAGTTGTTTTAAAAATGGGTAACTCGCCATTCACAAATGCCATTTGCAATTTACAAACAACTCTTACGAAATGCGATAGTATTTTTACAACTTTTGTTTTACTGGGACAAAATGTTATAGTTCTTCCGAAAAAACATCAATTTGGTTAATATTCGGTAATTAATTTATTGTATTGTAATTTGGTAAGCGTTTTTTTATTTAATTGCATCTTAGTGATTCAAGAAAATTTATGTATAAATCAAACAAAGTCAAATAATTACGTCTGTTCACCAATAATTTTGTTTAACGACGATATTAAAGTCATTGGCGGGGGTATTATCCACTCACCCGATTATATCCAGGAAATCAAAGGCTTTGTTCACTTCCTACACTCTTTAGGAGGAAACCTTGGTATATTGCATCCAAGGAAAACCCCTTGCTAGATATGGACGTAACTTACCATTTGCAAAAAAAACCCAAAAGTACTCCGTAACCAACTTCAAAGCAAGTTGCATTTTGAAACTTTCAAGTGAGACTCGAACTCGAGACCTCTCGGACACCCAGAAGAGCGGTAACCACTCAGCTAAATGGAGATAGTTCGTTCACCAATAAATTAAACCGGTAACAGTCAAGGTTATACCAATATGATTTATCTCCGATTTATAATTCAAACTTGACCTAGCTAGCTAGTTGTAGAAAGAGTAAAGTCATGAATTGTTTAAGCTAGGGATGACGATAAATCGAATATGAATCGGTGGTCCTGTATTCATATCCATATCCATATTCAGTTATTTTTTTCATCCAAACTCATATTCATATTTATTTAAATTTAATTCACCCATCCACATCCATATCCGTCGAATTAAGCTACTTAATGAATATCCATCGAATATCAAGATTTTTTCTTCGAAAGTACGTATTAGCTTCTAAATGTATGTTAAATGATAATGTCATTAGTACACAATGACTTAATAACAAATAGAAGTTACTTTGTTATTACTATGTACAATCAAAAGCAAGTATCTTCTAATTTGTATAATCGAAACTCATAGTGTTCTACTTTGTATAGTGTTTGATGGATTGAATTTTAATAGCGCAAATAAATACTCGATTCTCGTTGGGTAAATCTTATAAGTGTCTTCTATTAATGGGTGAAATTTGAATATCTTATTGAGATCTTTTATTGAGATCTTTCTTTGTATGGACACTCATTGTTTGCATTTTACTGTTTACATATATTGGAACATACAGACATGAATATGTCCTGATTTGAATCATAACTCATAAAGTGGTTGTATTAATCACCTTTTCAAATGATGCAAGGTTATTTCCACGTATTTGCATCTGAGCATATAATAAAGAAGCCATAGATTAGACTAATAATAATAATAATTATATTATAATAATCAACATTACACAAAAAGTCTTAAACAAGAATTATTGTGAATTAGTGGGTCAGAAACTTATTGTGTTAACCACTGCTATTTATGGATAAGAATATATATATATATATATATATATATATATATATATATATATATATATATATATATATATATATATATATATATATATATATGATAATGCTAAAAACGAACATATATTTCATAGCATTATTCCTCAAGAAAGACAAGCTTTTAGTTGCAATTGTTCTATTTACAAGTGATATTCGTTTAAATAATAAAAGGTGAAGACAGAAGACAGATTCGACGATTTGAAGACGCAAACGACCAAAAAGCTCAAAAGAACAAAAGACAATCAAAAAGGTTCCAATTATTGATAAGAAACGTCTCGAAATCACAAGAGTACAAGATTCAAAACGCAAAGTACAAGATATTAAATTGTACGCGAGGACGTTCGAAAATCCGGAACCGGGACTAGAGTCAACTCTTAACGCTCGACGCAACGGACTAAAAATTACAAGTTAACTATGTATATAAATATAATATAATATATAATTAATTATATTAATTATATATATATTATATATATATATTAAAAACCGTCGGCAGCAAGAAACTCCAAGGGTGTGAGCTGTAAATACCTCTCCGCGACTCGCGGAGTTTGAAGGGCATTTTGCCGCGAGTCGCGGAGCCCCAATTTTCAACTCTGGCTATAAAGCCAACCAAATTCTGATCAAATTTCATATCTTATTTCATCTCTCTCTCAATATATACGTAATATATATATATTTATATTTTAATTTTAATTTTAATTATAATTCTAATAATAAGGGTATGTTAGCGAATGTTGTAAGGGTGTAAGTCGAAATTCTGTCCGTGTAACGCTACGCTATTTTTAATCATTGTAAGTTATGTTCAACCTTTTTATATTAATGTCTCGTAGCTAAGTTATTATTATGCTTATTTAAAACGAAGTAATCATGATGTTGGGCTAATTACTAAAATTGGGTAATTGGGCTTTGTACCATAATTGGGGTTTGGATAAAAGAACGACACTTGTGGAAACTAGACTATGGGCTATTAATGGGCTTTATATTTGTTTAACTAAATGAAAGTTTGTTAATGTTAATATAAAGATTTACAATTGGGCGTCCCTATAAATTACCATATACACTCGATCGGACACGATGGGCGGGGTATTTATATGTACGAATAATCGTTCATTTAACCGGACACGGGAATGGATTAATAGCCACTAGAATAATTAAAACAGGGGTGAAATTACATTCAAGGGTAATTAGTGTAATTGTTAACAAAGTAGTAAAACCTTGGTTTACACGCAGTCGATAACCTGGTGTATTCATTAAACAAAGTATTAAAACCTTGTTACAATTCGAATCCCCAATTAGTTGGAATATTTAACTTCGGGTATAATAATAATTTGACAAGGACACTTGCAATTTATATTTATGACTGATGGACTGTTATGGACAAAAACCAGACGGACATATTGAATAATCCAGGACAAAGGACAATTAACCCATGGGCATAAAACTAAAATCAACACGTCAAACATCATGATTACGGAAGTTTAAATAAGCATAATTCTTTTATATCATATTTAATTTCCTTTATTTTATATTTAATTGCACTTCTAATTATCGCACTTTTATTTATTGTTATTTAATCGCACTTTTAATTATCGTACTTTTTAATTATCGCAATTTTATTATTCGCAATTTCATTATTGTTATTTACTTTACGCTTTAATTTAAGTCTTGTATTTATTTTATATTTTACATTAGGTTTTAACTGCGACTAAAGTCTTAAAATCGACAAACCGGTCATTAAACGGTAAAAACCCCCCTTTATAATAATAATATTACTTATATATATATTTGTATTTTTATAAAAGTAAACTAATATAGCGTTGAGCTTTGTTTAAAGATTTCCCTGTGGAACGAACCGGACTTACTAAAAACTACACTACTGTACGATTAGGTACACTGCCTATAAGTGTTGTAGCAAGGTTTAAGTATATCCATTCTATAAATAAATAAATATCTTGTGTAAAATTGTATCGTATTTAATAGTTTTTCCTAGTAAAATATAAACTATTTTATATACACCTCGTTCGACATCAAGTAATTTTTGGCGCCGCTGCCGGGGAACACTCTTAAAAACCGGAAGCGCAACGCTAATATAGAAAGAAAAAAAAAACAAAAATATATGTATTTTTAAGATTTTGTAAATATTTAAGTTTTATAAGTTTCTTTATTTCTATTTTAGTTTATAAAAATATAAGTTTTATTTTAAAATCGTTTATTTAAATTAAAAACAGAAAACATAAAATAAAAAAAAAAAATAAAGAAAAACGCGTAAAAACACAAAGCTGTCAACTGAATTCCTGAACCCCGCGACTCGCGGGGTTTTCTTCTTTATTTGCCGCGACTCGCGGAGGCCATCTGACACGCGACAGGAAGCCCTAAAACTGCATTAATTACGGGTTATTATTTATTATTATTATTTAAACCTTATTATTATTATTGTTATTAGTTTTAGTTTTAATTTTACTTTTTATTTAATTTGTTGTATTTAGTTTTAATTAGTTTTATAAAATTGTAAAATTAATAGTTTTATAAAATAAATAATATAAAAATAATATTTTTATAAAAATTGTACTTTTTACAATTTTTTTTTTTTGTATATTTTTATATTTTGTACCTTTTTAATCGTTGTAGCGTAATATTTGTATTTTTTAGCTCATATTTAATTTTAAACTTAGTTTTTGCTATAGTTATTTTTACTCCTAGATTTTTAGGCTTTGCCGTAGAATTCCTTAAGTGCTTTTTCTTTAGACTAAGAATTAGGTGCTTTAGAATTTTGCGACGCCTTTTTAAGTTTTAGTTTCTTTTTAAGTTATTTCCATTTGGGATTTAGTTTTTCCTGTAAGCTTTAATATTTTTAGACCTTTTACTATGTATCAATTATCATTCCAATTAGTAATATCAATTTACGATTATAATTTTAAGTTAGTTGTAGTAATAAGGTTAGGTTAGTCAAGTATTTTTAAGTTTTATAAGTTTCTTTTATTTTTCCGTCACCTTTTATTTTTCAACCATTTTTCTGTTTCGACCTTTTGCGACGAACTCTTTTTCTCTCTTATTTCTCGCTATTCTAGTTTTAGGACTTAGAATTTTTTCTACTTCTTATCTAAATTTCTTAAAATTACGAAAATTTATTTTAAGTGGTTAAATTGATAGACATCAAAATTTTCTGGTTCGTAGTAATAGTTGGATTTGTACGTGGACCGGGTTATTGGAGCCAAACAGTCCTCAATTATATTGAGACCAAACGAATCCTGCCCCTCTGCTGCATCTTTTGGCTATTCGAAACGTGGGCAAAATCAGAAAAGTCTATTGATTGGATAACTTATTATAATTTTTCTTTCCTTTTAAAAAACTAATAGGATATTCAGTGAATGCACCGAGCAAGACGTTCACCACCTTTTGTACGTTCACCACCTGTAACTCGATCAAGACATCGTTTAACAAATATAACCGCCGTTGATTTTTCTTTAGAATCGTCATCCAGTAGACCAAGTACTTCAGTTCAAATTTCCGATAATCCATTTTTTGAACCCAACCTCACAATTGAGAATCCAGAGAATATTCAGGAACGGTTCGTAGATCCTGAACCATTAAACTTTCCTCCGGAACCACCAATCATTCAAACAGAGATTGTTGAGGAACGAACCATTAAATCTGAAGCATCTAGTGATACCGATTCAACAAATTCAATTATGGAGAATCTGGAACCTTTAAGTATGGAAGACCGAATGAGAGCTAAACGCACTGGCCAAGGTCACGCAATTACTCATCCAGACATTAATGCGCCAGATTATGAAATCAAAGGACAAATTCTACACATGGTAACTAATCAATGCCAATTTAGTGGTGCGCCGAAGGAAGATCCAAATGAACATCTACGTACCTTTAATAGGATTTGCACACTATTTAAAATACGAGAAGTGGAGGATGAACATATATATCTCATGTTATTTCCCTGGACTTTAAAGGGAGAAGCCAAAGATTGGTTGGAATCGTTACCTGAAGGGGCGATCGATACATGGGATGTTTTAATTGACAAATTTCTTAAACAATTCTTTCCTGCATCTAAAGCCGTAAGACTTCAAGCAGAAATTGTTACGTTCACACAGAAACCAAATGAAACTCTATATGAGGCGTGGACAAGATATGGAAAGTTGTTAAGAGGATGTCCGCAACATGGTTTAGACACCTGTCAAATAGTACAAATATTCTACCAAGGATGCGACATCACTACAAGGAAAGACATAGATATAGCAGCTGGTGGTTCTATTATGAAGAAAACCGAAACTGATGCTTACAAAATTATTGATAACACTGCTTCCCACTCACATGAGTGGCATCAAGAAAAAGATATCATTAGATCATCTAAAGCAGCTAGAGCCGATTCTAGCCATGACTTAGATTCCATTTCCGCAAAGATAGATGCTTTCGAGAGACGAATGGAAAAGATGACTAAAGATATTCATGCTATACGAATTAGTTGTGAGCAGTGTGGAGGACCACATTTGACAAAAGATTGTCTAAGTATTGAATTAACAATGGAACAAAGAGAGAATATTTCATACATAAACCAAAGGCCTGGAAATAATTATCAGAATAATTATCAACCGCCAAGACCGATTTACAATCAAAACCAGAATTATAACCGAAATATTCCATACAATAACCAACAAGGTCCTAGCAATCAACAAGTATCCAATAATACTTATAATCAGCAAAGACCGAATTTTCAAAACAAACCACCACAACAAACCGATGATAAAAAGCCGAATTTAGAAGATATGATGACGAAGCTAGTTGAAACTCAAACGCAGTTTTTCACATCTCAAAAACAAACCAATGAACAAAATGCTCAAGCATTTAGAAATCAACAAGCTTCTATTCAAAATCTGGAACAAGAAGTGAGTAACCTAGCAAGGTTAATAGGTGAAAGAAAACCGGGAAGTCTACCAAGCGATACAAACGCTAACCCCCGGAATGAAACAGCTAAAGCTATCACCACAAGAAGTGGTACAACACTTAAATTGTAGCGACCCGACCAAATCGTCATTGACGGCGCCGTCTACTTAGGTCCCGTTACGTGGTCATAAGTCTTTAAGACAAAGTTTGACCAAAATATGTCGCCTTCATTTCAAAATAAAGATTGTTCCCCAAAGTTTACAAGAATTGTTCAACCAATAGTTAAGTTACAACGTTATAATACGAATGAAATCTAGGCGACACGGTTTAAAGTAAAGTCAAAAGACGCTCCATGAAATGCACATATACTCGACATCCAATGCAAGTATCAAATAATGAGCGGAAGCATGTATCATGTATCGTTCAAGGGCCTGAGAAAAACATAGAAATCTGTCAACGAAAACGTTGGTGAAATCATAGGTTTAAGTAAGTAAGTACAAGTGAACCACAAGATTTGCATCAATGAAATAATAGTAATACATTCCAAAAGTTTGTTTCACGAGCACCCAATTATCAATGCTTAACATTTCCTTCCATTGAACCCCATCACTTAGTGCTAGAACATACACTGTTTCTCGAAAATATATTTCATTCGTAAACGGTAGCGAACCGTTTGAATGAGGGTTTGTCAAACCCATATGGATCCATAAAACATAAGTTCTCGCTTACACCCGGCAAGTGTAACTAATGATAATCGAATTGAGGATTTTGTTCTAAACTCGTATGTAGAATGTTTGTTTTCCTGTACTTGTGTTCACTTAGTAAAAGAAATGTTTATGTTTTCTCATCCCAAATGTAAGTTCAAAAAGAGTAAAAGTGGGACTATGATCTCACCTTGAGTGCACGAGTAGTAAAGTACTTCGACAAGTAAACGTGTGCAAAGAACAATGCTAGTCTTGACCTAAACAATAGGTTGTATCAATAACGGTAAACACGATAGGTCAAAGATGTTCAATTAGTCCTATGGCTCGTTAAGACTCGATCATAATAGCATGTGAATCAAATTGTCATGTTTCATGCAAGGTACAAGTATAAAAACATGTTAGAACGATTGCACAATTATTTGGTTAAGTTTGATTAAAAGTCAACTTGGTCGGGTCAAAGTCAACAGAAAAGTCAACGGGGTCGGGTCAGGTATCCGACAATTTTTCTAAGTTATATAATCATATATGAGCATGTTGGCCAAGTTTCATGTTAATCGGAGGTCTAGAACATGCCAAACATTTTTCGTCAAAAGGTCAAGCAAACAGCCAGTTTTAGGCAAACGGGACGGCGTCCCAAGTTGCTAGACGGCGTCCTAAAATGAAGGTTGGGACGGCATCCCAAGTTGCTAGACGGCGTCCCAAAATGAAGGTTGGGACGGCGTCTTGAGTTTCTGGACGGCGTCCTGATTGGTTTGCAGGCCCTGTTTGCTGCAACTCTAAGTGCACGAACCAACAATCAAACCAACCCAAATTACAAACCGTAAACAATTAGAACATGTATTTTATATCACCGGAAAGGTAATTTGACGAGGAAAACACCTAGACACATTTCATCAAGCAATTCAACACTTACACACCCCAAAACCGCATTTAAACGTCCATAATCAAGGTTCAAGTTCCAAATATGCATTTCATGATTCGGGCAACCAATTTACATGTATGATATGCCGTTTCGAAGGTAATCATACACACATTGCAACAAAATTCTTATCTACAATATTTCATAGCATTTGGTGCATCAAAAGTTCATCTAAAGCTTATTAAACCCTAATCCAAGTTCACAAAATCGCTAATTATGTTCTTGGAGTTTCCTTAATCAACTTATACATCAAAACGAAGCTAATGATACTAGGAACACAATTAGAACATGAACTTTTAACATCTAACAACATATGATCATCTAAAATTCAAGAACAACACACCAAAATTCAAGTTCATGCTAGTTACACTAAAACAACGAGATCGAGCATACAAATTACATACACGACATCACAATGAGCCATAGACACTAACTAACACCATTTCAAGTCAAAAACACGAATTTAGAGAAATCTAGAGTTTTAGAAATGTTACCCAAACGAGATGAAGTTGGTACCAAAATGAAGAGGATGAAGAGAGGATCACGAATATGTAATTTATTTTGTTGTAAGCCTCCTAGATCGGATTTAGATGATGATTGAATGAATTTTGTAAGTGGGTGTGTGTTCTTGCTAGAGAGAAAGAGAGAGATGGAGATGATAATGAATGGGTGAAAGGGGTTTGACCCTTTGACCTAGTCAAGGGTTTGATCCCTTGTCAAGTTTAGTCCCTCAACTTTCGTTCGGGTGCGTGAATTACCTAAACGAGATAATTTAAAACGCTTATCAACGGGAGATGTTATAAACATATAACGGACTTTATATTAGTATAACGGAAAAGTAAATGGAAAAAGGCGGGATGTTACATTACCTACTCCTTAAAAGAAATTTCGTCCCGAAATTTAAGTAGGCGTAGTAGTCGTTGTTTCTTCCTCGAGATCTTGCGTTTCCGAATTCACGAATAGATGAGGATACTTCCTTTGCATTTGATCTTGTCTTTCCCAAGTAAACTCTGGTCCTCTTTTGGCATTCCAACGAACCTTGACAATCGGGATTCGGCTTTGTTTCAATGTCTTGACGGAGGTGTCCACAATTTCAACCGGTTCCTCCACAAAATGAAGTTTGTCATCAATAGTAAGTTCTTCGAGAGGGATGACGATATCGGGTTCGGCAAGACACTTTTTCAAGTTAGATACATGGAAGGTAGGATGAACGGAGTTCAATTGAGGCGGAAGATCTAAACGATAAGCAACGGTTCCAATATGCTCCAAGATTTCGAAAGGACCAATATACCGCGGATTTAGCTTCCCGCGTTTCCCAAAACGGATTACACCTTTCCAAGGCGCGACTTTTAACATTACTCGGTCACCGACTTGAAATTCAAGATCGTTGCGTCGTTTGTCGGTATAGCTCTTTTGACGACTTCGAGCCGTCCTAAGCCTATCTCGGATTTGAACGATTTTCTCGGTGGTTTCGTGAATGAGTTCAGGTCCGGTGATTTGCACGTCGCCTACCTCGGCCCAACAAAGAGGTGAACGACATTTGCGGCCATATAGTGCTTCAAAAGGTGCGGCTTTAATACTCGCGTGATAACTATTGTTATAAGAGAACTCGGCGAGAGGTAAGTGCTTGTCCCAAGCTTTTCCGAAATCAACCACGCAAGCTCGTAACATGTCCTCTAAGGTTTGAATTGTACGTTCGCTTTGTCCATCGGTTTGAGGATGATATGCGGTGCTCATGTCTAAACGCGTTCCCAACGCGTCTTGCAATGTACGCCAAAATCTAGAAACGAAACGGCCATCTCGGTCGGAGATAATCGATAAAGGTACACCGTGTCGGGCTACGATCTCCTTAATGTAAAGTTGTGCAAGTTTCTCCATTTTGTCCGTTTCTTTCATGGCAAGGAAGTGTGCGGATTTGGTGAGACGGTCAACAATAACCCAAATGGTATCATAACCGCCCGTCGTTTTTGGTAGTTTGGTGATAAAATCCATCGTTATCCTTTCCCACTTCCATTGCGGGATCTCGGGTTGTTGAAGTAGTCCGGACGGTCTTTGGTGTTCGGCTTTGACTTTGGAACATGTCAAACACTTGGAAACATAAGTAGCTACGTCCCTTTTGATGTTCGGCCACCAATATAGTTGTTTAAGGTCGTGGTACATCTTATTGGCACCGGGGTGAATCGAGTATCGTGACTTATGAGCTTCATCTAAAATAAGGCTTCGTAGATCCCCATAACTAGGCACCCAAATTCTTCTGGCGAAATATCGGAGCCCGGTTTCTTTAACTTCGAATCGAGAGGTGAGGACGTTCAAGTGTTCGAGAGAGATGTTTTCATCCTTGAGAGCCTCATCTTGGGCTACCCGAATTTGGCTATTAAGGTTGGTGTGAATGGTGATGTTTAAAGCTCGGACACGGAGAGGCACCGCTCTTTCTTTTCGACTTAAGGCATCGGCTACTACATTTGCCTTCCCGGGATGGTAACGAAGCTCGCAATCGTAATCGTTTAAGGTTTCAATCCACCTTCGTTGTCTCATGTTTAGTTGCTTTTGATCGAAAATGTGTTGAAGGCTTTTGTGATCGGTGAAGATAGTACTCTTGGTTCCATAAAGATAGTGTCTCCACATTTTAAGTGCAAAGACAACGGCTCCGAGTTCGAGATCATGTGTCGTATAGTTTCGTTCATGAATTTTGAGTTGTCGAGAAGCATAAGCAATGACTTTTGTTCGTTGCATCAATACACACCCAAAACCATGTTTTGAGGCATCGCAATATACAACAAAGTCATCATTGCCTTCGGGAAGTGACAAGATAGGAGCGGTGGTTAGCTTCGTTTTCAAGATTTGGAATGCGGATTCATGTTCGGTCGCCCAAATGAATTTCTTTCCCTTGTGAGTCAATGCGGTTAGAGGACGTGCAACCAAAGAGAAATTTTCGATGAATCTACGATAGTACCCGGCGAGACCCAAAAATTGACGAATGTGAGTAGGAGTAGTAGGAGTCTCCCATTTGCTAATGGCTTCGATTTTCGTTGGATCGACTTTAATACCTTGGTCACTTACAACATGACCAAGAAATTGAACTTCCTTTAACCAAAATTCACACTTGGAGAATTTGGCATAGAGTTGTTCTTGTCTTAAAAGTTCAAGCACAAGTCGGAGATGCTGTTCGTGCTCTTCTTCATTTTTAGAATAGATCAATATGTCATCGATGAACACAATAACGAATTTATCGAGATACGGTTTGCACACGCGGTTCATAAGATCCATGAACACCGCCGGTGCGTTAGTGAGACCAAATGGCATGACAAGGAATTCATAACTACCATAACGAGTTCGGAAAGCGGTTTTGGAGACATCTTCCCCCTTAACCCTCAATTGATGATAACCCGAGCGGAGATCGATTTTCGAATATACACAAGACCCGATCAAAGAGGTCATCGATGCGAGGAAGAGGATATCGGTTCTTAACCGTCAATTTATTTAGTTCACGATAATCAATGCACATTCGTAGGGATCCGTCTTTCTTTTTAACAAACAAAATCGGAGCGCCCCAAGGTGAATGGCTAGGTTGGATAAAACCACGATCGAGTAGTTCTTAGATTTGACTTTGCAATTCTTGCATTTCAGATGGAGCGAGTCTATATGGTGCACGTGCTACGGGTGCGGCTCCCGGAATAAGATCGATTTGGAATTCAACCGGTCGATGAGGCGGAAGACCCGGCAATTCGTCGGGAAATACATCGGAATAGTCACTAACAATTGGCACATCATCGATGGGCTTCTCATCGGACTCGACTTTCTTAACGTGAGCAAGGATCGCAAAACAACCCTTACGGAGTAGTTTTCTAACTTTAAGACACGAAACGAGGTTGAGTCTGGTGCAACTCTTATCGCCATAAACAATCAAAGGTTCACCATTCTCGATAGGAATTCGGATTGCGTTAAGATCACAAAGAATGTGAGATTTCGTTTTGACTAACCAATTCATACCGATTATTACATCAAAGCTTCCTAGTTCCATGGGTATCAAGTCAATTTCAAATTCCTTACCCAAAATGTTTATCGTACACCCCCGGTAATATGTGTCGGCACTTAATAGTTTCCCGTTAGCCACTTCAATGGTATAAGGGGTATCTAATGGAAGAGGTGGAGTGCTAAAAGAATGAGTCAAAGTCTTGGATACAAAGCATTTATCGGCACCCGAATCGAATAAGCAAGAGACATAAGAATTGTTGAGAAGAAACGTACCCGTGACTAGTTCAGTGTCATCCCGGGCTTCCTCGGTGTTGATGTTAAAAGCTCGGCCGCGCGTATTGGGGTTATCTTTCTTCTTTGGGCATGCATTTCTATAATGACCCGTTTGGCCACATTCGTAACAAGTGCCCGTCTTTGGTGCATTGGGCCACTTTCGAGCGACGGGAGTGGCACTTTTACAATCGTTGGCCTTATGACCAATTCCTTGGCACCGATGGCAAATTAGCTTACTACATTCGCCAAAGTGATGTTTGTTGCATTTGTTGCAAAAAGGTAGATTCCCGGCATAACCCTTCTTGCCGTCGAAAGTGAAAGATTTCTTGGCAAAGTTGTTGTTGCTTGATTGGGAGGGTTCCCACTTTCTTTTGTTGCCGCCCGATTTATCCTCGGCCTTAGGTGCCGGAACTACGATTTCGTCAACCGTTTCAATTAGTTGGCGAGCCATGTTCATAGCGGCTTGATGAGTAGTGGGTTTGGATGACATCACCCCTTGTTTGATGCTTTTTGGAAGACCGAGCATGTAGAGCTCAATCCTTTGAGATTCGGGGTTAACAAGATTAGGACACATCAAGGATAGTTCGGCGAAGCGTTGATTATAAGCTTTAAGATCGTTTCCGACCGCTTTCAAAGCTCTTAGTTCTTCCTCAAGCTTTCGGGTTTCTTCGCGCGGAAAATATTCAACAATCATCTTTTCCTTTAGATCGGCCCAAGAGAGGGCATGAGCTTCATCGGTACCCACCGATTGAACATAGGTGTTCCACCATGTTAGAGCAATTCCGGAGAAAGTGTGAGTGGAGTATTTGACCTTGTCTTGGTCCCGACAACCGCTTATGCTAAAGACGGCTTCCGTTTGCTCAAACCATCGGGTGAGCACGACCGGTCCCCCGGTTCCATCAAAAGTGTGAGGTTTGCACCCCATGAAAGCTTTATAGGAGCATCCCTCGTTTGAGTTTCCGGCTCCATTGTTGTTGTTGTTGTTGTTGTTGTTGTGGTTGTTATTATTATTGTTGTTGGATGAGTGACCGGCCATGGCCGCATCTACGGCGGTAGCTATCGTCCGTTCGAGAGCTTGTTCGGGAGTTTCATTGCGGCGTACACGACGAGGAGCCATTGTTCCTTCAAGACACAAGAATATCATTGATTAGTATTCTCAATAATACTAACCGTGATATAGAATAAAGATAAAGAGAAGTTTTTCCTCGACTCGCCTTAAATTCTTTATGTCATAATGTCGGAACGTTCATATGAGTCACCGTAATATAATCCCGGAAATTATATTACCCTGATTCATATGTGCATTCGACATCATTTCATATAGTCAAGGTGGCGTGTCAATCAAATTAAACAACGTGAGATTAAGAGGAACTAAGAGTAGATATGAGTAGAAGCGTTCGAGTATAAATGCACAAGTAGTCAAGTAATTCCTACTTCAAGTCTATATGCCGGTTGTAGTCTAGACTCATCAATGTACCCTATGACTCGGGGTTGACACTAATGAACTCTAAATCCCTACAACCAACGCTCTGATACCATCTGTAGCGACCCGACCAAATCGTCATTGACGGCGCCGTCTACTTAGGTCCCGTTACGTGGTCATAAGTCTTTAAGACAAAGTTTGACCAAAATATGTCGCCTTCATTTCAAAATAAAGATTGTTCCCCAAAGTTTACAAGAATTGTTCAACCAATAGTTAAGTTACAACGTTATAATACGAATGAAATCTAGGCGACACGGTTTAAAGTAAAGTCAAAAGACGCTCCATGAAATGCACATATACTCGACATCCAATGCAAGTATCAAATAATGAGCGGAAGCATGTATCATGTATCGTTCAAGGGCCTGAGAAAAACATAGAAATCTGTCAACGAAAACGTTGGTGAAATCATAGGTTTAAGTAAGTAAGTACAAGTGAACCACAAGATTTGCATCAATGAAATAATAGTAATACATTCCAAAAGTTTGTTTCACGAGCACCCAATTATCAATGCTTAACATTTCCTTCCATTGAACCCCATCACTTAGTGCTAGAACATACACTGTTTCTCGAAAATATATTTCATTCGTAAACGGTAGCGAACCGTTTGAATGAGGGTTTGTCAAACCCATATGGATCCATACAACATAAGTTCTCGCTTACACCCGGCAAGTGTAACTAATGATAATCGAATTGAGGATTTTGTTCTAAACTCGTATGTAGAATGTTTGTTTTCCTGTACTTGTGTTCACTTAGTAAAAGAAATGTTTATGTTTTCTCATCCCAAATGTAAGTTCAAAAAGAGTAAAAGTGGGACTATGATCTCACCTTGAGTGCACGAGTAGTAAAGTACTTCGACAAGTAAACGTGTGCAAAGAACAATGCTAGTCTTGACCTAAACAATAGGTTGTATCAATAACGGTAAACACGATAGGTCAAAGATGTTCAATTAGTCCTATGGCTCGTTAAGACTCGATCATAATAGCATGTGAATCAAATTGTCATGTTTCATGCAAGGTACAAGTATAAAAACATGTTAGAACGATTGCACAATTATTTGGTTAAGTTTGATTAAAAGTCAACTTGGTCGGGTCAAAGTCAACAGAAAAGTCAACGGGGTCGGGTCGGGTATCCGACAATTTTTCTAAGTTATATAATCATATATGAGCATGTTGGCCAAGTTTCATGTTAATCGGAGGTCTAGAACATGCCAAACATTTTTCGTCAAAAGGTCAAGCAAACAGCCAGTTTTAGGCAAACGGGACGGCGTCCCAAGTTGCTAGACGGCGTCCCAAAATGAAGGTTGGGACGGCGTCCCAAGTTGCTAGACGGCGTCCCAAAATGAAGGTTGGGACGGCGTCTTGAGTTTCTGGACGGCGTCCTGATTGGTTTGCAGGCCCTGTTTGCTGCAACTCTAAGTGCACGAACCAACAATCAAACCAACCCAAATTACAAACCGTAAACAATTAGAACATGTATTTTATATCACCGGAAAGGTAATTTGACGAGGAAAACACCTAGACACATTTCATCAAGCAATTCAACACTTACACACCCCAAAACCGCATTTAAACGTCCATAATCAAGGTTCAAGTTCCAAATATGCATTTCATGATTCGGGCAACCAATTTACATGTATGATATGCCGTTTCGAAGGTAATCATACACACATTGCAACAAAATTCTTATCTACAATATTTCATAGCATTTGGTGCATCAAAAGTTCATCTAAAGCTTATTAAACCCTAATCCAAGTTCACAAAATCGCTAATTATGTTCTTGGAGTTTCCTTAATCAACTTATACATCAAAACGAAGCTAATGATACTAGGAACACAATTAGAACATGAACTTTTAACATCTAACAACATATGATCATCTAAAATTCAAGAACAACACACCAAAATTCAAGTTCATGCTAGTTACACTAAAACAACGAGATCGAGCATACAAATTACATACACGACATCACAATGAGCCATAGACACTAACTAACACCATTTCAAGTCAAAAACACGAATTTAGAGAAATCTAGAGTTTTAGAAATGTTACCCAAACGAGATGAAGTTGGTACCAAAATGAAGAGGATGAAGAGAGGATCACGAATATGTAATTTATTTTGTTGTAAGCCTCCTAGATCGGATTTAGATGATGATTGAATGAATTTTGTAAGTGGGTGTGTGTTCTTGCTAGAGAGAAAGAGAGAGATGGAGATGATAATGAATGGGTGAAAGGGGTTTGACCCTTTGACCTAGTCAAGGGTTTGATCCCTTGTCAAGTTTAGTCCCTCAACTTTCGTTCGGGTGCGTGAATTACCTAAACGAGATAATTTAAAACGCTTATCAACGGGAGATGTTATAAACATATAACGGACTTTATATTAGTATAACGGAAAAGTAAATGGAAAAAGGCGGGATGTTACATAAATCACCTGAAATACCTGTAACTTCTGATGAAACTATTCCTACTCCACAAGAACCACAACCTGATCAAGATAAGGAAAAAGAACCGGTAGTTGAAAAGGTTAATGAAGATAACACAGTTAAGGATAAACCTTATGTTAAACCATACCAACCACCACTTCCTTATCCGAGTAAAATGAAGAAAGAAAAACTTGAAGCCGAGCAATCCAAATTCTTGGATATGTTTAAACAGATAAATGTAAATCTTCCTTTCATTGATGTGATTTCAGGAATGCCAAGATATGCTAAATTCTTGAAAGATCTAATCACGAATAGAAAGAAAATGGAAGAACTCTCGGCTGTTACTATGAATGCTAATTGTTCAGCAGTGCTGTTGAATAAGATACCAGAAAAATTATCTGATCCAGGAAGTTTCACAATTCCATGTTTTCTGGGTAGTCTTAGTTCAATAGAAGCATTGGCAGACTTAGGTGCTAGTATAAATCTAATGCCGTATTCACTATACGCTAAACTAGACCTTGGAGAATTAAAACCAACAAGAATAAGCATACAACTAGCCGATAGATCAATAAAATATCCTAGAGGGATAATGGAGAACATGCTAGTTAAAGTTGGTACTTTAGTATTTCCAGTAGATTTTGTTGTTTTGGACATGGAAGAAGATTCTCAAGTTCCTCTCATATTAGGAAGACCATTCTTAAACACGGCTAAAGCAATGATAGACGTGTTCGGTAAGAAACTGACCCTAAGTATAGAGGATGAGAGTGTTACCTTTTCAGTTGATAGAGCAATGCAACAACCACAATCTGCAGATGATACATGTTATTATATTCAAACTATAGATGCACATGCATAATTGTTAGAAGAATTTCCAGAATTACAAGGAACAGGAGAATGTTCTTTAGGAGAAGGTAATGAACCAATTGATGAAGCTGAAATGTTAGCTACACTTATAGCTAATGGATATGAACCAACAACAGAAGAAATTCAAATGCTAAAAGAAGAAGACAGATATCGATATAAATCATCGATAGAAGAACCTCCGAAATTAGAGTTAAAGCCACTTCCAAACCATTTGGAATACGCTTATTTACATGGTGAATCTGAATTACCTGTAATAATATCGTCTTCTCTTATTGAAAATGAGAAATCACAACTCATTTCTGTGTTGAAAGCTCATAAACCAGCCATTGCATGGAAGATTCATGATATTAAAGGAATAAGTCCTTCGTATTGCACACATAAAATCCTTATGGAAGAAGGTCATAAAACGTATGTGCAACGCTAAAGAAGACTAAATCCTAATATGCAAGATGTAGTTAAGAAAGAGATTATTAAACTGCTAGATGCAGGTTTAATATATCCAATTTCTGATAGTCCATGGGTAAGCCCAGTTCAATGCGTGCCTAAGAAGGGTGGCATGACTATCATCACAAATGAGAAAAATGAGCTTATTCCTACTAGGACTGTAACAGGATGGCGTGTATGTATTGATTATAGAAAATTAAATGACGCCACCAGAAAAGATCACTTTCCCTTACCTTTCATAGATCAAATGTTGGAAAGATTAGCCGGAAATAGTTACTATTGTTTTCTAGATGGATTTTCCGGATATTTTCAAATTCCAATAGCACCCGAAGATCAAGAGAAAACCACATTTACGTGCCCTTATGGTACTTTTGCTTACAAACGCATGCCATTTGGACTTTGTAACGCCCCTGCAACCTTTCAAAGGTGTATGATGGCGATTTTTCACGACATGATAGAAGAATGCATGGAAGTATTCATGGATGACTTTTCAGTCTTCAGTGATACATTTAAATCATGTCTAGTTAATCTGGAACGAATGCTAATTAGATGCGAAAAATCAAATCTAGTACTTAATTGGGAGAAATGCCATTTCATGGTTAAAGAAGGCATCGTTCTTGGACATAAAATTTCAAAAGAAGGAATTGAAGTGGATAGAGCTAAAGTAGATGTAATTGCTAAACTTCCACATCCCACCAATGTTAGAGGAGTTAGGAGTTTTCTAGGGCATGCCGGTTTTTACCGACGTTTCATAAAAGATTTTTCTAAAATTGCCACTCCTATGAATAAACTCCTAGAAAAGGATGCGCCATTCATCTTTTCAGATGAGTGTATCAAATCTTTTAATATTCTTAAAGAAAAACTCACTAATGCACCAATCATGATAACACCAAATTGGAATCTACCATTCGAACTAATGTGCGATGCAAGTGATTTTGCAATAGGAGCCGTTTTAGGACAAAGGATTGAAAAACGATTTCAACCTATATATTATGCTAGTAAGACATTACAAGGAGCACAAACAAACTATACAACTACTGAAAAAGAACTCCTTGCTATTGTCTTTGCTTTTGACAAATTTCGATCATATCTCGTTCTAGCAAAAACGGTGGTCTATACCGACCATTCTGCTCTTAGATACCTATTTTCAAAACAAGATGCTAAACCAAGATTAATCCGTTGGATCTTACTCTTACAAGAGTTTGATATTGAAATCCGAGATAAAAGAGGAGCAGAAAATCTCGCCGCTGATCATCTTTCTCGTCTTGAAAATCCCGAATTAGAAGTTCTGAATGAATCGGCCATACAAGACAACTCTCCTGATGAATATCTATTGAAGATAGATTATAAAGAAATCCCATGGTTTGCAGACTATGCAAACTACTTAGTTTGTGGATTCCTTGAAAAAGGATTATCGTACCAAAGACGAAAGAAATTCTTCAGTGATATAAAACACTATTTCTGGGAAGATCCACATCTGTTTAAAAGTTGTCCCGATGGAATAATACGCCGATGTGTATTTGGAGATGAAGCTAGTAAAATATTAAACCATTGTCACACAGGACCAACAGGAGGGCATTATGGGCCTCAACTAACAGCAAGAAAAGTTTATGAAGCTGGATTCTATTGGCCTACAATTTACAAAGACGCACACCTTCTTTGCAAATCCTGTGATGCATGTCAAAGGGCCGGAAAAATAAGTCAACGTGATGAAATGCCACAAAATGTCATCCAAGTATGTGAAGTATTTGACATTTGGGGTATTGACTTTATGGGTCCATTTCCAAAATCTCATAATAATCTATATATACTCGTAGCCATTGATTATGTATCTAAATGGGCGGAAGCACAAGCTCTCCCAACTAACGATGCACGAGTTGTAGTCAACTTTTTAAAACGTCTTTTTGCAAGGTTTGGAACACCGAAAGCTTTAATAAGTGATCGGGGTACTCATTTCTGTAATAATCAACTTGAGAAAGTTCTTAAAAGATATGGAGTAACTCATAAAATCTCCACCGCATATCATCCACAAACAAGTGGACAAGTTGAAAATACAAACCGAGCTTTAAAACGTATTCTAGAGAAAACCGTAGGATCAAATCCGAAGGAATGGTCCATTAAATTGGAGGATGCACTATGGGCTTTTAGAACAGCCTACAAAACTCCAATTGGAACCACACCTTTTAGACTTGTTTATGGAAAAGCATGTCATCTTCCAGTAGAAATTGAACACAAAGCATTTTGGGCTTTGAAAACATGTAATCTTGATTTACATGAAGCCGGACGTCTACGATTAAGTCAACTAAACGAATTAGAAGAATTAAGACATGAAGCATACGAAAATTCGTTAATCTATAAAGAAAGAACGAAGAAATGGCATGATAAAAGAATCAGAAATTCAAAAGAATTTAAAGAAGGAGACAGAGTTCTTCTTTTCAATTCACGATTCAAGCTATTTCCTGGAAAATTGAAATCAAGATGGTCTGGACCATTCATAGTCAAAAGAGTTTTCCCATACGGAACGATAGAATTGATAAATTCAAATGGGATTGAATTTAAAGTTAATGGTCACAGAGTTAAACATTACATACAGGGTCCGATGGAAGTCGACAACGAAGTTAATCACAATTTCGACACCACAGCTAACTAAGTGTGGGGAGAATCAAGTCTTTAAAGGATAATATGTATTTCTGTTAGAGTTAGATTGTCTGTTTTCGTGTAGTTTTCGAAAATGGAACCCGAATGGTCTTTCCCTAGCAGACCCTAAAGAACTAGTCTTCTCCCCCCATTCTGAATTTTTATTTTTTTTAGGTTTTTACAAAATGAAGACTGCCTGTGAATTAAACCATGGTCTAATGCTACACGCTTTGATCACTAAACGTAATAATGACATACTACCGAGTGAATTAGTATCAGTAATCAGAGAAAGAATGGACGGAGTTAGAAAAGGATCCAGATGCGAAGATAATAAGTTACAATTTGGTAAAGGAAAATCAAAATCCGCAGCGAAAAGAAGAGCACGACACCTAGAAAGATGTCACAAATGCGGAAAATGGTCACATGGAGGTAAATGTTCAAATAATCAAACCTATTCAAATACCGAATTTGTTACTTTATGCAGAGACGGACCGTTCATATGTTTAGAAGAAAAGACAATGAATGCTCGAGGTTACGCCTATGCAGCCATGGAAAACCAATTAAACCGACTATCTTATGAATATAATAGATCATATAACTAAGAAATCTATTTCACAGGTATGTCTGTACAGTTTTTATTTTTATTTTTATTTTTAACCTTTTGATAATAAACGCTAATTTGTTCGCTAAAAAGTATTAAATTGGTATTAAATAAAATTAGGTTTGGCGACCGAAATTATTGATATCATTCAAAAATTTATTACATCACTGCGAAATTTAACGTTTATTCTTAAGGTATAAATATCTTTAATCAATCAACCCAAAATATTTCAAAAATTCGTCATGAGTTAAATTAGGTCTTGGAACCGAAATTACTTTACCGAAAAGAGGGGCGCATATTTTTGATAATATTTGATTGATTAAAGTGGGATAAAAAGACAAAAAGATTTTTAATTTATTTTTTTTACCATGTTTTTAAAATTAATATTTAAATCTTAAATTAATATTGTAAACTTTGTAAAAACAATATATTTAAAATTGTAAATATTTGAAAAATTAATATAAGTTTGATATGAATTTATAAATTTTTAAATTAAGTTTGGTGTGAATTTTTAATTTTTAAAATATGAAATTTAAATTTTATGCATTTCAAATTTTAAGTTTGGTGTGAATTTTTAATTTTTAATTTTTAATTTTGAATTTTTAATTTTGAATTTTATATTTAAGTTGTGTGAATTTAAAAACAAAAATTTACTTTATCTCATTAAGTTAAGAATATGATTTTTAAAATTCGTCGTAAGTTGAAGACTAGGTCTTTGAACCGAAATTGCTTTACCCGAGGGAGGGACGAGAACTTTTATTATCATTATTTTTAATCTTATTGATTTAAAGTATGCCAAAAACATTAAAAAACCCAAAAATCTTAGCTTTTAAAACAATCGCTTCAAAAAGACAAATTTTAAAATTTTGTCGAAGGACGGACTAGGACATCGATCCGAAACGACCTCATCCTAAATAACAAGGGAAACAAAATTTTAAAATTAATTACTAAATTGTTTTAAGAAGTTAATGATTATAAAAAAAAAAAAAAAAAAAAAAAAAAAAAATACCAAACTCCGCGACTCGCGGAGTTTGGAGCCTAAATCTCCGCGAGTCGCGGAGAGACCGGATTACAGAAAAAAAAATAAGAGCTGCAAACGATCAGTTCACTCCCACAAACAAAAACATAGAAAAATACTGCGAAAAAGAACCCGAAAAAACCCGAAAATCACCCCCAAAAATCCCAATTTTTAACCGTTAATCACCAAATTCTTTGCTAAAATCATGTTAAGAAGGATGATATCTAAGAACTACTCAAGAAAAACGGTAAATTTCTACACCTAAACACCATTTTTTCCGAATTTTGGTGTTCTTGAGCTATTTTTCCCCAATTTGATTTTGATGCTTTTTAGTGTAATTAGACTTAAATTGTTTATGTAGTATGCTTGTATAACCTAGATTGATGCTGTTTAACATGATTAGAAGCCTTAAACTTCAAATTTTGAATAATCTAGGGTTTGTGTTCTTGAGCAATTTGGGGCTTTTTGATATAAACAGGTTATGGCCGATTTTTGTCATGAATTGTTGCTAAATTGAGTAGTGTAACATGTCTAGGTAGTTAAATGATCCAAACTTTGAGCCTAAACATGATTTTGAGAATTAAAGTGGACTTTTTCAAGTCTAAAATTCATGAACTTAATTTTTGAAAGATAATGCCATTTGAGACTTGTTTATTTGCTAGTAATGATTATTTTGACATGTTATTTGAGTTGAATGCTTATGAACTTGGCGAAAATTTTCGTATATGCTTATTTGAAAAAGTGTAGATTTGATAAAAATGTGGAAATAAGCTTAAGTTTGATATAAATTGATAATGTCATTGTAATTATTTTGATTGATGATTTTGCTGACACTAATGCATATTTGGATGCACAAAATTTGTGTTTGATGTGTTTTGCAGAATGAAAGGGGTGAATCTTCATCCCAAGCCCGCCATGCTCCTGCTGAGAATTTGGAACAACAGGAGGTAGATAACTACTACAAGCAGGATGTACCTCATCCAGTCATGACCTTTTCAGATATGCACTTGGAACAGTTGCACCCGAACATGCGATTTGACAGACTTTGGATAGATTATCCAAAATATCAACGGGGTTTGCATACTCTTCATTCCAAGGTTGTTGAGGTACCGAGGGTCATAGAATGGGGACCCTTAGAAGCTGTAGAATTGGCCGGGCCAATTAGGGAATTACTGGTACAGAGGTATGGTAATTCTTCTTTTAATGACTGGATATGTTTATTCACCATACGCAGACCTGTATATAAAGTATGGTGTGAAGAGTTGTTATGTAGTATAGAGTTGAATGATCGGGTAGCTAGTTTAACCGATCGTTCTTTTATTAGATTTTTGTTAGGCGGTTCGATGCGCCACATGTCTTTACTGGACATGGCTCAGGCTTTACGTATATATACGCCTGAGGAATTAGCATCTGCCGATTGTAGAGGATTGATACTAAACGGTAGAAAGATAGATGAGAATTTTGATACACACGGTGTGTGGAGTCAAATGACAAGCCATCACCGTTTCAAAGGGGGAAACTACTCTTATTTGGATATAGATAGAGCCGAATTAAGAGTAATACATAGGTTTTTAGCTAATTCGATTACACAAAGGGGTAAAAACAAAGAAAAGGTAAATGAACAAGATTTGTTTTACCATATGTGTATTCGAGACCCACACAGCGCTGTAAGTATACCATATTGTGTGGGTTATTATTTATCAGCTATGGTTCGGGGGATGCGTCCACATAGCATAATAGGAGGTGGTATTTTTATTACTTTGATTGGTGAATATCTCGGTGTGGATATAAGTCGGGGGGGATTATTAGTAGAAGAGCCGGAACCCCGCGACACTATAGGTTTAAATGTATACCATGGTGCGAAAGTTTTGAAGCGGCGAAATAACGCCGCAGTACGATACAATGGTAGACATCCACAGGTAGAGAGAAACCAGGAACAAGGTAATGTAGGAGGGGGGAATGAGATGCAAGAAATGCATAGGTTTATAGCTTCTCAGGAATACGAAAATGCTAGACAAAGAGCATTTAAAGATTGGCAAGTTCATCAGAACCAGATCATAGCGCATTGCCAACATATAGGTAGAAACTATATTCCTACACCGAAACCCGTCTTCCCTCCTTGGTCGATAGAGATGCAGCCACCATATCCTACGTATGACCCTGCCGAAGCATTCTATAGCACTTATGGTTATGCGTGGAACCCCTATTGGTACCAATATCATCCTTAGTTTACTTATTTTTTTTATTTTGTAATTTGTAATTATTGATATGTTTAATACTTTTGTTAATATTGTAATCATTTTTATAATAATCTAACTCTTATTCTTAGATTTTAATAATTTTTGAATGTGGGGTAATATACCAAACTTCAAAAATATGTATATATGTTTGCAGTTTATCTTATGTACACAACAGGGTAAAACAACGCATTTTCAAAGACTGGCATTAAGTTCAGCAAAAGCAACTAATTTTGACGACAAGATGCAAAATATATGTGAAATAACAACAAGACGGAATGAACAAATGATGTGCACCATTTATCATTCAGCAAACAAACGCCAATATATTTGGAAAATTTGGTAAAAATTTAATCATTTTCACACAAATCACCCTCAATAATTTAAATTGTTACTGATTTCTTGCAAATGAGGGCATTGCAAGATCTTAAGTGTGGGAAGGGGTTAAATTCTTTCGGATTTTAAAATTTTTTACTTTATACACTTGGTTACCATTAAAAATACTAGTAAAGCAGTAGTTGTATTAGAATCTAGTGCTCTCTGATAAAAAAAGAACAGCCCTAGTCTTATATACTGACTACCCAATTCTAGTAAAAATTTTCAAAATTTTCAATTAAATGAATTCAAAATCATGTTTATACATATTTATGAACGATAAAACTAGGTTTTAACACCGAAATTATTGTTACCTCGGAAAGGACATAAATTGAGAAACAAACTAAAATGTTAAAATTCATTTAAAATGGAATAGAGGACGATAAAAAGAAAAAAATAAAAAGCCAAGTGTGGGAAAATTTACCAAGTTATTTTAAACATATGCCACATATATTTGTAACAAATAACTGAAAATACTTTTGCTTTGGACTAAACTAAACTGTTTTACCCAATTTAAAAAAAGAAGAGATGGATCTACACGATGAATCAATTCCATCATTAAAAGGAAGTAAAGTCTTCCGAAAAAGACACGCGCTTCTTGATTTAGGTCATGAAGTTGTCGTCCAGACCAGCTGTAGGTTGACGAAAAATCTAGAAAAGTCATCTCTAAAATCGGCTGGAAATCCACGGACCTCAGCATTAAACAGGGTCGCCAAGTGGTCAGATTTATCCTAACCATGAGAAGGATTTATCTCGTACAATGGGGGGGCACCATGCAAATTAGCTGGATAAGACTAATGAATCAGATCCCCAGAAAGGATAATCTCCTTAAAGATTAAAAATCAGCTTTTAAGACTGATATTACTCAATCCTAGAGATTGACCTTAAAGATTGAGAATTACAAACTCATGGAATTCAATGATATCTAAACTCGAGCTTAAACGAGAAAATATTTTGATCAAAATTACAAACCGATTTGTTTTCTGAAAACCCTATTTTCAATGCGTTCATTACCATTGAACGTAAAATCCTAGGAATTCACCTGGAATTCATTAGGTCACCTGAACTAAATCGGGTGTCAACCGTAAGAACGGTGGTTGCATAGCATGGTCAAAGACAGGACCTTGTGCCAGACCGAAAAAAATTATAAGGGTGAGCTTTACTATTGCTCCTACCAAGGATAGTAATTGCGTCCGACACGTTATAGACCATAATCAAAAGCATGTCACGGGACATTGCCTTAACAGTTGCTTGTTCAACGCTTTCCTTTACAACCGGACGGTAGTTTGCCGAAAGGTAATATACGGAACAAGTAAACTGGACGTGTTGCTTTCCAAATACAAGGTTAGCAAGTGGGTGACACAAAACCGCAAGTTTTGAGCTAAAATTTTCAAATCTGAAACCCACCAAACCCACAAATATTTTGCAAACACCGGTAAAGGGTTATTCCGGAAAACTTATCTAGGGTAAAAACTAGATTTAATTTTCAAAAGATCAAATGTTTCATAAAGATCCAATTTCCTTAATGGATCTAAATTTTTATAGTCATGTGGGACTGTAAACCATATCGTTACTACCATTGTTTATACCGCCATATAGAAATCACTGATGTACAAAGTGTGAAGAATAAAGAAGTGATTCTAGTATTTCAAGACAATATTGCTTGAGGACAAGCAACGCTCAAGTGTGGGAATATTTGATAATGCTAAAAACGAACATATATTTCATAGCATTATTCCTCAAGAAAGACAAGCTTTTAGTTGCAATTGTTCTATTTACAAGTGATATTCGTTTAAATAATAAAAGGTGAAGACAGAAGACAGATTCGATGATTTGAAGACGCAAACGACCAAAAAGCTCAAAAGAACAAAAGACAATCAAAAAGGTTCCAATTATTGATAAGAAACGTCTCGAAATCACAAGAGTACAAGATTCAAAACGCAAAGTACAAGATATTAAATTGTACGCGAGGACGTTCGAAAATCCGGAACCGGGACTAGAGTCAACTCTTAACGCTCGACGCAACGGACTAAAAATTACAAGTTAACTATGTATATAAATATAATATAATATATAATTAATTATATTAATTATATATATATTATATATATATATTAAAAACCGTCAGCAGCAAGAAACTCCAAGGGTGTGAGCTGTAAATACCTCTCCGCGACTCGCGGAGTTTGAAGGGCATTTTGCCGCGAGTCGCGGAGCCCCAATTTTCAACTCTGGCTATAAAGCCAACCGAATTCTGATTAAATTTCATATCTTATTTCATCTCTCTCTCAATATATACGTAATATATATATATTTATATTTTAATTTTAATTTTAATTATAATTCTAATAATAAGGGTATGTTAGCGAATGTTGTAAGGGTGTAAGTCGAAATTCTGTCCGTGTAACGCTACGCTATTTTTAATCATTGTAAGTTATGTTCAACCTTTTTATATTAATGTCTCGTAGCTAAGTTATTATTATGCTTATTTAAAACGAAGTAATCATGATGTTGGGCTAATTACTAAAATTGGGTAATTGGGCTTTGTACCATAATTGGGGTTTGGATAAAAGAACGACACTTGTGGAAACTAGACTATGGGCTATTAATGGGCTTTATATTTGTTTAACTAAATGAAAGTTTGTTAATGTTAATATAAAGATTTACAATTGGGCGTCCCTATAAATTACCATATACACTCGATCGGACACGATGGGCGGGGTATTTATATGTACGAATAATCGTTCATTTAACCGGACACGGGAATGGATTAATAGCCACTAGAATAATTAAAACAGGGGTGAAATTACATTCAAGGGTAATTGGTGTAATTGTTAACAAAGTAGTAAAACCTTGGTTTACACGCAGTCGATAACCTGGTGTATTCATTAAACAAAGTATTAAAACCTTGTTACAATTCGAATCCCCAATTAGTTAGAATATTTAACTTCGGGTATAATAATAATTTGACAAGGACACTTGCAATTTATATTTATGACTGATGGACTGTTATGGACAAAAACCAGACGGACATATTGAATAATCCAGGACAAAGGACAATTAACCCATGGGCATAAAACTAAAATCAACACGTCAAACATCATGATTACGGAAGTTTAAATAAGCATAATTCTTTTATATCATATTTAATTTCCTTTATTTTATATTTAATTGCACTTCTAATTATCGCACTTTTATTTATTGTTATTTAATCGCACTTTTAATTATCGTACTTTTTAATTATCGCAATTTTATTATTCGCAATTTCATTATTGTTATTTACTTTACGCTTTAATTTAAGTCTTGTATTTATTTTATATTTTACATTAGGTTTTAACTGCGACTAAAGTCTTAAAATCGACAAACCGGTCATTAAACGGTAAAAACCCCCCTTTATAATAATAATATTACTTATATATATATTTGTATTTTTATAAAAGTAAACTAATATAGCGTTGAGCTTTGTTTAAAGATTTCCCTGTGGAACGAACCGGACTTACTAAAAACTACACTACTGTACGATTAGGTACACTGCCTATAAGTGTTGTAGCAAGGTTTAAGTATATCCATTCTATAAATAAATAAATATCTTGTGTAAAATTGTATCGTATTTAATAGTTTTTCCTAGTAAAATATAAACTATTTTATATACACCTCGTTCGACATCAATATATATATATATATATATATATATATATATATATATATATATATATATATATATATATATATATATATATATATATATATATATATATATAGTTTTAATCAAGAGGGAAACACTTTTTTAGAGTGAAGTGAAGGGAAGTAATTTTTTTTTCTTCCTTTTTTGTGAATTTTATTTTCAAACATTAAGATTACATGAAAATATGAATATTTAGAAAAGACACTTTTGTGATAGTAAATGTTATTATTTTGGCGAGAAAACGCTCGAAGAAATAAATGATAACATTCATTGCAATGAATGTTTTGCTTTTAAGTTTTTTTGAAGGGGTTAGAAATTAGGGTTTAGAAATTAGGGGGTTAAAAAATTAGGGTTTAGCTATTAGGGTTTAGAAATTAGGGTTTTGGGTTTAGAAATTAGGGTTTAGGTTTTATAAATTAAGGTTTAGATTTAATTTTTAACACGAACGGTTTAGAGTTTAGGGTTTGGGGTTTATGATTTTGGGTTTATGGACTAAACTCAAAACACTAAACCCTAAACTCTAAATCGGACTAAATTTCGAAAAAAGCACTTAACGCAAGATGAAAACAAAAAGATGCAAATAAACTCTAATTAAAACATTACTCATGATTTTCTTTAAACCAATTGAACACCAATAATGGTGGTATATATTAACCCTATAGGGAGGTTTTACCGGATTCGTTCAGGGACCCCTACCCGGAACCACTGCCCGAATGGATGTGTTCCCGGGTACCGTCGATCGGGTTCGGGTTTCCGCCCGAACGTGTGTGTTACGTGCAAATGATGAGGGTCGTTGAAAGAAATGATCTACTGATGCCAAAAAAATCGTCGTTCAAAAAAAAAAAAAAATTACTCATGATGAATGTTATCTTTTATTTCTTCGAGCGATATCCCGCTAAAATAATAACATTCTTCACAAAGTGTCTTTATTAAAAGTTCATATTTTCATGTGATCTTAATGTTTGAAAAAAAAAATTAAAAAAACAAAAAAAATTATTTCCCTCAAAAAAAGTATTTCCCTGTTGATGATGACCCTCTCTATATACATACATACATACATATACACACACACACACACACACACACACACATATATATATATATATATATATATATATATATATATATATATATATATATATATATATATATATATATATATATATATATATATATATATATATATATATATATATGTGTGTGTGTGTGTGTGTGTGTGTGTATATATATATATGTGTACATATATACATATATATATATATATATATATATATATATATATATATATATATATATATATATATATATATGTATGTGTGTGTGTGTGTGTGTGTATATATATATGTGTACACATATATATATACACACACACACACACACACACACATATATATATATATATATATATATATATATATATATATATATATATATATGATAAGAATAATAATAATAATAATTTTATAAGTGTCCTCTATTAATTGGTGATTCCATAAATTACGTATTGTCATTTATAATTATATTCGATTCAATAAACATTTATATCCGTATTCATATTGATATCTAATATTTATCCATTTAATTCCTCCATTTCCGTTTTTGATGGATTGAATCGCATGAATATCTATTAGATCGGGTGACCATTGTAATTACTTATTTAATCGCGTAGGAATATACTCCAGCCACGTATTATAGTTGTAAATCAGAATGGAATAAAAGTTATCAGGCTGAGTAGTTGGCATGGTACCTTTTTCCGTGCTCATCCCTAGAAAGGTTCAACCACGTGGCCTAATCAACTTGACATACTCGTATTTGCGTATGGGACCAAAATCATGTGATAAATAAGAAAAAATGATTTTTGAAATTAAAAAAGAAAAAAAGTGTTTGGTTGCATATATCAAAGTTATCTTGTACTCCGTAATGAATTTGCATCGTGAGATTTGAGTGTTGTACCTTGTGGCATATGTAAAAAAAAAAAAAAAAAATCAAGGATGTTATGATACACAAAGTCAAGGAATTGTCTGCACAATTTTATTACTACTACTATTTCACCTACTAAGTAATGAATATGGTCATAATTTGTACAGTAGACTTGTTAGTATAAATATGGATTCAGTTGAAAGCATATGATGTACCAATACTTCAATAAACTACTAAAGTTTACATTTCCTCTCTTCTAATATTACAAGTTTAAATTAGAGCATAGGCCACTAAAGATAATTATTATCTACTCAGTTATAACACGTTATCAGCACGAAGTGCTCCGTATAATCAAGGTTTATCTAAGTAAGCACACGTCACTAATCAAGGTAAGAAATTATCTAACTTTTAATAAGTTCACTAACATTTATATTTATGTTATTTAAGTTATATATGGTCGGTTATACCGCCTGAATTATATTTCTGTAATCTAACTTTTATTAACTTCACTAACATTTATATTTATGTTATTTAAGTTATATATGGTCGGTTATACCGCCTGAATTATATTTCTGTAATCTAACTTTTATTAACTTCACTAACATTTATATTTATGTTATTTAAATTATATATGGTCGGTTATACCGCCTGTAATCTAACTTTTATTAACTTCACTAACATTTATATTTATGTTATTTAAGTTATATACGGTCGGTTATACCGCCTGAATTATATTTTCTGTAATCTAACTCTTATTAACTTCACTAACATTTATATTTATGTTATCTAACATTTATGATTACTTATGCAATTAATCATTATTTATTTCATGTATACTAATGTTTATTTTTATTTGAGCCTTCGGGGTCACACACATATACACCGAGACGTCAAATAAAATATATATATGATGTATATATATTACTCAAGTAACAAAATAGTAAATCGAAATTAATTCATTTACTATTCATATGAATAGTAAATGAAACGAAATTAATTAATTTACTATTCACATGAAAGTGACATGATAGAAATTATTAATTATAAGTTACATAACATACCCCTAAAGTATTTGAAAAATACAACTTTTTAAATACATAAGATTTTCAAAATCAACAAGTTGATAAATTGATCTCATATATATACTCCGTATCTTTTTGAAAGATTTTGTCTTTTGTTTTTTTTATTCTTTACGTATGATATAAAAAAAATCTTGTCCTTTATATTACTCATACGCGTTTTGATATAGTGACTTTATTCGTTAACGTCAACTAACGACGTTACAACGGTCATATATACATAACGATTGTTAACGTCAACTGACGACGTTACAACAACTATATTTTTCAAATATAAATTAAACATCCCCGTTTTCACATTTTCACAAATCAATCTTCATTTTCTCAAATTACTACTCTCAAATTTTTTTTAAAAAAAGATGATTAACTCAAGGATGATTTTTCCTACTGTATTGGTCATAATAGCTATCATCCTTGTTGCTTGTACACCACTAGATGAACCTATATTTTATCCTTCCCTTATGATTTTATTATTTGTAATCATACCATTATTCCTTTGTTTGCTACTTATGAATCTAAACTAATTCTAATTTCATGTTGTTATTTGTCTATGAAAAAAATTGATTATGATTATGATTTATGTTGTTCATCTTTCTGAAAATAGAAAATGTCAAACTTATCAAAGCTTGAGTTTGATGCCTTAGACGTATCGGGAACAAACTACACATCATGGGTTATGGACGTAGAAATAAATCTTGGATCATTGGGTATTCTAGAAACTTTAAAAGAAAACAATACTTGTTCCGATCAAGATAAATTAAAATCAATTGCTTTTATTCGCAAACATATTGATACCACCTTAAAACATATGTTTCTCACTATCAAAGATCCACATGTTTTATGGGAAAGTATCAAGAGTAGATTCGATAATCAAAAGGAAATATTACTCCCAGCTGCGAGGGAAGAATGGAGAAATCTAAGGTTCCAAGATTTCAAAAGGGTAAGTGAATACAGCTCGGCCATATTCAAGATCCGTTCAAAGCTTCAATTCTGTGGTCAAGAAATAAGTGATGCTGATATGATGGAGAAAACTTTCTCCACAATGCATTCTGCAAACATAACTGTGCAAGAAAATTTAAGATTGCAGAATTATAAAACTTTTTCCAAACTTCAAACTTATCTCTTAGTTGCAGAAGTTAATAAAGAATTACTGATGAAAAATCAAGAATCTCGTCCTACCGGTGCGCTAGCATTTTCTGAAGCTAATGTTATTAACAATAATAATAATAAAAGAAGAAATACACATGGACGAGGGCGTGGACAAGGTCGTAGCCATATTGGCCAAAACCATCATCATGGAAATTACCATAACAATAATAAAAGTCATAATTATGTTCGAAATCACCCTTATGGTAATGGTCGTGGTGGTGGTCGTGGTCGTGCTCGTGGTGGTCGTGGTCGTGGACAAAGAAATAATAATTCACAAAATTATAAAATCCAAACACCATACAATCCCACAAATCACAATGTTGAAGAAGGCTCTTCAAAGAATGTTGAAGATTCTTGTTACCGATGTGGTAAAATTGGCCACTGGTCTAAAAACTGCCGAACAAATCAACATTCTGTTAATCGGTATCAAGAATCCCTAAAGGGAAAAGGAAAAGAAGCAAATCTTGTGGATGACCTTGATACAAAAATCACTGAACCAACTTGTGACTACTTTAATGAATAAATTTCTAATATCTATATATATAGATATCCTATTATATGTTCTCGTTAAATAAATGGTTGTAGATTTTCAATCTACATCACATCTAGTTTACTACATATTTCCTTATTATGTGCTATCGTTTGTAACATGTTTTGAATGTAATATATTGATGAATTATGTACTCATTATTTGTTTCTCATATTTTTTTTTTGAAGTTCACGATGTGTACTGTCGGAGTAAGAAATCAGTCAAATGGTGGAGATATTTGTATTGCAGACAGTGGTGCTACTTACACCATACTCAAATCTAAAAAATATTTCACAGACTTGAAAGCAACGGAAGGAACTATACATACTATATCAGGTCCTGTGGACTTAATAAAAGGAATGGGAAAGGCAAAATTCATGTTACCAAATGGTACAAATTTTATGATAAATAATGCCTTATTTTCTCCCATGTCAAAGAGAAATTTGTTAAGTTTCTCTGACATATACCAAAATGGATATGATTATCTGTCAGTGACAACAGAAAATGAAAAATATTTAAGTATCACTGATAAGAATCGTGTAATTGAAAAACTACCAAGACTTCATTCTGGTTTACATTATACACATATAAATGTACCTGAAGTAAATGTGGTAGTTAAAGAAAAATCATGTGATCCTGTAATGATCAGTTTGTGGCATGAGAGATTAGGCCACCCAGGATCAACAATGATGAAACGAATAATACAAAATACACATGGACATCCATTGGCGGATCAAAGGATCCCTCATGATGCACTTATCCCATGTACATCATGCTCACTTGGAAAGTTGATAATAAGACCATCACCTCTTAAGGTTGAAAAAGAATCACCAATGTTTCTTGAAAGAATTCAAGGTGATATATGTGGACCAATTCATCCACCATGTGGACCATTTAGATATTTTATGGTTCTAATAGACGCATCTAGTAGATGGTCTCATGTTTGTCTATTATCAAGTCGAAATATGGCATTTGCAAAATTTCTTGCTCAAATTATTAAATTGAGAGCACATTTCCCTGATTATACTATTAAAAGGGTGAGACTAGATAATGCTGGTGAGTTTACGTCTCAAGCATTTAATAACTTTTGCATGTCTATTGGGATTATTGTTGAACATCCCGTTGCCCATGTGCATACACAAAATGGTTTAGCTGAATCATTAATTAAACGATTGTAGCTAATAGCTAGACCATTGATAATGCGAACAAAACTCCCAGTATCTGTATGGGGCCATGCAATTTTGCATGCTGCATTATTGATTCGCATTAGACCAAGTGCAAGTCATACATATTCTCCCTTGCAACTTGCTTTTGGCCATCAGCCAAATATTTCCCACCTTAGAACATTTGGTTGTGCGGTTTTTGTCCCTATCGCACCACCACAACGCACTAAAATGGGTCCTCAAAGAAGGATGGGAATATATGTTGGATATGAAACATCTTCAATAATAAGATATATTGAACCCATGACGGGTGATGTTTTTACAGCACGTTTTGCTGATTGTCACTTTAATGAAATATTATTCCCTAGATTAGGGGGAGAAATAAAAAAAAAGAAAATGATGTTTCATGGTGTGAACCTCAATTAATGTATCTTGATCCTCGCACAAAAGAATGCGAGACCGAAGTTCAAAAAATAATGCATATGCAAGAACTTGCGAATAAATTGCCGGATGCATTAAAGATACAAAAAGAGTGACTAAATCATATATACCAGCAGCAAATGCTCCAGCTCGAATTGAAATTCCAAAAACTGGCAATAATGTCATTCTTGAGTCTTTGCCACGCCAAAAACGTGGGAGACCAATTGGTTCCAAAGATAAAAATCCTCGAAAAAGAAAATCAGCTGATAATAAGGTAAAAGAAAGTGTTCAAGAAGAACTACAAATCAATACTCCTTCTGCAGAGGAGATTGATGATGTCAATACGGAATTTTCAATCAATTATGCACATTCAAAAATATTATGGAACCGAAATGAAATGAAAAATCTTGATGAGATATTTTCATATAATGTTGCATATGACATCATGAATGATGATGATGATCCAGAACCAAAATCTGTCATGGAATGTCAAAATAGACATGATTGGGATCATTGGAAAGGAGCAATACGAGCCGAATTTGAATTGCTCAATAAAAGAAAAGTTTTCGGATCTATCATTCTCACACCTAAAGATGTGAAACCTGTGGGATATTGATGGGTTTTTGTGCGAAAAAGAAATGAGAAAAATGAAGTTACAAGGTATAAAGCTAGACTTGTAGCTCAAGGTTTTTCTCAAAGACCAGGAATTGATTATGAGGAAACTTATTCTCCTGTTATGGATGCAATTACTTTTAGATACTTAATCAGCCTGGCAGTTTCTAAAAATTTAGAAATGCATCTTATGAATGTTGTGACTGCTTATCTTTATGGATCACTTGATAGTGATATATATGAAGATACCTGAAGGATTTAAGGTATCAGAAGCAACCAATGCAAAACCCAAAGAAATGTACTCAATCAAGTTACAAAGGTCTTTATATGGGTTGAAACAATCGGGTCGCATGTGGTATAAACGATTAAGTGATTACTTGATAAGCAAAGGGTATACTAATAATCTTATTTGCCCATGTGTTTTCATTAAGAAAACAACATCCGGATATGTGATCATAGCTGTTTATGTTGATGATCTTAATATCATAGGTACAAATAAAGAGATCCATGAAGCCATTCAACTTCTAAAGAAAGAATTTGAAATGAAAGATCTCGGAAAAACCAAGTATTGCCTTGGTTTACAAATTGAACATATGCCTAATGGTTTACTTGTACATCAAACAACATATACTGAAAAGATTTTAAAACGTTTTAATATGGACAAGGCAAAACCATTAAGTACTCCTATGGTTGTTAGATCACTTAATGTTGACACTGATCCATTTCGTCCCTGTGAAGACCATGAAGATATCCTGGGACCAGAAGTACCATATCTTAGTGCAATTGGAGCTCTTATGTATCTTACAAATTGTACAAGACCTGACATTTCTTTTGCAGTTAATTTGTTGGCAAGGTTCAGGTCAGCTCCTACCAAAAGATACTGGAATGGGATCAAACACATATTTCGATACCTTCGAGGAACTACTGATTTAGGATTATTTTATTCTAACGAATCAAAACAAGATTTGATTGGTTATGCAGATGCAGGTTATTTATATGATCCACATAAAGCTAAATCTCAAAATGGATATGTATTCCTAAATGGAGGTACCGCAATATCATGGCGTTCTCAAAAACAAACACTTGTTGCAACATCATCAAATCATGCCGAAGTGATTGCATTACATGAAGCTACTCGGGAATGTTTTTGGTTGAGATCAATGACACAACTCATTACTGATTCTTGTGGACTAGAACGCGATAAAAGTCCAACAACTATCTATGAAGATAATGTAGCTTGCATAACACAGATGAAAGAAGGGTATATCAAAAGTGACCGAACAAAACACATACCTCCTAGATTCTTCTCATACACTCAAAATCTCATTAAGGACAACCAGATTGAAATGAGATATGTTCAGTCCAGCAAAAACTCTGCTGACCTTTTCACCAAAGCACTTCCAACTGCTATTTTCAGAACACACGTTCATAATATTGGCATGAGGCATGTTCAGAAGATGTAACAACTCAGGCGTTGCCTACTTGAGGGGGAGTCAACTCTATGCTGCACTCTTTTTTCCTTAGCTAAAGTTTTATCCCAATGGGTTTTCTTTAACAAGGTTTTTAACGAGGCAGTACTAGTTGATCTCTAATCAAATAAAATTGTCATCCAAGGGGGAGTGTTATGATACACAAAGTCAAGGAATTGTCTGCACAATTTTATTACTACTACTATTTCACCTACTAAGTAATGAATATGGTCATAATTTGTACAGTAGACTTGTTAGTATAAATATGGATTCAGTTGAAAGCATATGATGTACCAATACTTCAATAAACTACTAAAGTTTACATTTCCTCTCTTCTAATATTACAAGTTTAAATTAGAGCATAGGCCACTAAAGATAATTATTATCTACTCAGTTATAACAAAGGAACCGTATCTTGCCATTTTACCAATTTTTAAGAGGTTTAAGGTTATATGGGACCAAAAGGGTACTTTGAATATAAGGTTTTAATGCATGTTCTAAGTCTCTAGTTTTTATAAGTCTATAATGTTTATTTCAATCATTTGAATTTGAATATTATTGTAACTAGACATTGGACTTTTGAATATTTTTGGTTGTGTTGCTTAAATGATTTTTTTTAAGTAAGCAAGGAAACTCTCATATGAACGAGCACATTGGCTCCCCCATAGAAGGTAAAACCTCGGGTAATCAAGTCTCCCGAGCGCGAAACCTGAAACCAGGTGAATTGCGCATTATGCGCACCCTCTAGTCACATTCTCCGTTTGAACAATTTGGCATAGCAAAGGATTGAACCCGGGTGGTGTGCTTCATTGGGCAACTCAGTGACCACTCAAGCAAGCATGCTTGGTTAAATGATTATGTTTGTTTGCATGTTTAATTGTTAGTCGTTTAAGTAATGAGATCGTTAAAATTTAATCTAAAGTTTATTGACAAGGTCATTCGCATTGGCAAGAATTGAAGCGACCCGTCCTAATCCATAAGGACGAATACAATAATATATGATTCCATTGCGAGGTATTTGACCTCTATATGATACATTTTACAAACATTGCATTCGTTTTTAAAAGACAACTTTCATTACAATGATAATTGACAATTATGTATGTCATTTCACAATATCTCCAACTATACATGACTTAATCTGTCATTTATTTAATAACAATCTTTATGAACTCGTATGACTCGAATGCAATGTCTTTTGAAATATGCCATGAATGACTCTAAGTAATATGAGCAAATGCACAGCGGAAGATTTCTTTCAAATCTGAGAATAAACATGTTTACAAGTGTCAACCAAAAGGTTGGTGAGTTCATTAGTTTATCATAATCAATCATTTCCATAATTTTAATAGACCATAAGATTTCATTTTCATAATAAAGTGCAGGTCTGCTCACTGCTGTAAAAATCCATTCATATGATGAACACCTGATAACCGACATTAACAAAAATGCATCTAGCATATCCCCATACAGGCACCTCATCTGTATATAATATAAATCTCGAAGTACTAAAGCAGTTCAAATTCTCTGACTGAGGCTTGTCAAGGCCCATAGATCTATCTTTAGGATTCACGTCAATTAGTGGACTGGTTCACTAATTCTTAGGTTAGCAGACTAAACAAAAAGGGATACGCGGTATAATAATTCATCATAAAATGTAGTTCAAGTACTTGTGTCTATTTTGTTAAACATTTATAAAAGCGCATGTACTCTCAGTCCCAAAAATATAATAAAAGGGAGTAATGAAACTCACAATACTGTATTTCGTAGTATTAATGCAAATGATGGCACTAAACAAGTGCAGAGTTGGCATCGGATTCACGAACCTATATTAAGTATATATATTTATACGTTGGTCAATATCTGTCTAACAATTTAGGTCAAGTCGTAGTGTATCACAATCCTAATGCTCGAGACCGATATGCAAAAGTTAAAAAAAAAACCAGTTTGACCCAAAATAACTTTCAAAATCTATACATGTTTATTATATCCCTTAAATATAGTCATTTTATATATTTAAATATATTTATCAGATTTTATTAAAGTAAATAATACAAGTCATATATTAATAAATAAAAATTTATATTAAAATTTATATATGATAAAAATATACTTTTATATATCTCGAGTAATAAAATTTATATAATTCACACAAAATCATAAACATATAGTGGTATGTATTATTAATGTAATTATATTACGTGTGGTAAAAATATCTTTGTATCACATATTTATTTGATAAAATAATATTGATAATAATAATAATGAGTAAAAGTTGTATTATTTTGTAATAATAATAATGATAATATTAATAAAGATAATGTTATTAAAAGTGTTTAATATGAATAACAAGGGTAATAATAATGATGATATTACTAATACTAATAAAATTGATGATAACGATAAATTTAAATAAAACGGTAGTTTTAAATTCTATACTTTTAATAATACTATATTCTTAATAAAAACGATAATTCTTAATAATAATAATAATTTTTAATAGAATGATAGTTTTAATAAAAATGATAAATTTTAAATGATAATTGATAGTATCGATAGTTTAATATAATTTATCTTAATAATAATATTTACTATATATAATAATTATCATAATAAGAATAGTAATAATAATAATTCTATCAAAAATGATAATTTTTTAATAATAATAATCCTAATATGATAATAATGATAATATTTTATAGTAAAAATGATATTTCTATTAGAAATTATAATTTTAATGAAAGTGATAATTTTTAATATTAATGATACTTTTAATAATAATAATAATGATAAAAATAATAAAATGATAGTTTTTATAAAAATGTTACTTTTTAATAATAACGATAATTTTAGTAATAATATCAATGCTAATAATAATAATAATAATAATAATAATAATAATAATAATAATAATAATAATAATAATAATAATAATAATACTACTACTAATAATAAACTTAAGTGATAATAACGATAATGATAATAATAATAATAATAATAATTATTAGATAATAATAATAACGACGATAGTAATAATAATAATAATAATAATAATAATAATAATAATAATAATATAATAATAATAATAATAATAATAATAATAATAATAATAATAATAATAATAATAATAATAATAATAATAATAATAATAATAATAATAATAATAATAATAATAATATTAGAGTTAACGATAATTCAGTTGACCATATCTTTAAATCCGTTCATCGAAATCACAGGACTTCTAAATGAAAAGTTAATAATTTTTTGACAGCTTTCCAACGAAATGCATATCATATACCTTATATCAATATTATATGTATTAAATTTGTGATTCATCATACACTATTTAACGACGAAATAAAACATACAAACATGCATGATCATATATACTCGAGCACTAGTCAGGGATACACTATTAATATATAAAAGATAGGAGATAAGTGCTCACGTATCAATTTTGAGATTCAATATTGCAGGAAGGTACGTAGATGCAACGAAGATGATAAACACTAGTTTGACCTCACGAACGAAACCCCCGAACAATACCCATAACCTCCATAGCTATAACCCATAATTTCCTTAACTCTATCTCACTCGAAAAATCCGTTTTGAAATAATTTGCTCATGACCTCGTCGTAGTATTTTATGTATAATGATACTAATACTACTACTACTAATAATAAGATTAATAATAATATCCTTAATAATAATAATAATAATAATAATAATAATAATAATAATAATTTATATATATATATATATATATATATATATATATATATATATATATATATATATATATATATATATATATATAATAGAGAAACAGAGGGATCGAGAGATAGATTGAGAAATGAATCTATCAGAACGAGTTCAAGCTTTATAGCATTTTCTGGGACCAACTGCTCCGCGATTTCGAAACAGTTGTGGGCTGCACCTCCGCGATTGCGACAGTCCCAAAACCAGCTCGCAGATTTTAATTGTCTGGCTGCCGACAATTTTATTAATATATATATATATATATATATATATATATATATTAAATCTTTATAATTACTTAAATATTATATTATATTTACATGCATAGTTAACTTATAATTTTAGTACTGATGACTTGTACGTTGTCACTCGACTTATGTCTCGGTTCCGATTTCCCGAATGCAGTTTCATACGCTTAGAAAACTGACACTCTGTGCTACGCGACAAGTACCTTTATAAATAATTAGACTTAAATTGTCAATAAACTAGATTACTCTGAATGTAACTTGAACGTTCGAGTGTTTTGGTCATTTGCTTTTATAAATCGTAGTTTCGATATATATACATATATATAAAATAGTTTTTTTAAATCAAAACGTTTATATATCAAGGTTAATATTATATTTAATCATTTTGTAAAAAAAATGTATATATATTTATTTATATATTCATTTAGAAATATTAATTTATATTTTTTTTTGAAATATTTAATTAATAATATTTAGTTTCTCAAATACTAATTATAGTTCAAAGTAAAATTTTAGATCGTTTACATTATAGAGATTATTATATCATATAACGTTTTTCTTTTAAAACTTAACTAGATATAGTTCATTTATGTACTAGCGTTTATTTTAACGTATTAATTAACATATCCAAAATATCAATCGAATCAATAAGCGAGTGTTACAATCGTTTACTTAATTAATTTGAAATCAAATATATCTAATATACATAAACACGTTTTAAATATATGTTGCAAGTTATTTATATATTTAACAACCAATATTCCAACTCACATTAATTAATCAAAGACATTTTAAATAATCAAGTTCCATTATAGCGAAAAACATTTTCGTACATTTGAAACTAAATCAATTGATTAATATGTAATTTAGTCTTACACTAACTTTTGTCTAATTCTCGTTTTTTGACACTTTGTTTTCATATGTAGATCACTTTACCAATTATTCAGAATACCGTTAAAAAGAAGAGGTTTTCTAATTCAAAGTGGACCTCTCAACAGAGACCCGTAATCATATCATAATGTATCTTGATAATTCAATCATTTGATATTATCTTATAATTCCGTCGTCAAATACGATCATGTAAAGTATTATACCTAATACGTTGTTAACGTTTTCAAGTTAATATATATATATATATATATATATATACACGTATATATTCCAATCCAATTATAATGGTCCGTGAATTGTCAGGGTTTGGTCAAGTTTAAATGAATGTATGAACATAGTTTAAAATTTTTAAGATTCAACATTACAGACTTTGCTTATCGTGTCGGAAACATATAAAGATTAAAGTTTAAATTTGGTCAGAAATTTCCGGGTTGTCACACGAATGAGTATGTCTATGTAATATTATGATAAGATGTTATCCGCATGAATGTGTGAGACATTCGTACGAATGTCTTGACATTATGATCGGGTCATAAACGTCGATCATTATAGATGTTAAGGGTTGAATCTTATGTGTATATTTGAGGTTTAAAATGCTATTTCATGAGGTTTTTATAACGGGTAATGATTCGAGTCAAGTAGGCAAAAAAACGAGGTTTAAACGAGAAAAAGAGAAGAAAACTAGTCCCAGCCGCAATTTGCGGCCATTTTGCGGCTGGTTGGGTTCGAATTTGGGACAACACCATTATGGGCGCCTTTTTGCGGCCGTTTTTGCGGTTTGGCTTCAAATCGCGGCCGTGAGGTGCAATTTGCGACTGGAACTATTTTTGGATAAAATGTGACGTCGAATTTGAGAGATTTTCTACTTGGGAAACACTTTACTTGATCCCTGTAAATAGGAAATCCTAAGCTACAAATTTATTATCATTCTCATCAATTTTTAGAGCTCTAAACACTCCCAAAAACATCATTCATCATCATCAATCAAGGATTCAAGTCAAGATCAAAGGCGCGTTCATCATGATTCATCCTTCTATCATTATGCTCATCATCATCAACATGCAAGACTAATCTCCTTACTTTATTCCTTCCAATGAACTTTTAATGTATTGTTTATTCATTCAATTATATGCGTGGTTTGTAATATTATAATGATAAATTCTTTTGATTTATGATTTTGTAAACCGTTCAAGAGATTGTTTGATGCAAGTTGGTTGATTTTGATTATTGAAAGACGTATTACTGTGATTTAACAATTGTGCTTGATCCACCTAGTGTTAATTTAGATTAGGGATAAAAACAAGTGTTTAGGTTACATAATCGTGCCCAAAATAATTACTTTGACGAATTTAAGAGTTCATGTCTATGTGATTTAGATAATAACTTGATAGCATACATGTTTGTTTGAATGAATGATACTTAATTGGGATTTGGAAGGGATAAAGATTTTTAATCCATTGATAACAACTTTGCATTTTCATATCTTTTGCTTATGCTTTTTTGCTTTAAACCTTTAAAGCTCAAGTTTTCTTGTTTAATCTTCTTAATTAGTAAATGTGCTTTAGTTTAATCAAACTAACTCCTGAAAATTGGTTGCTTATAACTACTATTTTCCATGAAATGAATCCTGCTTGCCCTATCTAAAGTAGAGTAATTAGGTTCATTTTTGACCGGCCCTTCGACACCGATCAAATTTTGGCGCCGCTGACGGGGAAGTGTGCGCTTGATTGCTAGCTCTTATTTTATTTGTTTTCTTGTTAAATTAAAAATCCTAAAAATATAAAACCATAAAAACCCAAAAATATTGTTTTCCTTTTATTTTGTTTTTACATATTTTACGCTTGGTATTCTTGTTTTTGTGAGGTGCAGGTTAGTGTATGCAAACTCGAAAGTCGGGAAATCAGACTCTTGAGCCTTATAATCCGGAAATCGAGAAATCTGCAAAAGCTAATCGGAAAGCTACAAGGATTCCGAAAGGTTTGACAGTGGGTTCAACATCAACACAACCACCAACAGAGTCACATCCAATTGTCCCACCGAATTCTCCTAAATCAGACTCCGACATCGAGGAGGAAGTTTTGGTTCAACAAACCGAAATGGCTGAATGTGAAAGAGGGGTAGATTTGTACTACCAACTAGGTGGATATGCGGATCATTCACCCATCGTTTTTCCCTCCCAAGCAGGGGGAAACACTTGAAGATTTGAGGTTCAACTTCAACTTATTTCTATTTTGCCAACCTACCGAGGTATGGCTAATGAAGAACCGTATGAGCACATCACCGAGTTCAACTTTAATACCCCGTCAAAATTCATTAACAAAATGTTAACTCTGGTCCCAGTACTTGGCTTGACTTCTACATAACAACAATGTTTTATAGCGGAAGCAATTAATACGTGAGAATAAAACACGCAAAACGGATCAACAATAATGTTGAGTGAATCTACAGGTTTTAGGTAAACAACACAGTATGTTTAAGAAAAGATTTTCAAAAAACGTTTATTAGTGAAAGACCACCAAGGTTTAATATTAAAAGTTTGCAGACAACGTTTGTCAAGTTTTAGTCTGTTTGTGTACATATAGTTGTGACAACCCGGAAATTTCCGATCAAATTTAAACTTTATCTTTAAATAATTTCAACACGATAAGCAAAGTCCGTTATGTTGCATCTTAAAATTTTTGAACTATTTTCGTACATTCATTTGACTTCGACCATTCCCGACGATTCACGAACAACTATTTGTAAATAGATTCATATATATTTAAATATATATATATATATATATATATATATATATATATATATATATATATATATATATATATATATATATAATAATTGGGAATATTATTTGAAATAATATATAATTAAATTGTTGGAAATAAATATGTAAAATAATATGCGATGTAATGAAAACTATTATTATAAATATATAGCTATATACATATATATATATATATATATATATATATATATATATATATATATATATATATATATTACTTGTAAATATATAAAATTATATTAAATCTATTTGTTTAAAAATATATAATATATTTATGTAGTAAAACTTACTATTAAAAACTATTTATATATATATATATATATAGAGAGTATATTAAATATAAATGATTTAAAGATTAATTTGTCAAAGTTTGTATTACTCGGTTGACATTTTGTTAGCGTTCATATAGATTTAACATGAGTTTATGAAGGATTAAAACAAAAGTTGGAGTGTAAATTGATTACGAAGACTCTAGATTTGTT
This sequence comes from Rutidosis leptorrhynchoides, assembly GCF_046630445.1. Classification (NCBI taxonomy): domain Eukaryota; kingdom Viridiplantae; phylum Streptophyta; class Magnoliopsida; order Asterales; family Asteraceae; genus Rutidosis; species Rutidosis leptorrhynchoides. The sequence goes on from NC_092335.1 coordinate 618,969,198, forward strand.
AAAAATATTTTTACCTTTTTAGTTTAAATTTTAGTACTCCGTACATATTATTTGGTACAGAAAATAAATAATTACCGAACCTTTTTGATCAGGTTCCAAACATTTAATGACTGAAATAATTAAATATATTTATAATAAATATTTAGGATTTTAGGATCACTTTTATATACTAACTGTTTAGCAATGGATACGATATATCACTCGGTGTTAAAAGTGTTGGTAGGATAGTTCATGATTGAGGCTGCTAACTGTTTTCATTTCTGTATTCCAGCTCATTTCACTCTTGTCATATTATTATATCATATTATATATTATATGTATTATATATATCTCCTTCTTGGACACAAAAGAAAAGAAAACAGAGTTGATTTTGGCCAAGACTCAAATTGATTGAAACCATTTTCCGTTTACAGAATACCATCGAACATCACGAGCCTCACCATCCTACAACCACATTCTTCTATCAAACCACCATGTAAACCCGGTTGCTTACTATTTCTGTTTTTATGATCGTGATCAACCCCAACAAAAACACCATCAAACCACTGGTTCATTCATCACTATCACTATCTTCTTATTTGAACTATATCATCATCCAAACATTATCAACCACAGAGCTCTAACAACCATCATTTTCAATTCACCATCATTGATCACCTTCATCAAACATTCGAACCACCCCACTGCCATCTTCAAAACCATCAAACATTTACGGATGGGAAATACCTAAACCTTGCTACAACACTTATAGGCAGTGTACCTAATCGTACTGTAGTGTAGTTTTTAGTAAGTCCGGTTCGTTCCACAAGGACGCAGTGAAGTTTAACACTATATTTTTATAAAACTATATTTTTACAAAAATATATAATATAAGTAGTATTATTATTATAAAGGGGGGTTTTTACCGTTTAATGACCGGTTTGTCGATTTTAAAACTTTAGTCGCAGTTAAAACCAAATGTAAAATATTAAAAATAAATACAAGACTTAAATTAAAGCATAAAGTAAATAACGATAATGAAATTGCGAATAATAAAAGTGCGATAAAATAAACTTGCGATAATTAAAAAGTACGATAATTAAAAGTGCAATACAATAACAATAAAAATGCGATAATTAGAAGTGCAATTAAATATAAAATAAAGGAAATTAAATATGAAATAAAAGAATTATGCTTATTTAAACTTCCGTAATCATGATGTTTGACGTGTTGATTTTAGTTTTATGCCCATGGGTTAATTGTCCTTTGTCCTGAATTATTTAATATGTCCGTTTGGTTTTTGTCCATAACAGTCCATCAGTCATAAATATAAAGTGCGAGTGTCCTCATCAAATTATTCTTATACCCGAAGTTAAATATTCCAACTAATTGGGGACTTAAACTGTAACAAGATTTTAATACTTTGTTTAATAATTACACCAGGATGTCGACTGAGTGTAACCCAAGGTTTTAATATTTTGTTATCAATTATACCAAGTGTCCTTGTACATAATTTCACCCCTGTTTTAATTATTCTAGTGGCTATTAATCCATTCCCGTGTCCGGTTAAATGAACGATTATTCGTACATATAAATACCCCGCCCATCGTGTCCGATTGAGTGTATATGGTAATTTATAGGGACGCCCAATTGTAAATCTTTATATTAACATTAACAAACTATCATTTAGTTAAACAAATATAAAGCCCATTAATAGCTCATAGTCTAATTTCCACAAGTGTCGTTCTTTTGTCCAAACCCCAATTATGGTACAAAGCCCAATTACCCAATTTTAGTAATTAGCCCAACATCATGATTACTTCGTTTTAAATAAGCATAATAATAACTTAGCTACGAGACATTAATGTAAAAAGGTTGAACATAACTTACAATGATTAAAAATAGCGTAGCGTTACACGGACAGAATTTTGACTTACATACTCAAACGATCTCTATCATAAATCTTATTATTATCATAATTTAAACTTAAAATTAAGATTATTGTTATATCTTATTACATTAACATTATGATAGAGAATTATAGATATTGATATTAGATATAGAAAAGGGATCGATATATATAGAAAGATAGATTTAGGATAGAAAAGGGTGTAATCCTTTCAACGGAATACGTCGCCTTTTATAGGCAAAATGTTAAATTGAATTTTCGCTTACGACCCCTGAACTATGCTCAATTAACAACTTTTTATTATTTAATATTATTCTTATTATGAATTATTTAAATATTATATTTTATTCTTGTGCATAGTTGACTTGTAATTTTTACACCGTTGCGTCGAGCGTTGAGAGTTGACTCATGTCCCGGTTCCGGATTTTCGAACGTCCTTTCGTACAATTTTATATCTTGTACTTTGCGTTTTGTAACTTGTACTCTTGTCATTTTTAGACGTTCTTCATCAATAATTTGAACCTTTTTGATTGTATCTTGTACTTTTGAGCTTTTTGGACCTTTGTGTCTTCAATTCGTCGTTTTCGCCTTTTGTCTTCGCACTTATTTAATATAAACGAATATTACTTGAAAATGGAACAATTGCAACTAAAATCTTGTCTTTCTTGGGGGATAATGCTATGAAATATATGTTCCTTTTTAGCCTTATCAATATTCCCACACTTAAGCGTTGCTTGTCCTCAAGCAATATAGTCTTGAAAAACACTTGAATCACTTCTTTATTCTTCACACTTTGTACATCAGTGATTTTAATATGGCGGTATGAACAATGGTAGTAACAATGTGGTTAAAGGTGGGTGTGTCATCCTCAGTTGCCTCGGGTTTAGGTCAACGACACTTGCAATCAAATAGCCGATTTACTTTCGGTTTTCAAAGCAAAGTGCACATTTGAAAGGCGGTTTACAGTCCCACATGACTATAAAAATTTAGATCATTTAGGAAATTGGATCTTTATGAAAACATTTGATCTTTTGAAAATTTAAGCTAGATTTTACCCTAGACAAGTTTTCTGATTTGATCCATCATCGGTGTTGCAAAATATATTTGTGGATCATTATTTTGGCTAAAACTTTTAGGCTCGTGTAATCCACTGCTATCCCGGTATCGGAAAGCACACATCCAGTTTACTTGTTCCGTATATTACCTTTCGGTAAACTACCGTCCGGTTGTAAAGGAAAGCGATGAACAAGAAACTGTTAAGGCAATGTCTAATGACATGCATTTGATTATGGTCTAAAAACGTGTCGGATGCTAGTACTATCCTTGGTAGGAGCAATAGTAAAGATCATCCTATGATTTTTCGGTCTGGCACAAGGTCCTGTCTCCGACCATGCTATGCAACCACCGTTCTTACGGTTGATACCCGATTTTGTTCAGGTGACCTAATGAATTCCAGGTGAATTCCTAGGATTTTACGTTCAATGGTAATGAACGCATTGAAAATGGATTTTCAGAAAACAAATCGGTTTGTAATTTTGATCAAAATATTTTCTCGTTCAAGCTCGAGTTTAGATATCATCGAATTCCATGAGTTTGAATTCTCAATCTTTAAGGTCAATCTCAAGGATTGAGTAATATCAGTCTTAAAAGCTGATTTTTAATCTTTAAGGAGATTATCCTTTTCTGGGGATCTGATTCATTAGTCTTATCAAGCTAATTTGCACGGTGCCCCCCCATTGTACGAGATAAATCCTTCTCATGGTTAGGATAAATCTGACCACTTGGCGACCCTGTTTGATGCTGAGGTCCGTGGATTTCCTGCTGATTTTAGTGATGACTTTTCTAGATTTTTTGTCAACCTACAGCTGGTCTGGACGACAACTTCATGACCTAAATCAAGAAGCGCGTGTCTTTTTCAGAAGACTTTACTTCCTTTTAATGATGGAATTGATTCATCGTGTAGATCTATCTCTTCTTTTCTTTCATTGGATAAAATAGTTGATTATCGTTCCAAAACAAAAGTATTTTCAAAAATTTGTACAAAAATATGTGATATATGTTTTGAATAGTTTGGTAAAGTTTTCCCACACTTGGCTTTTATTTATGTTTTTCTTTGCCTTTTTCTCCTCTATTCCTTTTTTAAATGAATTCTAACATTTTGGTTGTTTCTCAATTTATGTCCTTTCCGAGGTAACGATAATTTCGGCTCAATGACCTAGTTTTCATCGTTCATAAATATGTATAAACATGATTTTGAATTCATTTTGTTGAAAATTTTGAAAAATTTACTAGAAGTGGGTAGTCAGTATATAAGACTTGGGCTGTTCCTTGTTATCGGAGAGCACTAGATTCTAATACAACTACTGCTTTACTAGTATTTTTAATGGTAACCCAGTGTTTAAGATAAAAATTTTAAAATCCGAAAGAATTTAACCCCTTCCCACACTTAAGATCTTGCAATGCCCTCATTTGCAAGAAATCAGTAACAATTTAAATTATTGAGGGTGATTTGCGTAGAAAAATGATTAAATTTTACCAAAGTTTCCAAACATATTGGATTTTTTTTTTTTTAGAAATCTTTAACTTATAAAAAAATATTAATTAATTTTAAAAATTTGTTTCTCTTGTTATTTAGGACGAGGTCGTTTCGGATCGATGTCCTAGTCCGTCCTTCGACAAAATTTTAAAATTTGTCTTTTTGTAGCGATTGTTTTAAAAGCTAAGATTTTTAGGGGTTTTTTTTTTTTTTTTTTTTTAATGTTTTTGGCATACTTTAATTCAATAAGATTAAAAATAATGATAATAAAAGTTCTCATCCCTCCCTCGGGTAAAGCAATTTCGGTTCAATGACCTAGTCTTCAACTTACGACGAATTTTAAAAATCATATTTTTAACTTAATGAGATAAAGTAAATTTTTGTTTTTAAATTCACACAATTTAAATATAAAATTCAAAATTAATATTAAAAATTCACACCAAACTTAAAATTTGAAATGCATAAAATTAAAAAATTCACATTTTTAAAAATTAAAAATTCACACCAAACTTAATTTAAAAATTCATATTATAAATTCACACCAAACTTATATTAATTTTTCAAATATTTACAATTTTAAATATATTATTTTTACAAAGTTTACAATATTAATTTAAGATTTATATATTAATTTTAAAAATATGGTAAAAATAAAATTAAAAATCTTTTTGGCTTTTTATCCCACTTTAATCAATCAAATATTATCAAAAATATGCGCCCCTCTTTTCGGTAAAGTAATTTCGGTTCCAAAACCTAATTTAACTCATGACGAATTTTTGAAATATTTTGGGTTGATTGTTTAAAGATATTTATACCTTAAGAATAAACGTTAAATTTCGCAGTGATGTAATAAATTTTTGTATGATATCAATAATTTCGGTCGCCAAACCTAATTTTATTCAATACCAATTTAATACTTTTTAGCGAACAAATTAGCGTTTATTATCAAAAGGTTAAAAATAAAAAAAAATAAAAATAAAAACTGTACAAACATACCTGTGAAATAGATTTCTTAGTTATATGATCTATCCCATTCATAAGATAGTCGGTTTAATTGGTTTTCCATGGCTACATAGGCGTAACCTCGAGCATTCAGTGTCTTTTCTTCTAAACATATGAACGGTCCGTCTCTGCATAAAGTAACAAATTCGGTATTTGAATAGGTTTGATTATTTGAACATTTACCTCCATGTGACCATTTTCCGCATTTGTGACATCGTTCTAGGTGTCGTGCTCTTCTTTTCGCTGCGGATTTTAATTTTCCTTTACCAAATTGTAACTTATTATCTTCGCATCTGGATTCTTTTCTAACTCTGTCCATTCTTTCTCTGATTACTGATACTAATTCACTCGGTAGTATGTCATTATTACGTTTAGTGATCAAAGCGTGTAGCATTAGACCATAGTTTAGTTCACAGGCAGTCTTCATTTTGTAAAAACCTAAAAAAAAAATAAAAATTCAGAATGGGGGGAGAAGACTAGTTCTTTAGGGTCTGCTAGGGAAAGACCATTCGGGTTCCATTTTCGAGAACTACACGAAAACAGACAATCTAACTCTAACAGAAATACATATTATCCTTTAAAGACTTGATTATCCCCACACTTAGTTAGCTGTGGTGTCGAAATTGTGATTAACTTCGTTGTCGACTTCCATCGGACCATGTATGTAATGTTTAACTCTGTGACCATTAACTTTAAATTCAATCCCATTTGAATTTATTAATTCTATCGTTCCGTATGGGAAAACTCTTTTGACTATGAATGGTCCAGACCATCTTGATTTCAATTTTCCAGGAAATAGCTTGAATCGTGAATTGAAAAGAAGAACTCTGTCTCCTTCTTTAAATTCTTTTGAACTTCTGATTCTTTTATCATGCCATTTCTTCGTTCTTTCTTTATAGATTAACGAATTTTCGTATGCTTCATGTCTTAATTCTTCTAATTCGTTTAGTTGACTTAATCGTAGACGTCCGGCTTCATGTAAATCAAGATTACATGTTTTCAAAGCCCAAAATGCTTTGTGTTCAATTTCTACTGGAAGATGACATGCTTTTCCATAAACAAGTCTAAAAGGTGTGGTTCCAATTGGAGTTTTGTAGGCTGTTCTAAAAGCCCAGAGTGCATCCTCCAATTTAATGGACCATTCCTTCGGATTTGATCCTACGGTTTTCTCTAGAATACGTTTTAAGGCTCGGTTGGTATTTTCAACTTGTCCACTTGTTTGTGGATGATATGCGGTGGAGATTTTATGAGTTACTCCATATCTTTTAAGAACTTTCTCAAGTTGATTATTACAAAAATGAGTTCCCCGATCACTTATTAAAGCTTTCGGTGTTCCAAACCTTGCAAAAAGACGTTTTAAAAAGTTAACTACAACTCGTGCATCGTTAGTTGGGAGAGCTTGTGCTTCCGCCCATTTAGATACATAATCAATGGCTACGAGTATATATAGATTATTATGAGATTTTGGAAATGGACCCATAAAGTCAATACCCCAAATGTCAAATACTTCACATACTTGGATGACATTTTGTGGCATTTCATCACGTTGACTTATTTTTCCGGCCCTTTGACATGCATCACAGGATTTGCAAAGAAGGTGTGCGTCTTTGTAAATTGTAGACCAATAGAATCCAGCTTCATAAACTTTTCTTGCTGTTAGTTGAGGCCCATAATGCCCTCCTGTTGGTCCTGTGTGACAATGGTTTAATATTTTACTAGCTTCATCTCCAAATACACATCGGCGTATTATTCCATCGTGACAATTTTTAAACAGATGTGGATCTTCCCAGAAATAGTGTTTTATATCACTGAAGAATTTCTTTCGTCTTTGGTACGATAATCCTTTTTCAAGGAATCCACAAACTAAGTAGTTTGCATAGTCTGCAAACCATGAGATTTCTTTATAATCTATCTTCAATAGATATTCATCAGAAAAGTTGTCTTGTATGGCTGATTCATTTAGAACTTCTAAATCGGGATTTTCAAGACGAGAAAGATGATCGGCGGCGAGATTTTCTGCTCCCTTTTTGTCTCGGATTTCAATATCAAACTCTTGTAAGAGTAAGATCCAACGGATTAATCTTGGTTTAGCATCTTGTTTTGAAAATAGGTATCTAAGAGCAGAATGGTCGGTATAGACCACTGTTTTTGCTAGAACGAGATATGATCGAAATTTGTCAAAAGCAAAGACAATAGCAAGGAGTTCTTTTTCAGTAGTTGTATAGTTCATTTGTGCTCCTTGTAATGTCTTACTAGCATAATATATAGGTTGAAATCGTTTTTCAATCCTTTGTCCTAAAACGGCTCCCATTGCAAAATCACTTGCATCGCACATGAGTTCAAATGGTAGATTCCAATTTGGCGTTATCATGATCGGCGCATTAGTGAGTTTCTCTTTAAGAATATTAAAAGATTTGATACACTCATCTGAAAAGATGAATGGCGCATCCTTTTCTAGGAGTTTATTCATAGGAGTGGCAATCTTAGAAAAATCTTTTATGAAACGTCGGTAAAAACCGGCATGCCCTAGAAAACTCCTAACTCCTCTAACATTGGTGGGGTGTGGAAGTTTAGCAATTACATCTACTTTAGCTCTATCCACTTCAATTCCTTCTTTTGAAATTTTATGTCCAAGAACGATGCCTTCTTTAACCATGAAATGGCATTTCTCCCAATTAAGTACTAGATTTGATTGTTCGCATCTAAGAAGCATTCGTTCCAGATTAACTAGACATGATTCAAATGTATCACCGAAGACTGAAAAGTCATCCATGAAAACTTCCATGCATTCTTCTATCATGTCATGAAAAATCGCCATCATACACCTTTGAAAGGTTGCAGGGGCGTTGCAAAGTCCAAATGGCATGCGTTTGTAAGCAAAAGTACCATAGGGGCACGTGAATGTGGTTTTCTCTTGATCCTCGGGTGCTATTGGAATTTGAAAATATCCGGAAAATCCATCTAGAAAACAATAGTAACTATTTCCGGCTAATCTTTCCAACATTTGATCTATGAAAGGTAAGGGAAAGTGATCTTTTCTGGTGGCGTCATTTAATTTTCTATAATCAATACACACACGCCATCCTGTTACAGTTCTAGTAGGAATAAGCTCATTTTTCTCATTTGTAATGACAGTCATGCCACCCTTCTTAGGCACGCATTGAACTGGGCTTACCCATGGACTATCAGAGATTGGATAAATTAAACCTGCATCTAGCAGTTTAATAATCTCTTTCTTAACTACATCTTGCATATTAGGATTTAGTCTTCGTTGGCGTTGCACATACGTTTTATGACCTTCTTCCATAAGGATTTTATGTGTGCAATACGAAGGACTTATTCCTTTAATATCATGAATCTTCCATGCAATGGCTGATTTATGAGCTTTCAACACAGAAATGAGTTGTGATTTCTCATTTTCAGTAAGAGAAGACGATATTATTACAGGTAATTCAGATTCACCATGTAAATAAGCGTATTCCAAATGGTTTGGAAGTGGCTTTAACTCTAATTTCGGAGGTTCTTCTATCGATGATTTATATCGATATCTGTCTTCTTCTTTTAGCATTTGAATTTCTTCTGTTGTTGGTTCATATCCATTAGCTATAAGTGTAGCTAACATTTCAGCTTCATCAATTGGTTCATTACCTTCTCCTAAAGAACATTCTCCTGTTCCTTGTAATTCTGGAAATTCTTCTAATAATTCTGCATGTGCATCTATAGTTTGAATATAATAACATGTATCATCTGCAGATTGCGGCTGTTGCATTGCTCTATCAACTGAAAAGGTAACACTCTCATCCTCTATACTTAGGGTCAGTTTCTTACCGAACACGTCTATCATTGCTTTAGCTGTGTTTAAGAATGGTCTTCCTAATATGAGAGGAACTTGAGAATCTTCTTCCATGTCCAAAACAACAAAATCTACTGAAAATACTAAAGTACCAACTTTAACTAGCATGTTCTCCATTATCCCTCTAGGATATTTTATTGATCTATCGGCTAGTTGTATGCTTATTCTTGTTGGTTTCAATTCTCCAAGGTCTAGTTTAGCGTATAGTGAATACGGCATTAGATTTATACTAGCACCTAAGTCTGCCAATGCTTCTATTGAACTAAGACTACCCAGAAAACATGGAATTGTGAAACTTCCTGGATCAGATAGTTTTTCTGGTATCTTATTCAACAGTACTGCTGAACAATTAGCATTCATAGTAACAGCCGAGAGTTCTTCCATTTTCTTTCTATTTGAGATTAGATCTTTCAAGAATTTAGCATATCTAGGCATTCCTGAAATCACATCAATGAAAGGAAGATTTACATTTATCTGTTTAAACATATCCAAGAATTTGGATTGCTCGGCTTCAAGTTTCTCTTTCTTCATTTTACTCGGGTAAGGAAGTGGTGGTTGGTATGGTTTAACATAAGGTTTATCCTTAACTGTGTTATCTTCATTAACCTTCTCAACTACCGGTTCTTTTTCCTTATCTTGATCAGGTTGTGGTTCTTGTGGAGTAGGAATAGTTTCATCAGAAGTTACAGGTATTTCAGGTGGTTTAAGTGTTGTACCACTTCTTGTGGTAATAGCTTTAGCTGTTTCATTTCGGGGGTTAGCATTTGTATCACTAGGTAGACTTCCCGGTTTTCTTTCACTTATTAACCTTGCTAGGTTACTTACTTCTTGTTCCAGATTTTGAATAGAAGCTTGTTGATTTCTAAATGCTTGAGCATTTTGTTCATTGGTTTGTTTTTGAGATGTAAAAAACTGCGTTTGAGTTTCAACTAGCTTCGTCATCATATCTTCTAAATTCGGCTTTTTATCATCAGTTTGTTGTGGTGGTTTGTTTTGAAAATTAGGTCTTTGCTGATTGTAAGTATTGTTGGATACTTGTTGATTGCTAGGACCTTGTTGGTTGTTGTATGGAATATTTCGGTTATAGTTCTGATTTTGTTTGTAAATAGGTCTTGGCGGTTGATAATTATTCTGATAATTATTTCCAGGCCTCTGGTTTATGTATGAAATATTCTCTCTTTGTTCCATTGTTAATTCAATACTGAGACAATCTTTTGTCAAATGTGGTCCTCCACACTGCTCACAACTAATTCGTATTGAGTGAATATCTTTAGTCATCTTTTCCATTCGTCTCTCCACAGCATCTATCTTTGCGGAAATGGAATCTAAGTCATGGCTAGAATAGGCTCTAGCTGCTTTAGATGATCTAACGATATCTTTTTCTTGGTGCCACTCATGTGAGTGGGAAGCAGTGTTATCAATAATTTTGTAAGCATCAGTTTCGGTTTTCTTCATAATAGAACCACCAGCTGCTATATCTATGTCTTTCCTTGTAGTGATGTCGCATCCTTGGTAGAATATTTGTACTATTTGACAGGTGTCTAAACCATGTTGCGGACATCCTCTTAATAACTTTCCATATCTTGTCCACGCCTCATATAGAGTTTCATTTGGTTTCTGTGTAAACGTAACAATTTCTGCTTGAAGTCTTACGGCTTTAGATGCAGGAAAGAATTGTTTAAGAAATTTTTCAACTAAAACGTCCCATGTATCAATCGCCCCTTCAGGTAACGATTCCAACCAATCTTTGGCTTCTCCCTTTAAAGTCCAGGGAAATAACATGAGATATATCTGTTCATCCTCAACTTCTCGGATTTTAAATAGTGTGCAGATTCTATTAAAGGTACGTAAATGTTCATTTGGATCTTCCTTCGGCGCACCACTAAATTGGCATTGATTAGTCACCATGTGTAGAATTTGTCCTTTGATTTCATAATCTGGCGCATTAATGTCTGGATGAGTAATTGCGTGACCTTGGCCAGTGCGTTTAGCTCTCATTCGGTCTTCCATACTTAAAGGTTCCAGATTCTCCATAATTGAATTTGTTGAATCGGAATCACTAGATGATTCTGATTTAATGGTTCGTTCCTCAACAATCTCTGTTTGAATGATTGGAGGTACCGGAGGAATGATTAGTGGATCAGGGTCTCGGAATTGTCCCTGAGTATTCTCCGGATTCTCAATTGTGAGGTCGGTTTCAAAAAATGGATTATCGGAAATTTGAACTGAAGTACTTGGTCGACTGGATGACGATTCTAAAGAAAAATCAACGGCAGTAATATTTGCTAAATGTCTTGATCTAGTTACAGGTGGTGAACGTACAAAAGGTGGTGAACGTCTTGCTCGGTGCATTCACTGAATGTCCTATTAGTTTTTAAAAGGAAAGAAAAATTATAATAAGTTATCCAATCAATAGACTTTTCTGATTTTGCCCACGTTTCGAATAGCCAAAAGATGCAGCAGAGGGGCAGGATTCGTTTGGTCTCAATATAATTGAGTACTGTTTGGCTCCAATAACCCGGTCCACGTACAAATCCAACTATTACTACGAACCAGAAAATTTTGATGTCTATCAATTTAACCACTTAAAATAAATTTTCGTAATTTTAAGAAATTTAGAGAAGAAGTAGAAAAAAATCTAAGTCCTAAAAACTAGAATGGCGAGAAATAAGAGAGAAAAAGAGTGCGCGTCGAAAAGTGTCGAAAAAGAAAAAGGTAGAAAAATAAAAGGCGTTGAAAAATAGGAAAAAAAAATTACTTATAAAACTTAAAAACACTCGACTAATCCAACCTTATTACTATCACTATCTTAAAATTAAAACTACAAATTGAGATTACTAATTGGAATTGTAATTGATACATAGGTAAAAGGCGAAAAAAAAGAAAATAGCACGAAAAATAGCGTCGCAAAATTTTAAGGCACCTAAATCTTAGACTAAGGATTAAGCACTTAAGGGATTTTACGGCAAAGCCTAAAAATCTAAAAATAAAAAATAAAAATAAGCTACGGCAAAAACTATATTTAAAATAACTACGAACGAAAAAGCAAAGGGATTTTAAATTAAGGAAATTAAACGATATTCTAAAAGGGATTTTTCACCACCTTTTAAAACTAATTATTGTTACGAATTTTAAAGTAACACTAGTAACTTAATTTTTGATTAGTCTAGAAAAAAAAAAATAATAAAACCAAAGTTTATAAATTAATTATCCAACTCAATCTTGACAGCTTGGAGAAGTTACTATCTAGTAACTATTGAAACAACAAAAAAAAAAAAAAATGCTATGAATGTTGGTTTGATTAGTTCACCTTACTAATTTCGTACAAAAAAAAATGTGTAGGTTCAATTCATGTGCCTTTTTTCCGTTTACGAGGAATATTTAAAACTACTTGATGTGGGTTGATTTTGCATTGAGTACCATTATCATGAAATTTGAAAGCCGAGTTAGACCACTCCCAACCATGACATGCTTCTTTTAAAAGACTGAGTGCCACATCAACGCCACGTCAATATTTTCTTAAAAAGACTTGAAAAGACTAACCATTACCAACAATAACACATTTCTTAAAACAAACTAGGATCCACTTATCATCCTTTAATTAAAAAAAAAAACAAATATTTTAAAAATAGAAAACATCACACTTTCTAAATATTAAAGCATTAAATAATGGAAATGTGTGGATATGCAAGATTCCAAGTATCAGTGGCCCCACTTAAATCAAAATGTAACCGTTCTTTTTTATTTGTAAAGTGACGAAATAATATTTTGTCTACAAAATGACTGGAAAGACAGTGACATGTCCTTATTTTTTTAAAAATGACGTTTAAAAAGACGTACCTGTTGGTAGTAGTCTTAATAACCCTTGAAATATGTGTTCATTTTGCATCAAGTGTTGGACTATTTTGAATTAAAAAAAAAATATATATATATATAAAATCCGATGACAAAGAATTCAAGAAATGACCGGAACTATTGAGTACCAAGTTTCAATAATTGAACTTAAAATGTTTCACCCAACTTAAACTATTTATTTTGTAATTTTTACTTTTCTCGTAGTGGCGTTTCGCTTCGGCGTTCCCCGGCAGCGGCGCCAAAAACTTGATGTCGTAGGGGGTGTATACAAAATAGTATTATTTTTAGTGCGAAATACTATTAAATATGCTACAATTTTACACAAGTTATTTATTTATTTATCGAGTGGATATACCTAAACCTTGCTACAACACTTATAGGCAGTGTACCTAATCGTACTGTAGTGTAGTTTTTAGTAAGTCCGGTTCGTTCCACAGGGACGCAGTGAAGTTTAACACTATATTTTTATAAAACTATATTTTTACAAAAAAATATAATATAAGTAGTATTATTATTATAAAGGGGGGTTTTTACCGTTTAATGACCGGTTTGTCGATTTTAAAACTTTAGTCGCAGTTAAAACCAAATGTAAAATATTAAAAATAAATACAAGACTTAAATTAAAGCATAAAGTAAATAACGATAATGAAATTGCGAATAATAAAAGTGCGATAAAATAAACTTGTGATAATTAAAAAGTACGATAATTAAAAGTGCAATACAATAACAATAAAAATGCGATAATTAGAAGTGCAATTAAATATAAAATAAAGGAAATTAAATATGAAATAAAAGAATTATGCTTATTTAAACTTCCGTAATCATGATGTTTGACGTGTTGATTTTAGTTTTATGCCCATGGGTTAATTGTCCTTTGTCCTGAATTATTTAATATGTCCGTTTAGTTTTTGTCCATAACAGTCCATCAGTCATAAATATAAAGTGCGAGTGTCCTCAGCAAATTATTCTTATACCCGAAGTTAAATATTCCAACTAATTGGGGACTTAAACTGTAACAAGATTTTAATACTTTGTTTAATAATTACACCAGGATGTCGACTGAGTGTAACCCAAGGTTTTAATATTTTGTTATCAATTATACCAAGTGTCCTTGTACATAATTTCACCCCTGTTTTAATTATTCTAGTGGCTATTAATCCATTCCCGTGTCCGGTTAAATGAACGATTATTCGTACATATAAATACCCCGCCCATCGTGTCCGATTGAGTGTATATGGTAATTTATAGGGACGCCCAATTGTAAATCTTTATATTAACATTAACAAACTATCATTTAGTTAAACAAATATAAAGCCCATTAATAGCTCATAGTCTAATTTCCACAAGTGTCGTTCTTTTGTCCAAACCCCAATTATGGTACAAAGCCCAATTACCCAATTTTAGTAATTAGCCCAACATCATGATTACTTCGTTTTAAATAAGCATAATAATAACTTAGCTACGAGACATTAATGTAAAAAGGTTGAACATAACTTACAATGATTAAAAATAGCGTAGCGTTACACGGACATAATTTCGACTTACATACTCAAACGATCTCTATCATAAATCTTATTATTATCATAATTTAAACTTAAAATTAAGATTATTGTTATATCTTATTACATTAACATTATGATAGAGAATTATAGATATTGATATTAGATATAGAAAAGGGATCGATATATATAGAAAGATAGATTTAGGATAGAAAAGGGTGTAATCCTTTCAACGGAATACGTCGCCTTTTATAGGCAAAATGTTAAATTGAATTTTCGCTTACGACCCCTGAACTATGCTCAATTAACAACTTTTTATTATTTAATATTATTCTTATTATGAATTATTTAAATATTATATTTTATTCTTGTGCATAGTTGACTTGTAATTTTTACACCGTTGCGTCGAGCGTTGAGAGTTGACTCATGTCCCGGTTCCGGATTTTCGAACGTCCTTTCTTACAATTTTATATCGTGTACTTTGCGTTTTGTAACTTGTACTCTTGTCATTTTTAGACGTTCTTCATCAATAATTTGAACCTTTTTGATTGTATCTTGTACTTTTGAGCTTTTTGGACCTTTGTGTCTTCAATTCGTCGTTTTCGCCTTTTGTCTTCGCACTTATTTAATATAAACGAATATTACTTGAAAATGGAACAATTGCAACTAAAATCTTGTCTTTCTTGGGGGATAATGCTATGAAATATATGTTCCTTTTTAGCCTTATCAGGTATACGGGTTATATCAGAAAAACAAAGTTGGATGAATGGTTAAGAGTGTTAGTGGGATAGCGGAAGGTCGCGAGTTCGAGCCTGGCTTGGGGCATTATTTTTTTAGGCCTTTACTTTGAGGTAGTATTCTATTATTATTACTATTATTATTATCATTATTATTATTGTTATTATTATTATTATTATTATTATTATTATTATTATTATTATTATTATTATTATTATTATTATTATTATTATTATTATTATTATTGTTATCAGTATTATCTATATCATTATTATTAAAATAATTATGATTATGAAAATAAAAGTCTAATGACGTTATTAAGGTTATAAGCATAAAAATAAAGATTTTATGTATATAAATATATATTTAATACACATAACTTAACTATATTAATATTTCTATATGTAAAATGAAAATATACATATAATGAAACTTATTAATATAACAATTACATCAATAATAAAAATATATAGATTTATTCGATTACAAGAATATGTTTTAATACATATATGAATGATATAGGTTCGTGAATCCGAGGCCAACCCTACACTTGTTCAATATCGTCATATATATTTTTACTACAAAATACTGTATCGTGAGTTTCATTTGATCACTTTTTATTAAATGCTTTTGCAATATATATTTTTGGGACTGAGAATACATGAAATGCTTTTATAAATGTTTGACAAGATAGACACAAGCAAAACATTCCTCTAATGAATTATTATACAGACGAGAGGTTCTGTTGGTTATTATATCGAATATTTCCCCCTGATTATTATAGCTTGGTAACCTAAGAATTAGTTGGACGTTATAATTGCCACTAATTGGCGCGAATCCTAAAGGTAGCTATCGGGTTTAACACCCCCACACAGAATGTTCACTAGACAGTAGAGCTAGTGGGCATGGTGTTTAGTACTTCGAGGTTTATATATTTATACAGATGAGAGGTTCTGTTTTGGGGATATTATTTATGCGCATTAAATGTTAAGGTCGGTTACCAAGCAAAGGTTTTATATAGAGAGAATGATTTTTTATACACAGGTTATGTGTATGATATTTTGTACACGAGATACGTGTACGGTTTATAAGATTTATGAAAAATGGTTTCGTACACGAGATATATGTACTGTATTTAAAATAAATCGCATGTACATTACAGGTGGGTATAGGATACGGACCCATTTGTACCATGCATATTTAAATCTTGTGGTCTATCAAAACTACTGAATTTTATTGTTTATGATAAACCTATGAACTCACCAACCTTTTGGTTGACACTTGTAAGCATGTTTATTTCCATGTATGAAAGAAACCTTCCGCTGTGCATTTGCTCATTTTAAAGATATTACAAGGAGTCGTTCATGGAATATTTAGGACAGTACCTCGCAATGGGACCAAATGTAGATGACTTCGTCCAGATGGATTAGGACGGGTCGCTTCAGTTGGTATCAAAGTGGTGGTCTTAGCCAACCAGGTCTTGCATTAGTGTGTCTAACAGGTAGTTGTTAGGATGCATTAGTGAGTCTGGACTTCTACCTAGTAGTTGTTAGGATACATTAATAAGTCTGGACTTGAGCCTGGTCTGCATGTCCAAAGTTTTGCTTACCGTTCTTTGTCGAAAAATATTTACGTATCATTTTCAGTCTCGACACGTCTTATTGCAATTATTGCATAGATGGTGTACAGACAAATTCATATCCCATCACATTAAACCTTGTCTGACACGTTTCCTTAATTCCCTCCGCAATCTACTTGATCTTCTGTACTATATATAAGTATTCTATGTAATTATAATATCATCCGACATCCGAAAATCATTTCATATCAAAAACCCTTTATCTAACCGGACAAAATGGAACTCACAACTAGTTCAAATCCCTCGGATTCCGACAGCTATTTCGATATGGATTTCCACTCAAACTCCGAAAACAGTGTAATCGGAATGAACCAACCAATCTGCCATCATCAATTCTGGATGAATTGGGGATCGGTTCGTAGCCTACTTAATCATTGGAGACAAGAAGAAGGTGATCCCTTCCATCCACCACATTCCCTCTTGGCGAAGAACCTGAAGCACTTACCGGCGAACCTGTTCGTAATACTATTTTCTCTCTCATTTCCAGAGTATCTCGACACGACTATATATTATCTCAAATTCTAGATCTTATTCATCCGCTCGTCCGAACCGACAATCAACCCGGTGTAATAGGTGAAGTCAACGAGCTTCGATCTCGGGTAGTGGCTTTGGAGAATATGGTGCAAAGGTTACAAGCACCAGCATCAATAGTACCATCACCATCACCAACAGCAACATCTGCACCCCACACCTCAACATCACAATCTGTACCTCGAGCATCAATGTCATACGCATCATAGATACCAAGGAGTACCAACAACAACAATCGATGAAGTATTAATCTATAACATCATTGGAGAAACATTCTGTGGCAATTATGTAATCTCCAAAGTCTTAGAGATTATTTATTCTAGCTCAAACCGAAAACCAAATGAGATTAATATCATATTAACTCATTAAATCCATGATTACATCTGAAGAAAATATATATGTATATATGTTTTCATAAAGGTTGTAATTAAAAATTCTTTTGTACAAACTGTTAATGGTGAAAATATTTTAACAGGTAGGTAATACCCGAGGAATATTTAGATTTCACATTAATAAGTTAGACTGTACATTCTTCCAATCTGATTCAACAGTCATTTACTATCCTACTTACATCCACAGATATACGTATCCGTTCACCGCAGAATAATCATTTTCATTCAATTTCACATTTGGATTTTAACCTATCATAATCCAACAAGTGGCATAATGAAGAAAACATTGGACAAAATAAAATTTGTTAGAAACAAATAAATTAACTATGAGAAATTCTGTTAAGAATCCACGCTAACAAAATCCTAGCTAACTGTTCCTAGCTAACTGTTAATTCCTTATTACATTTATTTATCGCAATTTTAATTCTCGCAATTTATTTATCGATATTTAATTTTTGTTATTTATTTTACGCACTTTAAATATCGTCGGATAAATCGGGACACATATATAATGTTTTGACATATCATATCGACGTCATCTATAAATATTATTTGGAATAACCGTAAGTCACTCTATATTACAGTAATGCTCGAGTTAGCATATAAAGGGTCGAGGTTGATTCTAAAATAATATATATACTTTGAGTTCTGATCGAGTCTGAGACATGTATACAATGGGTCATGACACATATTAATTAATTCGAATATAATATATTAAACTATATATGAATTATTGAACTACTAACTGTGGACTACTAACTGTGGACTACTAACTGTGGACTACTAACATTGGACAATTAAAATGAATTAAAATATTGATTATGACATATGAAACTAAACATTTCTTCAAGTTTTCCACTTGATTTCATCTTAAACCTCATTTATATCTTGACGATTACAATCTGCATTCAAACCTTTCATGATTCTTGAAAACACCTCAATCGAGAGGATGAACCAACCACACTTCATCTATGGAAGGAAAGATTTATGCATATAGTTAGGCACCTGAAAAACTCTCGAAAACTGAGTAAATGTGTAACACGTAGCTGTGCTAATTCCTTTAGTGTTATTATTACCGAAAATAACTTTGTAACTCCTGTTCGAGATAGCCAGTTTTGTCACAGCTCCAGCAAGTCAACTTCGACTTTTCGTTCGAAACAACCTTATTATAACCTTGATATATATACATGCTCTTTTATTGTTACCGGGGAACCTTTTATATTCCATCATATTACCAGCAGACGTACCAGCAACTTCGTTGCTCCTTTGCTTAAATCTCTCCGATAAATCACTATATTTATCTATTGAAGTCTTATCATGAACTCATCGGCATCTTGTAAGGATAATTACCATACCAAATACCGAGAGGCATCAACCGATAATCTCGAATTTCTCAGCGATTCTACGACAACAATTATATATATATATATATATATATATATATATATATATATATATATATATATATATATATAT
Source organism: Rutidosis leptorrhynchoides (assembly GCF_046630445.1). Classification (NCBI taxonomy): domain Eukaryota; kingdom Viridiplantae; phylum Streptophyta; class Magnoliopsida; order Asterales; family Asteraceae; genus Rutidosis; species Rutidosis leptorrhynchoides. Next base: position 618,988,607 of record NC_092335.1, read on the forward strand.
ATATATATATAATTTCTATCTCCTGGATTTACAAACTTCAATTCTGAATTTCTGAAAAGCGCTTTAGCGTAGGAAACAGTTTTCTAAGTTTTGAAAAAGCTAATGAAGCAGTGAAAACTGAAGACTGCCTTAATAGTCAAAAGTTTGATGATAAAGAATGGAGTGTTGAAAAAGCTCAAAGATATTGATACTGACAAATGAATTGAGCAAACCATGAAGGAGACTCTGAACAAATCACAAGGACTAAACTTGTACATAAAGAATCCAGATGATTCTATTTCTGATGAAATATTTAGCGAATGCCTTGTTCCGTAATTGTTCTAAATCATTGTGAATGAGTTTCTTCATCACATTTTGATTGCAGAATTATAAGATATTATCGTATCTTTCATTATAAATATCTTCAATATTTCTGAAGATATATTCATAAATATTCTTGTTCGATATTAATTAGCTCTTCGCTCTATCTGTGTTATATCATAAAAGAAAACTGTTTTAGTTTCTAAATCTCTGAAAACTTAGAGTTTGAATTATGAATGATTTTGAAGTAGTGTTAGAAATTGATGCATGAGTTAGTATAATATAATGACACTTGATCAACGTGATTATATTACAGTAAGTCATGCTAAGTTTCTAATGGAACATGATGATTTACAGACCATAACATCATCATGTGCTATATTACACGACTCTTACATTTTACCTAATCTCTAAAACGTATCAAGAACATATTTTCTTGATAGTTCTATCTTTTCCCCGTGACTTCTGGTAATTTGACTAATCAACATCGTGCTATTACGACTTCTCTCCTAGAACATTAGACATGTTCATTCGAAACTTCATACCTACGGACTCTGGATCATTACTCGCTTGACTTAAAGTCAAGAAGAGAAAACAAAAGTATGGAACTCCAAAATATAAAGGAAAATATAAAGCTTGACAAAAATTACAAACCGTGTATATCAATACGTATTGCAACGTAAAGACACGAGAGAATTAAAAACACTATAACCCCAAGGTAATAATAGAAGAAAATAAATTCCTCCGGTGGTAGATGAAAAAGAAGAATGACAGATATGAAAGTTAGGAGTATACCAAGAATCAGAACTGGATGGAGCACATTGACGAATGTTTAAAAGTATGAATTGAGAGGAGAAAGAATAGAAGGTGTGAGCTGTGAAAAATAAGAAAACGAAGGGAGTGGATTTATAGTAAAATATCCGACAGAATAATCGAAATAGATTATTGCATTTAACCAAAGAAGATCTTAATTTCCTTAATTACCGAAGAGCCAAATCTTATTACAAAGATTTTCTCTAAATTTCTTGAATTCTGGAAATCAACCGTGACTACGTCACCAGTTAAGACGAACCTGCATTTACTCATTTCACTCTTTTGTGATGACTTCACTCATACTCTTCACATAAACGAATTGTTTTAACCATATTACTCAATGATGATAAAAACTCTAAATTTCAACTCGTATGAGTCATGAAAACATACTTATTGTCAGTCATGAAGATCCCAATCAAATTTCGGGATTAAATTTATTTAACGGGTAGGTACTGTGACGATCCGGAAATTTCTGATCAAATTTAAACTTTATCTTTAAATGATTTCGACACGATAAGCAAAGTCCGTTATGTTGCGTCTTAAAATTTTTGAATTATTTTCGTACATTCATTTGACTTTGACCATTCCCGAAGATTCACGAATAACTATTTGTAAATAGATTCATATATATTTAAATATATATATAATAATTGGGAATATTATTTGAAATAATATATGATTAAATTGTTGGAAATAAATATGTAAAATACTATGCGATGTAATGAAAACTATTATTATAAATATATATATATATATATATATATATATATATATATATATATATATATATATATAAATATGTATATAAATATTACTGGTAAATATATAAAATTATATTAAATCTATTTGTTTAAAAATATATAATATATTTATATAGTAAAACTTACTATTAAAAATTGTTTATATATATAGAGAGAGTATATTAAATATAAATGATTTTGAGCTTAATTTGTCAAAGTTTGTATTACTCGGTTGACATTTCATTAGCGTTCATATAGATTTAACATGAGTTTATGAAGGATTAAAATAAAAGTTGGAGTGTAAATTGATTACGAAGATTCTAGATTTGTTAAAAATATTTTTACCTTTTTAGTTTAAATTTTAGTACTCCGTACATATTATTTGGTACAGAAAATAAATAATTACCGAACCTTTTTGATCAGGTTGCAAACAGTTAATGACTGAAATAATTAAATATATTTAAACTAAAAATTTTAGGATTTTAGGATCACTTTTATATACTAACTGTTTAGCAATGGACACGATATATCACTCGGTATTAAAAGTGTCGGTAGGATAGTTCATGATTGAGGCTGCTAACTGTTTTCATTTATGTATTCCAGCTCATTTCACTCTTGTCATATTATTATATTTATTATTATATCATATTATATATTATATGTATTATATATATATCTCCTTCTTGGACACTAAAGAAAAGAAAACAGAGTTGATTTTGGCCAAGACTCAAATTGATTGAAACCATTTTCCGTTTACAGAATACCATCGAACCTCACGAGCCTCACCACCCTACAACCACCTTCTTCTATCAAACCACCATGTAAACCCGGTTGCTTACTATTTCTGTTTTTATGATCGTGATCAACCCCAACAAAAACACCATCAAACCACCGGTTCATTCATCACTATCACTATCTTCTTATTTGAACTATATCATCATCCAAACATTATCAACCACAGAGCTCTAACAACCATCATTTTCAATTCACCATCATTGATCACCTTCATCAAACATTCGAACCACCCCACTACCATCTTCAAAACCATCATAAACCACCCTCATCAACCCTTATATACTTCTCTTTCGTGTAAACAACACAACCTTCACTTGTGCAATATTTAAGGCTGCTATTTTCCTAGGTATGCAACAACATCAAACATCATCAACACCCAATGATCCATGAACTGCTTTATGTCTTCAACTTGTTCGATATCTAGCCCAAACTCCTTTTGTTTTCACTTCGGTATAAACCCAAACAACCACCTATTCGAATACTGTAACTGCAGTTTCTATTACAGTTTTCGTGTTACTTTTCTGATCAACAACCTGTTCGAACATCCTTGTGATCTACTACTTTTGTCTCTGTTAACTGTTGAGCGAGAACCATCTTAATTGTATGCTACTGCATATGTTTCTGTTTTTTTGTTCAGCTCAAAACGATAATCAGCATTCGAAGATCACCTCATGTTTCTGTTTTTTTGTTCTTCGACCATCAAAACCCAACAACCTACTACTGTTCAGTGTATTGTTTTTGTTTCCACAACCCAGCGAAACCCCCTCAAAACCACCCCTTTTAAACTACTATGTTACTACTGCTACTTCCCTTTTTCTGCTCAAAACCCATTTAAGATGATGATGAACAGTGCCATAAATTATGATACTATTTCGATTGAAATGGTGATCATGGTGAACGGTATAAATGATGATCATGATGAAGAAGATGAACAATTGATGAGGAAGAACCAAAAACCATGTCGTGCCTACTGTATTTTTTTTTCTTTCGACTTCTGCTTTTTCGGGTTACATCTGGACAACCGAAACCCTATTCATTTTGGGCCACGAAATTATGTTCTAAAGTTAAACAATTGGGCTGTGACTTGTTATGTTTATGGACTTTATGTTGGGCCGAAAGAAACTCGTTAAATATATATGGTATACGGGTTAAATCAGAAAAACAAAGTTGGATGAATGGTTAAGAGTGTTAGTGGGATAGCGGGAGGTCGCGAGTTCGAGCCTGACATGGTGCATTATTTTTTTAGGCCTTTACTTTGAGGTAGTGTTCTCTTATTATTACTATTATTATTATTATTATTATTATTATTATTATTATTATTATTATTATTATTATTATTATTATTATTATTATTATTATTATTATTATTATTATTATTATTATTATTATTATTATTGTTATCAGTATTATCTATATCATTATTATTAAAATAATTATGATTATGAAAATAAAAGTCTAATGACGTTATTAAGGTTATAAGCATAAAAATAAAGATTTTTTATATATAAATATATATTTAATACACATAACTTAACTATATTAATATTTCTATATATAAAATGAAAATATACATATAATGAAACTTATTAATATAACAATTACATCACTAATAAAAATATATAGATTTATTCGATTACAAGAATATGTTTTAATACATATATAAATGATATAGGTTCGTGAATCCGAGGCCAACCTTACACTTGTTTAATATCGTCATATGTATTTTTACTACAAAATACAGTATCGTGAGTTTCATTTGATCCCTTTTTATTAAATGCTTTTGCAATATATATTTTTGGAACTGAGAATACATGAAATGCTTTTATAAATATTTGACAAGATAGACACAAGCAAAACATTCCTCTAATGAATTATTATACAGACGAGAGGTTCTGTTGGTTATTATATCGAATATTTTCCCTGATTATTATAGCTTGGTAACCTAAGAATTAGTTGGACGTTATAATTGCCACTAATTGACACGAATCATAAAGGTAGCTACCGGGTTTAACACCCCCACCCAGAATGTTCACTAGACAGTAGAGCTAGTGGGCGTGGTGTTTAGTACTTCGAGGTTTATATATTTATACAGATGAGAGGTTCTGTTTTGGAGATATTATTTATGCGCATTAAATGTTAAGGTCGATTACCAAGCAAAGGTTTTATATAGAGAGAATGATTTTTTATACACAGGTTATGTGTATGATATTTTGTACACGAGATACGTGTACGGTTTATAAGATTTATGAAAAATGGTTTCGTACACGAGATATATGTACTGTATTTAAAAGAAATCGCATGTACATTATAGGTGGGTATAGGATACAGACCCATTTGTGCCATGCATATTTAAATCTTGTGGTCTATCAAAACTACTGAATTTTATTGTTTATGATAAACCTATGAACTCACCAACCTTTTGGTTAACACTTGTAAGCATGTTTATTCTAAGGTATGAAAGAAACCTTTCGCTGTGCATTTGCTCATTTTAAGGATATTACAAGGAGTCGTTCATGGCATATTTTGGACAGTACCTCGCAATGGGACCAAATATTGATGACTTCGTCCAGATGGATTAGGACAGGTCTCTTCAAAAGTCAAGTTCAATTGTGTATGACATTCAAAAATGTTTTGTTTCTCCTGTTTGCAAAACACAAGTTTAAGTGACCAATTACAACGTATGAGACCACAATGGTTTCATGTTTAAAGTTTGTAGACAACACTGTGTCCTGCTTCAAATGTTTGTAGACACTATCATGTCAAATTTCGAATATTCATAGACAATACCATGTCAAGTTTTAAATGTTCATAGACAATACCATGTCGAGTTTTATCTCTCTTGTTTGTAAACCACAGTTTTAAATAACGTAATATAGTATCTGAAAATATTATTCAGAAAAATAGTTTAATCGCATTTAACCACGCGATTTCAATAGGCACAACCCAAAGTTGCAAAGTATACATAATCCATGAGCACGTAAATAATGGCATAATCACCTCCTTTACCCCATAAAGACGTATACACTTGTTCGAGTGTACAAAATAGTTTAAATTAAATGCACCACAATTATAGTAGAGTGAGGTTTGTCTAACCTAACGGATCCATCCATCTAAATTGTGCTTACCCGATGGTAATAAAAGTATTCAAGCTAGGGGTTTTGTGAACAATAACTCAATATGTATAATAAGTACTCGTGTCAAACATAGAAGCATTTGAATAATGTATAAGTAACAGCGTATATTCTCATCCCAGAAAATAGTAAGTAAAAGTGGGACTGTAGACTCACCTTTGAGAAGCTCTGAGAGTAGGGCTGTTAACGAACCGAGCTGTTTACGAGCTGCTCGAGTTGGAGCTCGTTTATTTCAAACTCGAACACCTTAATATTTGAACTCGAGTCGAATTCGAACATAACTAAGTGTTCGATTAGCTAAACGAGCCAAGCTTGAAAATATTAATATTCGACTCGACTCGATCGAAAGCTCGAACGAATTAATCGAGTCGAACGAGCACAATCATTATAACATTTTGCCTTTAAGTTTTTCCCCCTAAATAATTCATATATTATATTATTTTAATTTACGTCGTTAGATTCTGACTAACGTTTCTAGCTTATGGATAAACTCACTTGTATATTTATAATGTCATCTGCCCTACTGTATCATCGTCATCTTCCGATGTGGGATATACTCATCTTTTTTGCATCCGACATTGATGGGGTGAAAGAATTAATATGAAGTAATAACTCTATAAATATATGACTCACATATACTCTTGGATACATGCGTATTGAGTTTCTAGTTTTAAAATACATAATTAGTACAACATTTTAATTTGATACATGTCGACGAGCTTATTGAGCTCGAGTTCCTTAATTCCTTAACGAGCATTTTAAGCTTAAAAACTAGTGTCATATCAAGATTTCTAAAACTCGAGCTCGAGCTCGAACAATAATTAAATTAACGAGCTCGAACTCGAACAAATTTATTGATGTTTAATCGAACTCGAGTCGAACTCGAGTCGAATAATTTTTAAACGAGCCGAGCCTAAATTCCGGATACTCAATTCGACTCTAAGTTAAGCAAAAACAGCTTGTCGGTTTACTGACGAGTAATGCAACCTAAGTATACGTATTTAGGTTGGTCAATATTTATAACTTATACAATAGTGGTTTCATAGAGTAAGTTATCCTATTACTCGACTCGACACGTTTCACAGTAAAATTCAACACATAGTCAACTAATTCATACAAGTAAAAAAAAGTCAACCAAAGTCAAACCTAAAGTCAAACCTAAAGTCAAACATGGTCAAAGTGGTCAACCAAAGTCAACACCTCAGTAGGTTCATGTCAAATGTTGGTCAAATAGTCAAATTTGGTTCATAACGTTCATTACCAGTTTCAGTTTCAAGTTTCAATGATTATCGACTTAGTTGTCATTCCGTGTTCTAGCTAGTGTATACAAAGACACACATGACCATATGGAAAACAAATTTCATTCATGACATGTTAATGGTCAGTAACTAAACCACAATGCATCATAAGTTCAAGGTTAAGTCTCAAACACAAAGTATGTACTCGCATTTACAAAACACATTGCACCAATTCAGTTTTCAAACGCGCATCAAATTTTTTTTTGGCCATAACCGGAGCTAGGAGCATGAAAATCAAGCTAGGTTGGTGGCTATGGTTCAAGGACAAGTCAAAATATCACATATCTAAAAATTAGACATTTTTTGTTTTGCCAATTGGTACAGTTTATTCATGCAAGTTAGACATTCTGTTTCAGCTCAATTCGGTACATAGCAAATGTTTGACCCTATTGTGCATAATACATCAGTTTTCAAGGCTTTCCATAAACTAGAATTTTATCACATAACATACAAAGATTCAATATCCATAAGTCCAAGGCCTAAAAAGGTCCACAACTTATGCTATAAAGCTATAGGTGCATATGTTACAGATTTGGACAGAATACAGGTCATCATACTAATTCGCATATTACTCAAGCTTTACAAATCCAAATAACACAAGGCTTAGATGAAAAGTTATCTAAAACATATGAAATTTAGATATATGCAAAGACTAATTCAAATGAATTAAAAAGTCAGTTTTATGATAACGAGCAAATGAGTCTTATTGGGAATGTTCAATTAAGCATAACGTGAGCATTACAAATCCAAATAGCATGATATCCTAGTCTAACTTGAGTTTTTTTAAGTCCTCTACACAATTATGATCAATATGTAACACCATTCCATGTCAATTTTTCCAAAATTTGACATAAACACAGATTCATCACAAAAACATCAATCAATCATAACTTGAGCATACGGAAACGAAAATACGCGAATCCAAAGCCTAAAATTATTAATTTTTCGAGAGGATTTAAAATATATCATAATATTTAACATTCAAGAAAGCCAAGTTTATGTAATCACACAAAACAATTTCGGGATTAACCCTAATCACATCAAACGATCAAATTAACGCAAGTAATTAACAATAACGCGTATAGAGTTGAGCAATTGAAAACTTACACTATCAAACTTCATGAAAAACAGATTTTTAAAATTAGGGTTAATGTAAGTATACCTTTGATCAATAAATTATTAACACCAACGCGTATAGGACGATGTGAATTGCAAGTTTCGTGTTCAATGTTTAATCTAAAAAGCAAAATTGAAGGTGATGTGATGGTGGAGATGTACGACGGTCATGGGAGAGGCCAGATAGGAGAAAAGTTGACTGTAGTATGTTTGTGTGTGTGTTTACACAAGTTTAGGTCATCACTAATTATTTAAGTCAGGGCCTAATGTCACTAGTTAACCCAATAAGCCCTAAAAAACAAAATTGATGGGGTGTGGTGGTGTGGGTCGGCCGAACATGGCCCAAGTAGGGCTCTCGGGCTCGTGTTTTGCAAAGACATGTAGTCGTGGCTCGTTTCAAGTGCCGTTTAAACGTACCGAAAGCTCAGAACGCTAAATCGATCGTTAAAACGAAACCAAATCATTTAATTTATTAAAAACACCAATAAATTAAATATTTTTAAAAGTTAATAATTATTAAAATAATTATTAAATAAACCCGAGCGTTTCGTTGCTCGAAAAGTAGTTTTTGCAGTTATTCAAACCGTTGCGTTTTTATCGTATTTCATTATCCGAAATATATTTATTGATTAATATTAACCCATATTAATTCGAATAACCCACCAAAGATCACGTATGCATTTAATACATTTAAACACATAAAAAGTCAAATAATTGCCGTTAAAACAACTAACGAATAGTTAATGGAAGTCACAGAAAAAGCAGAGTTGTTACATTACCCACCTGTTATTGAAAATTTCGTCCCGAAATTTTAGTGAACGTCCGCTGAAGTAGTTCCTTCCAGAAACAGTTGCGGGTACTTTTGTCTCATTTAATCTTCACGCTCCTATGTGAACTCTGGTCCTCTTCTCGCGTTCCCCTGAACCTTAATGATAGGAATGTTACTTTGCTTCAAACGTTTGACCTCACGGTCCATGATCTCGACAGGTTCCTCAATGAAATGAAGTTTGTCATCGATACGCAGTTCCTATAAAGGAATCACCAACTTTTCATCGGCTAGGCACTTCTTCAGGTTGGACATGGAAAGTGTCGTGTATTCCACTGAGTGCTTGTGGCAGTTTCAATCTGTAAGCCACTAGTCCAATTCTTTCAGTTATCTCGAATGGTCCAACATATCTAGGACTCAATTTGCCTCGTTTCCCGAACCGTACCACACCCTTCCAGGGTGATACTTTAAGCATGACTTATCGCCAATTTGGAATTCTAAATCTCGCCACCTAACATCGGCATAACTCTTTTGACGACTTCGAGCTGTTTTCAATCGTTCTTGAATCTGTACGATTTTCTTTGTCGTCTCCTGAATAATCTCGGTGCCTGTCAACTGACCATCCCCCAATTCGCTCCAACACACGGGAGATCTACACTTCCTTTCGTACAACGCTTCGAAAGGTACATCTTTAATGCTCGTATGGTAGCTGTTGGTGTATGAGAATTTAACTAATGGTAGATACTTATCCCATCCATTTCCAAAATCAATGACACATGCTCGCAACATGTCCTCAAGAGTTTGAATTGTTTGCTTGCTTTGGCCGTCTATCTGGGGGTGATATAATGTACTCATATCTAGACGAGTCCCCATTACTTTTTGTAATGTCTGTCAGAATCTAGAAGTAAATCTGCTGTCACGATCAGATACAATGGATATAGGCACTCCATTCCTAGAGATGACTTCCTTAATGTAAACTTGAGCCAACTTTTCTATCTCATCAGTTTCTCTTATCGGTAAGAAGTGTGCAGACTTAGTGAGACGATCCAAGAGAACCCAAATGGTGTCGTAACCTCCCATAGTTTTTGGCAGTTTCGTGATGAAGTCCATTGTAATACATTCCCATTTCCACTGTGGAATCTCTGGTTGAGTCAGTAGCCCTGATGGCTTCTGGTGTTCAGCCTTGACCTTAGCACAAGTCAAGCACTTTCCGACATAGGTAGCAATATCAGCTTTTAGATTTGACCACCAATAAAACACCTTCAAATCTTGGTACATTTTATCTGATCCAGGATGAATTGAGTACCTTAACTTCTGTGCTTCCTCCAACACCAGTTCTCTCAATCCACCAAACTTTGGTACCCAAATTCGGTTAGCAAAGTACCGTGTTCCATCCTCTTTTATGTCGAATTTCTTATCCAACCCTTTGATAAATTCAACATCGACGTTCTCTTGTTTCACGGCCTCGAGTTGTGCTTCTCAGATCTGTGATGTGAGGTTTGTACGTACAATCATGTTAAGAGCTTTAACCCTGAGAGGTTTCTCTCTTTCTTTTCTGCTTAAAGCATCCGCTACAACATTCACTTTGCCTGGATGGTATTGAAGTTCACAATCATAATCGTTACATAATTCCATCCAACGTCGTTGTCTCATGTTGAGCTATTTCTGATCAAATATGTGCTCTAAACTCTTATGGTCGGTAAAGATAGTAAACTTGGTTCCGTACAGGTAGTGTCTCCACATTTTGAGTGCAAAGACCACAGCTCCTAGTTCAAGATCATGCGTAGTGTAGTTCTACTCGTGAATCTTTAACTGTCACGATCCATAAGCAATATCCTTGTTTCATTGCATTAGCACGCAACCCATTCCTTGACGCGAGGCATCACAATAGATAACAAAATATTTATTTCTCTCGGGTAGAGACAATATCAGTTCAGTTGTTAGCTTCTCCTTCAACAACTGAAATGCAGTTTCTTGTGGCTCTGACCACTCATACTTCCTGCCTTCATGAATCCACGTTGTTAATGGTCGGGCAATCTTAGAGAATCCTTCTATAAATCTCCCGTAGTAACCAGTTACCAACTAGACCCAGAAATTTTTGGATCTGTGTTGGTGTCTTTGGGGTTTTCCAATTCTTAACCGTTTCAATATTTGTTGGATCAACTTGTATTCCATTTGCTCCAACAACATGACCAAGGAATTATACCTCTTATAACCAAAAGTCACATTTTGAGAACTTTGCACACAGTTGCTCTTCTCTGAGCATCTCAAGTACCTAGCGGAGATGTTGTTCATGCTCTTTCTCATTCTACGAATATACCAAAATATCATTAATGGACACAACAACAAACTTGTCTAGATATGGCTTACACACACGGTTCATGAGATCCATGAACACTGCCTGTACGTTCTTTAAACCAAACTGCATTACTGTAAATTCATGATGTCCGTAGCATGTCCCGAACGCTATATTCGGTACATCAGTCTCCTTTACCCTCAGCTGGTGATAACTGGATCTCAGATCAATCTTCGAGTAATAGCTAGATCCCTGTAATTGATCGAATAAGTCATCAATCCTCGGCAGTGGATACTGATTCTTAATTATCAACTTGTTCAATTCTCTATAGTCGATACATAACCTCATCGACCCGTACTTCTTCTTAACGAACAAGACCGGAGCTCAAACTATGAACTCCTCAGTCATAAAGTCCATCGGGTTGCGCCAGACACATATCAAAGTATTACAACCCCAATGTTCTTCACCATGGGGAGTTCCTATTTAATGTGAGCACTTTGCTCCTCAGCTTGGCGTTCATAGCCAACAACTCTTATAGCTCCAGGGGTAAAGTCTAAACGGTGGCGTGCCACTAGGGCCACTCCTGGCACTAGATTTATCTAAAATTTGTCTTCCCGGTTAGGTGGAAGACCAGGTACTCCTCCGAAAGGACCTTAAGGAAAGTTTCTAACGGTTAGGACATCTTCGGGTCCCTTAAATGTCGATTCAACTTTACTCACATGTGCCAGAATTGCGAGACATTCTCATCTTATGTACTTCTGGACCCTTGAGTAGTTAATGTAAGATGAAGATGTACTGATCTTCTCTCCGTACACCATCATTGATTCGCTGTCGGTGAAAGGGGTTCGAATAGTCTTCTGGTCACAGCAGCCTCGGTTGTGTCGTCAGATAACCAGTTTGTTCTAATCACGAGGTTAAAACTTCCCAGTTTAATAGTTCTATAGAGTGCACGTTGTGCCCACCCATCTGAAGGAATTACTTAGATCTTGTCCCCACCATGAAATACTAAAATGGGAACTTGTCAAAGTTTTTTATGATGGTCTTGACTCACAAAATAGAAAATTCCTATTAACGGCTAGTGGTGGTGTGCTTATGACTCGAAGTAGTGAGGATGAGTGGGCATTTTTTGAGCAATTGAGCAAGGGTTCAAAAACCCAAGCTTCGGTTGAACAGAAAACTCACAATTCTTCACAAGTTAACCAAGTGTCCACTTCGGGAGGGTCGTTTAGAAATTTAGAAAAGGAATTAGATGAGATAAAGATGTCAATTCCAATGTTTAACAACCCGTGGCAGGGTGGCAGTTTTAATTATGTGCAGGTTCAGGAAGTGGGTTTACTATGCCGGGATGCTTCACATTATGCAAATGGATGTAAGCAATGGAACCCACCAATAATGGAAGAGCAAGTGAACGAGGTTCAAGGGCGGAAATATGATCCATATTCTGACACCTACAAGCCAGGGTGGAGGAATCATCCAAACTTCAGTTGGAACAACAACAACACATTGAATACACCAAACCAATACCAGAATAACTACCCGAACTAATTTCAAAACAACAACCAATGTCAAGTGTTGAACCAAAACATGTCTCACAGTAATCCACCGCCGAATCAACCTTCAAGTTCGGAGACTAAGATCGATGCATTCATTACAGAATTGAGAAAGGTAGTTGAGTTGCAAAATAAATCCATTGGGGCATTGGCAAAAGAGATTGGTAATGTCGCGGAAGACAAATCAATACGTGCACCGAAAACCATTCCAAGTTACACGGTTTTAAATCCAGATCACAAAGAAAATGGTAAAGGTCATGGTGTAAACATGGTAGGAATTTTGTGAAGTGGAAACACTTATAACAACCAAGTCGAGGCAACAGAGAAATTAGAGACTAAGCGCGGTTCAGGTAAGTCTCCTATTGTTTTTGATGTGGATGATAACATTTTTGAAAACGAGGGAAGCGATGTTAAAGATGGTAATGGGGTTGGGTTAAATGTTGAAAAACCAATAGTTGAAAAGTTTGGGGAACCGGACATGGAGACTAATACTATTCCATTCCCCAAGGCTTTGGAGTCTCTGAACCCATCACCTTATGGGAAAAAGGGACCAAAAACGGATGATATGTGGGAAACATTTAAACAAGTAAAAATAAATATTCCACTTATTGATGCAATCAAACAAATTCCTGCATATGCTAAGTTTTTAAAATATTTGTGTGTTCAAAAGCGTAAACTCAACGCATCATTGCCCAAAAAGGTAAAATTAAATGAAAAAGTGAGTGTCGTCATTTCTGGTTCACTTCCACCTAAGTTTAAGGACCCGGGGACACCTTTAATTTCGGTTACGGTGGGGAATGTTAATATTAAAAAGGCTTTATTGTACTTAGGGGCTAGTAATAACATACTTCCATCAAGTCTTGTTAAACGGTACGAGTTGGGAACTTTAAAACAAACTGATATTCTCATCCAACTTGCAGACCGGTCAATAAGAACTCCAAGGGGTATGTTAGAAAATGTGATTGTGAAAGTTGAGGATATTACGAAGTAGATTTTATTGTTATGGACATTGAGACCACCTTTAAGGAGACTCAACCGACGATCATTCTTGGTCGTCCCTTTTTGACCAAAATTGATGCTCTTATCAGTTTTAGAACCGGGGTTATGGACATTTCATTTGGTAATAAGAGATCACGGATTAATATTTTTAATTCATTACATACATCGGATGTCCAGGATTGTTTTTTGTTGGATACTAACCATGAACAGGTTCAAAAGTATGCACCGGATGTGAAAGAGAAAGAGGAGGTAAGGAAATTTAGTGAAGATGGTATGACGAGTGAATTCACGGAATCTCAAATGCAGATATTTTGATGGGTCAACAAAAGTCGCTACAAAATCTTGAGCGGGAATTGAAAATTTTGAGTCAAGTTCTTGAAACCAAGTTGAGTTCATCATTTAGCACCACTTGTTCATTACCGATTAAAGAAACCATGATGGCAGTATCCACATTTGTTGGGGTAGATGAAAAAGTTTCTAAATGTGAAGAGCATGAACATTTGGTAACCCCAAAGACGATTGAGCCTTACCGACCACCATCCGCGAGAAAACCAAATGAGCATGTATCTAGTGGTAACAAAATGGAGAATATGTGTGTTGGGAATATGTCTGGTGATACACTTGAAGAATCTAAAGAGTCCAATGGGAAGGTAGTCAAAGTAATGGGGGGAACTGTAGAAAAACATATTGAAAGGTTTGGAGGTCACAAGATTAAAGTGAACAAGAATGAAAAGGTGAATTCTCAAGTTGATTATGAGGTGTCTTCCAATTTAGAGGATCTTGAAAGGCCTAAGTGTATGAGAGATAGTAAAAACCCGCCACATAGTTCTTTGAGGCATGATAGTGAGTGTAAGGAGTATGTGGATGACCCGGTGATTGATCATTCTATGAGAAAATTACATAGACGGGTCCATGATGCTAGAAGCAGAAGAGATGAAAGTTTGAGCAACAGTCTTGTATGTAACTTGTCTCCTAAAGAAAAAGATAAATTATTTGAATTAATGCATGTGGCTAAGGAGAATGATGTTTGGTTGGATTCTAAGTTGAGGAAAGTTAGAGATAGTGAAGGTTCTCAGAAAGTGAGGGAAGGAGGAACCTTCTACAGTCCTGAAATTAGCTGAAGTAGCGAAAGAGTCGCGTGCACGACTCGAAAATAGAACTGCACAAACTATGTGTAGAGTTTGTAAGTCTTCTTTATTTTATTTTTACTTTGTTTCTATTTTACTTTTATTTATTTTTAATTAAATGAACTTTGTGGGTATGTTCACTTCAAGCTCTCACGACACAAAACTCGTCCACTCGTGGGAATCGGGTGGTTTAAAGGCTTGTTGCACATGCTAAGTGCAATCGTGATCCCTACGAAAGTGGCTAGTTAGGATATTATGCTTTCTTTATGTTTTCTTTTTATGAGTTGTAATGGAAGGATGAATGTAATCGAATGGAACTCGTGATGATGAATCAAAGTGGTGTGCAATGGTTAGTATCGAGTGGTGAACGTGCAAGGTATCTCGGTAATATGTTAAAATGTTACTTTTCTTTTCACACAAGTATTTTAATATTCTTAAACATGCGTACGAGGGCGTAGCATGATGTAAGTGTGGGGGAGAGGGAAAATTAAAATTTTTTGGGGTACATTACTTTGATTTGAAGCATAAAATGAGTAAAACATTATGATTATTACAATTGAAACAAAATTTTTAATCACAATTGCATAACAAACCAAGTATGACATTGTTGAAAGAATAAGTGAAGTGGCATGTGTGTTAATGAGTATTAAGAAAAAGTTGATTGTTATCTAAATCACCTAAAGTGAACAAATTTTTTCAAGTTTTAAAGTTAAGAAGTAAAGCCTTCTTAGTTGTGTTTCACCAAGGTGTTTTATACCTGTTGGAAGTTTCAAGTCCATCCAAACGAGGAAGTAAAGTCTTCCGACTCATGTTTCAAAAGCACTTTTAGTGCAGCTTTTTACCCATGAATTGACGAATTAAAAAGTACAAAATGTCATTTCCTGTTCATTCACATCTTGTTTCGATACCGGGAGCAAATGCGAGTGCTTAAACTTGCTCCGTGTCACTGTTCAAAACCAGGATTAGCTGTGGATGACACTAGCCTAACCTGCAGTTTACTGCAAAACAGCCAGTTTAGGGGCTGGATAAATATTCCTAAACGTGTCACGACCCGGAAAATTTCGACTTATTTTAAATCAAACTCTCGATACGATATTATATTTTTGACACGATGAGCAAAGTCTGTTAAATTGAATCTCAAAAATTTTTAGCCTTTTTTCATATATGTAATTACCCTTCGACTATCTCCGACGATTCACGAACAACTATTTGTAAATAGATACATATATATTTTATATGTATAGATATGTATATATTTGAAGTATAATTTAAAATATTAATTGCTTTAATTAACTATGTAAAATAAAATAAAAATAGGATATTATAATAACTATTATTTACAACATAACTACATATAAATTAAGTATATTAAAAATAAATATTAAATGATTGTAATACTCGTTTGATGTTTCGATCGATATTAAACAAGTTAAATTCAAACTTTTATGATTTTAAAAATAAACGGTGATCCGAAAATGAGTGATATAAATTATAGGCTTATTAGAAATGTATTTATGATCTAATTATTAAATTTTAACACTTTTTATATTTTACCTAGGATCGAGCGCGGGTAGTGATTTAATTTTTATTTAAAGAATTAATGACCGGTTTTTATACAATAATGATTAGAATAAATATTTATATTTAATTTGGGATTTTTCCGAATACTTTTATTCGCCACCAATTAACAACAGAGTACGAAATATTATCCCAAATAAAACTGTCGGTAGAATAGTTGCATATATATATATAGCTGGCTTATTTGCTTACACACGTTTATTGTAGTTTATTATTATATGTTGTTGTCCACTTGTTTATTGCTTCCACTAGTGCCATATATATATATATATATATATATATATATATATATATATATATATATATATATATATATATATATATATATATATATATATATATATATATATATATATATATATATATATATATATATATATATATATATTCTTACATAGATGATTGGTTAAAACAAAACCATCACCCTCACCAATTATCATACAATCTGTACCATATACTTCTTGTGATCAACAATTTTCTTTCTCTTCTTTTGCTATTCATCACTTTTCACTAATTATTGTTACTCGATCATCGAACACCTAGCATACCACATCAATTCACCACCTTTATAATTTGTCCCTTGTTTCCACTTCTCTTCAACTTGAGAATTTAATATATTAATACTATGAATGTTTTTTTTATCTATCTCCATCACTTTATTTATTATATATACAAATATGTATCACGGGTACACATATCTACATCTTTATAATTGGTTTGAGAAATCAACCAACAATCCATCACTTTATATTCTGTCCATGCCCACAATCCACTTGTCCCACCATCCATATTATATGTACACTTATATATAGAGTACATGATAGGAAAATGATAAACAAAAAACCAATTTGTTGCTCGAACCCTTGTGTTTTATGTGGAAAATGAGTGCTTCAAACACTACAACCACAAGCCACCTTCTCCATCATAAAGCCGCCACCTTAAACCACACAAAAATGCCACCTTTGAACATCACCTACACTTGTTTTTCTTGTTTACGTTCATCACTTATATTGTTACTATTCTGTTCCGATCAAACCCAACGCAAACATGTTTTCGTTTTCTACTTCTTAGATCATAAAAGTATCACTCAACTGCCACCATTACCAATATGAACAAACTGCTACTGTTATTAATTGATGACTACTATTCGGTCATCTTTAAGGTTGTTAACCGAGACAACCTTCACCATCGATTTGTTACTATATAATTCTGTTCTTTTGTATAAATCGATCATCACCTTCGTAACCCACTACTATTGATCGAAGCCATATCACCCTCATTAAACGAAAGCTAAGCTACTGCTGTACCTATGTTTCAACTATTCGAACAAGAACTATATTTCCCCATCGAAACCCACTTGAATGTTACGTTGAATTTGTCAACGAAGAACAAGGAACAAGATTATCTTCAATCACCAAACTCCCCTTATGTTGCTACTATTTTTCTGTTATCATTTGATCAACTACAATACCACCTCAACCACCATCGTCATCAATAACACCACCATCCACCATCAAACCACCACGACTGCCGCGTATTATTTTCCCGTTTTCTATTCGGTCCATCACCAAGAATCATTGACACCCATCAAACACAATCCTACAATCACCTGCTACATGTTTTCTTTTAAGAACCACCAACCACCTGCGTTTTTCTGTTTCTATTCAAACTCCACCACTCAAACATCATTGAACCACCATCGTTCTTTTACTGTTTTGCAACTCAAACAATACATAAAACTGCCACCATCATCGAACGTTATTCGAACATCCACTTGTTGATTCTTCATGCTTTTGTTTCAATTAAAACCACATGTCGACTGCTGCTGTTTTGCTACTGTCCTTGCAACCAAGAACTCTCACAACAACACCTTTAAAACAGCAAAAGCTGCTACAAATTTCCACCGCTATGTTAATGTTTCTATTTTCTCACCAAACCATGATCATCGTGAGCTACTACTACACTTCTTCCAGCCTGTTTCTGGTTCATTTCATCACAACCCAAACATTCCTATGTATACTACTGCTACGACTGCATTTATATTCTATTTTAGTTAGAGTTTAAAAACACGAAGAGGTTGATGATGATAGAACAGTTTCGTAAATAATAAATAGCTAATTGAGCAAGTTACAACAAGAATAATTTAATAGTTCAGTGGTTTGGAAGGGTGTTTGTTAATCGAGAGGTCGTGGGTTCGAATCAAGGTGACTACATTTTTTTTTTATTAACATTAGAAGACTGTGTTGAAAGCTTGGGCCTATTGGGCTTATTAATGAATTTAGACTAGGCTATTAATTTCTAAAACGGACCAGTAACACTTTTGAACGAGTGGGCTTCATTTGGGTTTCTACTTGTACAAGAATGATGATAGTTGATGATGATAATTCAAAACAGAAAATGATACGTGATATATGTCAATGAAGAATAAGATGAAACAGAGAAATATGGGTTAAATATATATAGGAATGGAATAAAATCATAAAAAATGGGTTAGCTCAGATAGTTAAGTGTGTTGTCGAGGAACGAGAGGTCTCGGGTTCGAGCCCGGGCTATGGCGTTTTATTTTTAAAGCTTGTTTCTTCAAAGGTTGTACTCTTTTATTATTATTATTATTATTATTATTATTATTATTATTATTATTATTATTATTATTATTATTATTATTATTATTATTATTATTATTATTATTATTATTATTATTATTATTATTATCATCATCATCATCATCATCATATCATTATTATTATTAAGATAAGTATTATTATTACCATTAACATTATTATCATTATGAATATAAGTATTATCATTATCATGACTATTAAAATTATCATTTTTAAAACTATCATTAGTATTATTATTAGAATTATCATTATTTTTATCAGTATTATTTTTATTATCACTATTATTATTATTTTTAACATTAATATTATTATTTTTACATTATTATTATTACTAGTATCATTATTATTTTTATAAAAGCCATATTATTACTATTGTCAATATTACTACTAATATTATTATCATTACTACAATAAAAATTAATCATATAAAAATATACTTAACTAAACTATATTAACATTTTCATTTATTTAAAGTATATTGTCATAACCCGTCCTAAACCATAAGGACAAATATAATAACATATGATTTCATCGCGAGGTATTGACCTCTATATGCGACATTTTTCAAAGAAAACTGCATTCGTTTTTACAATACAAACCATAACTTTTATTAAAATACAAGGTTTAAACAACATAATAATGATTATCGTTTAACGATAATCTTAGACTTACAAACATTACATGTGATGATAACAATACGATTTCAAACATATTTTATATTACAAATCCTCCGATATGCAGTTTTATTTTTGACACAAATATGCATACTCCAGATCTTGCTTAAATTCAACATGATGCAGCGGAAGCTTTTAGTTATCACCTGAGAATAAACATGCTTAAAACGTCAACATAAAGTTGGTGAGATATAGGTTTAATGCCGGCAGCTGATAATGCTAAAAACGAACATATATTTCATAGTATTATTCCTCAAGAAAGACAAGCTTTTAGTTGCAGTTGTCCTATTTACAAGTAATATTCGTTTAAATAATAAAAGGTGAAGACAAAAGACAGATTCGACGAATTGAAGACGCAAACGACCAAAAAGCTCAAAAGTACAAAATACAATCAAAGTGGTTCCAATTATTGATGAGAAACGTCTCAAAATTACAAGAGTACAAGATTCGAAACACAAAATACAAGATATTAAATTGTACGCTTGGACGTTCGAAAATCCGGAACCGGGACCAGAGTCATCTCTCAACGCTCGACGCAACGGACTAAAAATTACAAGTCAACTATGCACATGAATATAATATAATATATAATTAATTCTTAAAATTAATATATATATTATATTATATTATATAATCCGTCGGCAAGCTAGGAGCCAAACTTGTGTGAGCTGGAATCCACAGCTCCGCACTCGCGGAGCTTTGAAGACCAAAAAGGCCGCACTCGCGGAGCCCAAAAAGTCAGAAATCCACCTTTAAAAGGCCGAACATTCGGCCGAATTTTACACATCTTTTTCTCATTCATCACACGTAAAATATATATATATATATATATATATATATATATATATATATATATATATATATATATATATATATATTTATATTTTAATTTTAATTTTAATTTTAAATCCTAATAATAAGGGTATGTTAGCGAATATTGTAAGGGTGTAAGTTGAAATTCTGTCCGTGTAACGCTACGCTATTTTTAATCATTGTAAGTTATGTTCAACCTTTTTAATTTAATGTCTCGTAGCTAAGTTATTATTATGCTTATTTAAAACGAAGTAATCATGATGTTGGGCTAATTACTAAAATTGGGTAATTGGGCTTTGTACCATAATTGGGGTTTGGACAAAAGAACGACACTTGTGGAAATTAGACTATGGGCAATTAATGGGCTTTATATTTGTTTAACTAAATGATAGTTTGTTAATTTTAATATAAAGATTTACAATTGAACGTACCTATAAATAACCATATACACTCGATCGGACACGATGAGCGGGATATTTATATGTACGAATAATCGTTCATTTAACCGGACACGGGAATGGATTAATAGTCTATGGAATTATTAAAACAGGGGTGAAATTATGTATAAGGACACTTGGCATAATTGATAACAAAGTATTAAAACCTTGGGTTACACACAGTCGATAACCTGGTGTAATTATTAAACAAAGTATTAAAACCTTGTTACAGTTTAAGTCCCCAATTAGTTGGAATATTTGACTTCGGGTATAAGGATAATTTGACGAGGACACTCACACTTTATATTTATGACTGATGGACTGTTATGGACAAAAACCAGACGGACATATTAAATAATTCATGACAAAGGATAATTAACCCATGGGAATAAACTAAAAATCAACACGTCAAACATCATGATTACGGAAGTTTAAATAAGCATAATTCCTTTATTTTCATATTTAATTGCACTTCTAATTATCGCACTTTTATTTATTGTCATTGTATTTAATTGCACTTTTAATTATCGCACTTTTTAATTATCGCAATTTTATTTCATCACACTTTTATTTATTGCAATTTCATTATCGTTATTTACTTTACGCTTTAAATTAAGTCTTTTATTTAATTAATATTTTACATTAGGTTTTAACTGCGACTAAAGTTTTAAAAATCGACAAACCAATCATTAAACGGTAAAAACCCCCCTTTATAATAATAATATTACTTATATATATTTGTATTTTTATAAATTAAAACTAATATAGTGTTAAGCTTTGTTTAAAAGATTCCCTGTGGAACGAACCGGACTTACTAAAAACTACACTACTGTACGATTAGGTACACTGCCTATAAGTGTTGTAGCAAGGTTTAGTTATATCCGTTCTATAAATAAATAAATATCTTGTGTAAAATTGTATCATATTTAATAGTTTTTCCTAGTAAATTTAATCTATTTCATATACACCTCTACGCACATCAAGTATTTTTGGCGCCGCTGCCGGGGAATAACACTTAACGCCGAAGCGAGACGCTATTATAAAAAAAAAAATTTAGTTTTTACGTTATTTTTGTAAAAATATATTTACATAAGTTTTAAATATTAAAAATATAAAAAAAATAAAATATATATCTTTAAGTTTTTATTAAAAAAAAATAAAAAAAGGTATTTTTAGTTATAAAATACTCATAAGTGATTTTTATTTAAAATATAAGTTATAGTTATATTATAAAACATTTTTTTTAAACAAAAAAAAAAAAAACTGAACCTATAAAAATTGACCCCTTTCTCAGCTGAAATTGAACCCTCCGCGACTCGCGGAGGTTTTGAACTGGGACTATCCGCACTCGCGGAGGTCTTCTGACAGGCCACAGTCAACCCTAAAACATCATTAATTACGGAGTATATATTATTATTATTATTATTAATTAAACCCTAATTAGGGTATTATTATTATTATTATATAATTTAGTTTTTATTATTATTTTGTATTATTTAGTTTAAATAGTTTAAATAATTTATAAAATTAATAATTTTATAAAATAAATAATATAAAAATAATATTTAAAAAAAAATTGTACTTTTTACAACTTTAAGTATATTTTTTATATTTTGTCCCTTTTTAATTGTTTTAGCGTAATTTTTGTATTTTTCGCTTATATTTAGTTTTTAATCCATAGTTTTTGCCATAGTTATTTTTATTTCTAGATTTTTAGGCTTTGCAGTAAAATCCCTTAAGTGCTTTTTCTTTAGACTAAGATTTAGGTGCTTTAGAATTTTGCAACGCCTTTTTAAGTTTTAGTTCCTTTTTAAGATATTGCCATTTCGGATATAGTTTTTCTTTTAAGCTTTAATATTTTTAGACGCAACTTTTAATTCTTAGTTTTTAGTTCCTTTTTAAGTTTCGACGCGCTACTTTCTTATTTTTATTTTTCGACGCCTTTTACCTATGTATCAATTATCACTCCAATTAGTAATCTCAATTTGCAATTTTAATTTTAAGTTAGTGATAATAATAAGGTTGGGTTAGTCGAGTGTTTTAAAGTTTTATAAGTCACTCTTTTTCTTTCTTATTTCTCCAATTTTAATACCGACGCGCTCTTTTTCTTTCTTATTTCTCGCAATTCTAGTTTTAGGACATAGATTTTTATTCTATTTCTTTTCTAAAATTTCTTAAAATTACGAAAATTTATTTTAAGCGGTTAAATTGATAGACATCAAAATTTTCTGGTTCGTAGTAATAGTTGGATTTGTACGTGTACCGGGTTATTGGAGCCAAACAGTACTCAATTATATTGAGACCAAACGAATCCTGCCCCTCTGCTGCATCTTTTAGCTATTCGAAACGTGGGCAAAATCAGAAAAGTCTATTAATTGGATAAATTATATAATTTTTCTTTCTTTTTAAAAAAACTAATAGGATATTCAGTGAATGCACCGAGCAAAACGTTCACCACCTTTTGTACGTTCACCACCTGTAACTCGATCAAGACATCTAGCAAATATTGTCGCCGTTGATTTTTCTTTAGAATCGTCATCCAGTCGACCAAGTACTCCAATTCAAATTTCCGATAATCCATTTTTTGAACCCGACCTCACAATTGAGAATCCGGAGAATATTCAGGGACGATTCATAGATCCTGAACCATTAATTTTTCCTCCGGAACCACCAATCATTCAAACAGAGATTGTTGAGGAACGAACCATTAAATCAGAATCCTCTAGTGATTCAGATTCAACAAATTCAATCATGGAAAATCTGGAACCTTTAAGTATGGAAGACCGAATGAGAGCTAAACGCACTGGCCAAGGTCACACAATTATTCATCCAGACATTAATGCGCCAGATTATGAAATCAAAGGACAAATTCTACACATGGTGACTAATCAATGCCAATTTAGTGGTACGCCGAAGGAAGATCCAAATGAACATCTTCGTACCTTTAATAGGATCTGCACTCTATTTAAAATAAGAGAAGTTGAAGATGAACAGATATATCTCATGTTATTTCCCTGGACTTTAAAGGGAGAAGCCAAAGATTTGTTGGAATCGTTACCTGAAGGGGCGATCGATACATGGGACGTTTTAGTTGAAAAATTTCTTAAACAATTCTTTTCGACATCTAAAGCCGTAAGACTTCAAGGAGAAATTGTTACATTCACACAGAAGCCAAATGAAACTCTATATGAGGCGTGGACAAGATTTGGAAAGTTATTGAGAGGATGTCCGCAACATGGTTTAGACACTTGTCAAATAGTACAAATATTCTACCAAGGATGCGACATCACTACAAGGAAAGACATAGACATAGCAGCTGGTGGTTCTATTATGAAGAAAACAGAAACTGATGCTTACAAAATTATTGATAACACTTCTTCCCACTCACATGAGTGGCACCAAGAAAAAGATATCGTTAGATCATCTAAAGCAGCTAGAGCCGATTCTAGCCATGACTTAGATTCCATTTCCGCAAAGATAGATGCTGTCGAGAGACGAATGGAAAATATGACTAAGGATATACACTCAATACGAATTAGTTGTGAGCAGTGTGGAGGACCACATTTGACAAAAGATTGTCTCAGTATTGAAATAACAATGGAACAAAGAGAGAATGTTTCATACATAAACCAAAGGCCTGGAAATAATTATCAGAATAATTATCAACCGCCAAGACCGATTTACAATCAAAACCAGAATTATAACCGAAATATTCCATACAACAACCAACAAGGTCCTAGTAATCAACAAGTATCCAATAATACTTACAATCAGCAAAGACCTAAATTTCAAAACAAACCACCACAAACCGATGATAAGAAGCCGAATTTAGAAGATATGATGACAAAGTTAGTTGACTCTCAAACTCAATTTTTCACATCTCAGAAGCAAACCAATGAACAAAATGCTCAAGCATTTAGAAATCAACAAGCTTCTATTCAAAATCTGGAACAAGAAGTAAGTAACCTAGCAAGGTTAATAGGTGAAAGAAAACCGGGAAGTTTACCTAGTGATACAAATGCTAACCCCCAGAATGAAACAGCTAAAGCTATTACCACAAGAAGTGGTACAACACTTAAACCACCTGAAATACCTATAATTTCTGATGAAGCTATTCCTACTCCACAAGAACCACAACCTGAACAAGATAAGGAAAAAGAACCGGTAGTTGAAAAGGTTAATGAAGATAACACAGTAAGGCAAAACCTTATGTTAAACCATACCAACCACCACCACTTCCTTACCCGAGTAAGATGAGAAAAGAGAGACTCAAAGCCGAGCAATCCAAATTCTTGGATATGTTTAAACAGATAAATGTAAATCTTCCTTTCATTGATGTAATTTCAGGAATGCCTAGATATGCTAAATTTCTGAAAGATCTAATCTCGAATAGAAAGAAAATGGAAGAGCTCTCGGCTGTTCCTATGAATGCTAATTGTTCAGCAGTGCTGTTGAATAAGATACCAGAAAAACTATCTGATACAGGAAGTTTCACAATTCCATGTTTTCTGGGTAGTCTTAGTTCAATAGAAGCATTGGCAGATTTAGGTGCTAGTATAAATTTAATGCCATATTCATTATATGCTAAACTAGACCTTGGAGAATTGAAACCAACATGAATAAGCATACAACTAGCCGATAGATCAGTAAAATATCCTAGAGGGATAATGGAAAACATGCTAGTTAAAGTTGGTACTTTAGTATTTCCAGTAGATTTTGTTGTTCTGGACATGGAAGAAGATTCTCAAGTTCCTCTTATATTAGGAAGACCATTCTTAAACACGGCTAAAGCAATGATAGACGTGTTCGGTAAGAAACTGACCCTAAGTATAGAGGACGAGAGTGTTACCTTTTCAGTTGATAGAGCAATGCAATAACCGCAATCTGCACATGATACATGTTATTATATTCAAACTATAGAATCACATGCAGAATTGTTAGACGAATTTCCAGAATTACAAGGAACAGGATAATGTTCTTTAGGACAAGGAACTGAACCAATTGATGAAACTGAAATGTTAGCTTCACTAATGGCTAATGGATATGAACCAACAACAGAAGAAATTCAAATGCTAAAAGAAGAAGACAGATATCGATATAAATCATCGATAGAAGAACCTCTGACATTAGAGTTAAAGCCACTTACAAACCATTTGGAATATGCTTATTTGCATGGTGAATATGAATTACCTGTAATAATATCGTCTTCTCTTACTGAAAATGAGAAATCATGTAAAGACCCGTCCTTTTCCCCCTGGACGAAATCATCAACATTTGGTCCCATTGCGATGATCGACTCCAAGTAATGTCCTTAAATTGAGCAAATGCACAGCGGAAGACTTAATTCGTACCTGAGAATAAACATGCTTTAAAGTGTCAACCAAAAGGTTGGTGAGTTCATAGGTTTATCATAACAATCATTTCAATATGTTAATAGACCACAAGATTTCATAGTCATAAACATAATACACTCGCAAGTGTATGTAAAGCATTCTAAGTGGTTGAGCACTTGGTAACCATACTTAACATTTAATCAACGTCGCATATTCCCTTTATTATGAAATCTCACTACACCGTACCAAGTGTAGTCACCAAAACGAAGTACTGTGCAACCGTTGAATACTGATCGTCCAGTCCGGTTGGGGTTGTCAAGCCCGATAGATCTACCAACAGGATTCGCGTTTACAATACCTATGTAAATAGTAGTTACCAAGCTACAGGGAAGTATGCCAGTGGTACAACTCAACGTAGAATATATTTTTAAGTACTTGTGTCTATTTTGTAAACATTTATAAAAGCAGTGCATGTATTCTCAGCCCAAAAATATATATTGCAAAAGCAATTAAAAAGGGAGCAAATGAAACTCACCATACTGTATTTTGTAGTAAAAATATATATAACATCATTGATCAAGTTTAAGGTTGGCCTTGGATTCACGAACCTATATCAAGTATATATATTAACACATGTATTCACATAATTCTGTCCATATAATACTTATATATTTGTTAAGTGTTGTAGCTATATAAATAGATGTACTTTATTTTTTTAAAATTTTTTTTATAATTTGTTATGTGTAATTTTTATATAATTGATGTTAATATATTTAAAATAATTTTATGTAGTATTAATATAAATATATAATATTTATTTGTTATATGAAAATAATACTATTGATAATAATAATAATAATAATGATAATTTAGTAACTACCTCAAAGAATAAGTTTCAAAAATAAATACCCTTGCCAAGACTTGAACCCAAGACCTCTCGTTCACCCTTACAACTCCCTTAACCACTACGCTATCTCAACTTTTCTTTACTTAATCGTCATCTAGCGATCATCATCATTATACATTAATCAAATCTTCTCAACATATGTTTACAATTAAACCGAATAGTCCCATTAGTTATGTTCATGGCCCAAATAAACATCATGATATATATACGGCCCAACTAAAAGGCTTCATGCGTTGGCCCAACAACACCTCGGCCCAGCAGAATATAATCAAAAGGATCTTTCGGTTCCTGGTTGCTATAATGCAACATTTTTCTTTTTTTTTCTAAATAATATATACATATATTTATAATACTAAATTCCTTGGATACTCCCTAAACAACCTCATGCATGTCGGCCATTTCTTACAATCATTCCCACTTGCATATGCTTTATTTGGTAATGATAATTTGTTGTATATAATATTTAAGTGGACAAAAACCCATTCAATATAGATGGTCCATCTACCTTGCTCTTTTGTGTATAAGTAAAAAAAATAATAACAATAACAACCGTACTCCTTTGCGTTCACTTGCGTTGATCCAGACAAAAGAGCCAATATCGATCATTCGATGGTGGTTCTGGGAATCATCGAACTAAAACAGAAAATGATGGTGGACGGGTTCACTCATGAAGAGAAGTAGAAAACATGAAATATATGTGAAAGTGGTTGTTTAAGAAGGTGATCTATGGTGGTTTCGAAAATGATTTAAAAGAGTGGTGATTGTATGGTGGTAAGGAGGTTGGTTCGATCATAAACTAGAAACGAATAATGGTGATGAAGGTGGTTGTTTATGTGAGTTCGATGGTGTCCTGGGTTGTAGTCTGTCTCAACCGAAAAGAAACCAAAGTTGAAACCAAAGGGTGGCGAAACAGAAGTTAATTTGAGCATCTCGTTGTGGTTTTTATGTAAGTTTCTTGTCGAGCAAAAGATAGTACAAATATAGGTATAGCAGCTAGTGGTGGTGAAAGGTAATCAAGGTGAAGAAAAGCGTAAGTATATCGATGCATAAATGTATGTATGTAATGGTATGGGTCGATTAAGGGAAGAAAACAGGAACAAAACATCATAAGGATTTTGGTGATGATTATGAGAAGGGAGGAGGCCGAAAGGTGACGGTGATGTTCATGATAAAAGGTGGTGTTGGAGTGATATTATTGAAGTGGGTTTAATGAAAGTGGTGATCACTGGTTTGATCTAAAAGATTACATAATCAAGAACTAAACATAGAGATGTGTGTGTAGGTTAAATTGTGGTACTAAATAACCAGAGAGAAGAAGAGAAATAAAGAAAAATAATCAAAGCAGATAGAGATAGGTAACGTAATTTGGATACATCTGATTTTGATTTCGAATCTCAGAACAGGATTGGAGATAAGAAACAAATTAGGAAAAAGGTGATGTTGAGATGAAACAGTAGAAAATAAAGAAAATAAGAGATTTTGATGTCGATTGCTAATAGATTTTTGGTTGTTTGTGATATCGAATCTCGACTGGTAATTGAATTAGGGACAGAATACAAAATTAACAACAGAATGATAGTTACGTAAATTTGATTCAATCCCTACTGATTTTATTAATATTAATTAATATTACTATTAGTAATTATTATATATAAATAATTGTAATGTTTTTAATATTAATAATAATAAATAATATTACTAATACTAATATAAATTAAAAAAATAATAAATAATTTCTATTAGTAAAGATAATAATAGAAATGGCAATTTTCAAAATAACACCAAAATAATATTAAGTATGATACCAATAATAATGATATTTAATACTAATAATAATGATATTTAATACTAATAAAAATGATAATAAAAGTACTATCAATGATAATGATCATAACACCATCTTAATTATAATAATATCTATATTTTTACGGATAATAATATTATTAGTAATAATACTGATATAACATAGTATATATATATATACACACACATTTCCATTTACAATTAGTTGTTCGTAAATCATCCGGCTTGGTCAAAAGGGTAACTAATTATCCGAATGTAGGTTTCAAACTTTCTAGACTCAACATTACAGATTTTGCTTATCGCGTCGGAAACATATAAAGATTAGGGTTTAAATTTGGTCGGAAATTTCCGGGTCATTACAGTACCCACCCGTTAAAGAAATTTCGTCCCCAAAATTTGATAGAGGTCATCATGGATAATATCAAGAATGTTTTCATGACGAATACGAGGTAATAATGGAATTTTATCATTATTGAGAGATATAGATAAAACGATTCGATCATGTGAAGCGCACAAGTGAAGCTATCACAAAAGAGTGAAATGAGTAAATATGAAATCGTTTTTAATCGATGACGTGGTTATAATTGATTTCCGAATTTTATGAGATTTAAAGAAAATCTTACGTGATAAAATTTGGTTCTTCGGCGATCAGGATCTTCTTTGATTTAATGCAGCAATCTGTTTCGATTTCTTTGTCGAATACTTCATTATAAATCCTCTCCCTTCGTTTTTTTTTTACAACTCACACTTTCTATTCTTTCTTCCTCTACTCATTTCTTAATATGCTTCATCCAATCCTGATTCTTATTATACTTCTAACTTTCATATCTTTCATTCTTCTCTTTCATCTGCCGCCAGAAGAATCTATTCACTTTTATGATTTTCTTGGAATTATAATGTTTCTAATTCTCCCGTGTCTTTACGTTGCAATACGTATTGATATACACGGTTTGTAGTTTCTGGGTGGTTGTTGGGTTCTATATCTTCCCTTATACTTCGATATCCTCGCTTTTGTTTTCTATAATCATTGTCATCCACAGTTAATGCTCTTTTCCTAATTGCTGCGATTTTTACTACAATTTTTATTTCAGAGCTTCATTCTTTTTCTTTTCCTCTTTTTCAACTAAGCATCTTTTGTAATGGTCCGGAATTCTTAGGTATGAAATTCAGAATGAATATAGCTAATGCTCTTAGAAAGAAATGGTAATGACACGATTTTGATTTGTCAAATTACCAGAATATCTTGAAAAAGACCGAATCATCAAGAGGATATTTTCTTGATATGTTTAGAGATTGGATAGAATGTATGAGCCGTGTAACATGGCATATGATGATGGTACTGTGAATCGTCACATTCCATTAGAAACTCAACATGACTTACTGTAATATAATGACGTTGATCAAGTGTCATTATATTATACTAATTCATGCATCAATTCCCAACACTACTTCAAAACATTCATATTTTAAATTCAGAGGTTTGAGAATTTAGAAACTAACACAGTTTCTTTTATGTTGTAACACAGATATTACGAAGAGATACGTGATCTCAGATAAGAATAGTTGTGAAAATATCTCCAGAAATATGGAGAATATGTATAACTGAAGATATGAAGATATCTTATAATATCTAAGATAAGATGATGATGAAGAATATCTTCTGGAAAGGTTTAGAATAATGAGTAGGGTTCTTACTAATGGTTTCAGCAGGCACTGAATCATTTGGTTCCTTTGATGTCAAACTTATTCTTTGTGATTTGTCTACGGCTTCTTTCCTAGTTTCACATAATTCATTTTCTATTGAATGTTTCCATCACTCCATTCTTTCTCATCAATCTCTTGGCCGTTAAGACTATCTTCAGCAAGCTGCTTCGTCAGCATTTTTAGAGTTAACGGATCTGAATCATCGGTTATCAAACCGAGGTGGTTTCAGGAGAATTGTGTTTTTGGATGATTAAACGCTGATGGTAATATGGTGGAATATAAATGGTTTTCCGGTAACGAAGGCGAAAATACAACGTGTATATATCAAGGTTATAACAAGGCTTATTCAGTTGAAAGTCGAAGTTGATTTGCTGAAGCTGCGACAAAATTTGCCATTTTGAAAGGAATTACAAAGATTTTGGATAATGATAACACTAAGGAATTAGCACATCTATGTGTTAAACGTTTACTCTGTTTCCGAGAGTGTTCAGGTGCATAACTATATGCAAGAATCTTTCCTTCCATAGATGAAGTGCGGTTGGTTTAATCTCTCGATTGAGGTATTTCATGATAGCTTTGTACGCGGATTGTAATCGTCGGGATACAAATGAGGTTTAGGATGAAATCAAGTGGCAACTTGAAGAATTGTTTAGTTTCATATGTTATAATTAATATTTTAATTCATTTTAATTGTTCAAAGTTAGTAGTCTAATAGTCTGATTGTCCAATGGTCCAATAAATTCATATATAAATTATAATATTCGAATTAATTATTACGTATCGTGACCCGTGTACCGGTCTCAGTGTCGATCACAACTCAAACCATATATATATTTTGGAATCCACCTCAACCCTGTATAGTCAACTATAGAGTGTCTATGGTCATTCCGAAATATATATATAGATGGGTCGATATGATAGGTCGAAACCTTGTATACGTGTCCCGTTATTTATAATGCGTAAAATAAATAAATATATATCATGACCCATTATACAACGTGTTGTCTCAGAATTAATCCGACGTATTGTTGTACATGTGTCCCGACGGTATGTAAAGTACAGAAATTAAATGACAATAAATAAAATTGCGAGAATGTAAATTGTGATAAATTAAATGTTAGCCGGGAACAGTTAGCTAGGAACAGTTAGCGTGGATTCCTAACAATATTTCAATTAGTTAATTTGTTTGTTTCTAACAATTTTTTTTTTATCATGTCCAATGTTTTCTTCATTATGCCACTTGTTGGATTCTGATAGATCAAAATCCGAATATGAAATTTGAATGGAAATGGTTATTCTGCGGTGAACAGATACGTATATCGGTAGTTGTAAATAGCATAATAAATAATCGTTGAATCAGATTCGAAGAATGTACAATGTAACTTGTTAATGTGAATTCTAAATATTCCTCGGGTACTACCCACCCGTTAAAATATTTTCATCATTAACAGTTTGTACAAAAGAATTTTTAATTATGATCTTTATGAAAATATACTTGCATATATATTTTCTTCAGATGTAATTATGGATTTAATGAGTCAATAAGGTATTAAACTCATTTGATTTATCGTTAATACTAGATTACATGATCTCTAAAACATTAGAGATTTCATATTCACCATGTCGAACGAAGATATATGAGGTAGAACATTACGTAAAGCGAAGGTAATCGATGTAAAACAATATATAGAACAAGGATTATACTTGAAGTACAGATGATGATATTGAGGTGTGTGATGTTGATATCCGAGGTACAGATCGTGATGTTGAGATTTACGACGTGATTGTGGTTGGGGTGTTAAGAGTATTGTCGGCGTTGATGATGATGATACGGGTTATGCTGCTGGTGCTGCTGCTGGTGTTTGTAACCTCCGCACCAGATTCTCCAAAGCCATTACTCGAGCATGTAGTCGTTAACTTCTTATATTATGTCGGAATGATTGGCGATTAAAACTAGCGGGTGAGTAAGATTCGAAATATAAGATAATATATAATCGTAACGGGATACTCCAGAAATGAGAGGGTAAATGGTTTCTCGAACAGGTTCGCCGGTAAGTGCTTTCAGGTTCATCGCCAAGAGGACAATTTGAGAAGGATCTTTGATGTGAAATGATTTTCAGATATCGGATGATATTCTAACCATATAGAATATCTATATATATAGTACTAAAGAGTTCGTAGGCTACAGAGAGATTTACGACATGCGTCAGGCAATTCTACAGTAACAGATACGCTAAGATATGAATTTTGTCTATACACTATTAATGCAGTAAATGCAGTAAGACGTGTCTAGACTTATGAATGGTAAGCAGGCAATTTCCTAAGAATGATAAGCAAATGATTTCCGACTAAATATGATAAGCAAAACTTTTTGACATGTAGACACGGTCAAAGTCCAGTCTCACTAATGTATCCTAACAACTACTAGTCAGACACACTAATGCAAGGCCTGGTTCGCTAAGACCACCGCTCTGATACCACCTGTAAAGACCCGTCCTTATCCCCCTGGACGAAATCATCAACATTTGGTCCCATTGCGATGATCGACTCCAAGTAATGTCCTTAAATTGAGCAAATGCACAGCGGAAGACTTAATTCGTACCTGAGAATAAACATGCTTTAAAGTGTCAACCAAAAGGTTGGTGAGTTCATAGGTTTATCATAACAATCATTTCAATATGTTAATAGACCACAAGATTTCATAGCCATAAACATAATACACTCGCAAGTGTATGTAAAGCATTCTAAGTGGTTGAGCACTTGGTAACCATACTTAACATTTAATCAACGTCGCATATTCCCTTTATTATGAAATCTCACTACACCGTACCAAGTGTAGTCACCAAAACGAAGTACTGTGCAACCGTTGAATACTGGTCGTCCAGTCCGGTTGGGGTTGTCAGGCCCGATAGATCTACCAACAGGATTCGCGTTTACAATACCCATGTAAATAGTAGTTACCAAGCTACAGGGAAGTATGCCAGTGGTACAACTCAACGTAGAATATATTTTTAAGTACTTGTGTCTATTTTGTAAACATTTATAAAAGCAGTGCATGTATTCTCAGCCCAAAAATATATATTGCAAAAGCAATTAAAAAGGGAGCAAATGAAACTCACCATACTGTATTTTGTAGTAAAAATACATATAACATCATTGATCAAGTTTAAGGTTGGCCTTGGATTCACGAACCTATATCAAGTATATATATTAACACATGTATTCACATAATTCTGTCCATATAATACTTATATATTTGTTAAGTGTTGTAGCTATATAAATAGATGTACTTTATTTTTTTAAAATTTTTTTTATAATTTGTTATGTGTAATTTTTATATAATTGATGTTAATATATTTAAAATAATTTTATGTAGTATTAATATAAATATATAATATTTATTTGTTATATGAAAATAATACTATTGATAATAATAATAATAATAATGATAATTTAGTAACTACCTCAAAGAATAAGTTTCAAAAATAAATACCCTTGCCAAGACTTGAACCCAAGACCTCTCGTTCACCCTTACAACTCCCTTAACCACTACGCTATCTCAACTTTTCTTTACTTAATCGTCATCTAGCGATCATCATCATTATACATTAATCAAATCTTCTCAACATATGTTTACAATTAAATCGAATAGTCCCATTAGTTATGTTCATGGCCCAAATAAACATCATGATATATATACGGCCCAACTAAAAGGCTTCATGCGTTGGCCCAACAACACCTCGGCCCAGCAGAATATAATCAAAAGGATCTTTCGGTTCCTGGTTGCTATAATGCAACGTTTTTCTTTTTTTTTTCTAAATAATATATACATATATTTATAATACTAAATTCCTTGGATACTCCCTAAACAACCTCATGCATGTCGGCCATTTCTTACAATCATTCCCACTTGCATATGCTTTATTTGGTAATGATAATTTGTTGTATATAATATTTAAGTGGACAAAAACCCATTCAATATATATGGTCCATCTACCTTGCTCTTTTGTGTATAAGTAAAAAAAATAATAACAATAACAACCGTACTCCTTTGCGTTCACTTGCGTTGATCCAGACAAAAGAGCCAATATCGATCATTCGATGGTGGTTCTGGGAATCATCGAACTAAAACAGAAAATGATGGTGGACGGGTTCACTCATGAAGAGAAGTAGAAAACATGAAATATATGTGAAAGTGGTTGTTTAAGAAGGTGATCTATGGTGGTTTCAAAAATGATTTAAAAGAGTGGTGATTGTATGGTGGTAAGGAGGTTGGTTCGATCATAAACTAGAAACGAATAATGGTGATGAAGGTGGTTGTTTATGTGAGTTCGATGGTGTCCTGGGTTGTAGTCTGTCTCAACCGAAAAGAAACCAAAGTTGAAACCAAAGGGTGGCGAAACAGAAGTTAGTTTGAGCATCTCGTTGTGGTTTTTATGTAAGTTTCTTGTCGAGCAAAAGATAGTACAAATATAGGTATAGCAGCTAGTGATGGTGAAAGGTAATCAAGGTGAAGAAAAGCGTAAGTATATCGATGCATAAATGTATGTATGTAATGGTATGGGTCGATTAAGGGAAGAAAACAGGAACAAAACATCATAAGGATTTTGGTGATGATTATGAGAAGGGAGGAGGCCGAAAGGTGACGGTGATGTTCATGATAAAAGGTGGTGTTGGAGTGATATTATTGAAGTGGGTTTAATGAAAGTGGTGATCACTGGTTTGATCTAAAAGATTACATAATCAAGAACTAAAGATAGAGATGTGTGTGTAGGTTAAATTGTGGTACTAAATAACCAGAGAGAAGAAGAGAAATAAAGAAAAATAATCAAAGCAGATAGAGATAGGTAACGTAATTTGGATACATCTGATTTTGATTTCGAATCTCAGAACAGGATTGGAGATAAGAAACAAATTAGGAAAAAGGTGATGTTGAGATGAAACAGTAGAAAATAAAGAAAATAAGAGATTTTGATGTCGATTGCTAATAGATTTTTGGTTGTTTGTGATATCGAATCTCGACTGGTAATTGAATTAGGGACAGAATACAAAATTAACAACAGAATGATAGTTACGTAAATTTGATTCAATCCCTACTGATTGTATTAATATTAATTAATATTACTATTAGTAATTATTATATATAAATAATTGTAATGTTTTTAATATTAATAATAATAAATAATATTACTAATACTAATATAAATTAAAAAAATAATAAATAATTTCTATTAGTAAAGATAATAATAGAAATGGTAATTTTCAAAATAACACCAAAATAATATTAAGTATGATACCAATAATAATGATATTTAATACTAATAATAATGATATTTAATACTAATAAAAATGATAATAAAAGTACTATCAATGATAATGATCATAACACCATCTTAATTATAATAATATCTATATTTTTACGGATAATAATATTATTAGTAATAATACTGATATAACATAGTATATATATATATACACACACATTTCCATTTACAATTAGTTGTTCGTGAATCATCCGGCTTGGTCAAAAGGGTAACTAATTATCCGAATGTAGATTTCAAACTTTCTAGACTCAACATTACAGATTTTGCTTATCGCGTCGGAAACATATAAAGATTAGGGTTTAAATTTGGTCGGAAATTTCCGGGTCATTACAAATCACAACTCATTTCTGCGTTAAAAGCTCATAAACCAGCCATTGCATGGAAGATTCATGATATTAAAGGAATAAGTCCTTCGTATTGCACACATAAAATCCTTATGGAAGAAGGTCATAAAACGTATGTGCAACGCCAACGAAGACTAAATCCTAGTATGCAAGATGTTGTTAAGAAAGAAATTATTAAACTGCTAGATGCAGGTTTAATTTATCCAATTTCTGATAGTCCATGGGTAAGCCCAGTTCAATGCGTGCCTAAGAAGGGTGGCATGACTGTCATTACAAATGAGAAAAATGAGCTTATTCCTACTAGGACTGTAACAGGATGGCGTGTTAGTATTGATTATAGAAAATTAAATGACGCCACCAGAAAAGATCACTTTCCCTTACCTTTTATTGATCAAATGTTGGAAAGATTAGCCGGAAATAGTTACTATTGTTTTCTTGATGGTTTTTCCGGATATTTTCAAATTCCAATAGCACCCGAGGATCAAGAGAAAACCACATTCACGTGCCCTTATGGTACTTTTGCTTACAAACGAATGACATTTAGACTTTGCAATGCCCCTGCAACCTTTCAAAGGTGCATGATGGCGATTTTTCACGACATGATAGAAGAATGCATGGAAGTTTTCATGGATGACTTTTCAGTCTTCGGTGATACATTTGAATCATGTCTAGTTAATCTTGAATGAATGCTTATTAGATGCGAACAATCAAATCTAGTTCTTAATTCGGAGAAATGCCATTTCATGGTTAAAGAAGGCATCGTTCTTGGTCATAAAATTTCAAAAGAAGGAATTGAAGTGGATAGAGCTAAAGTAGATGTAATTGCTAAACTTCCACATCCCACCAATGTTAGAGGAGTAAGAGTTTTCTAGGGCATGCCGGTTTTTACCGACGTTTCATAAAAGATTTTTCTAAAATTGCCACTCCTATGAATAAACTCCTAGAAAAGGATGCTCCATTCATCTTTTCAGATGAATGCATCA
This sequence comes from Rutidosis leptorrhynchoides, assembly GCF_046630445.1. Classification (NCBI taxonomy): domain Eukaryota; kingdom Viridiplantae; phylum Streptophyta; class Magnoliopsida; order Asterales; family Asteraceae; genus Rutidosis; species Rutidosis leptorrhynchoides. The sequence continues at coordinate 619,026,059 of NC_092335.1, forward strand.
AATCTTTTAATATTCTTAAAGAGAAACTCACTAATGCGCCGATCATGATAACTTCAAATTGAAATTTACCGTTTGAACTTATGTGCGATGCAAGTGATTTTGCAATGGGAGCCGTTTTAGGACAAAGGATTGAAAAACAATTTCAACCTATATATTATGCTAGTAAGACGTTACAAGGAGCACAAACAAATTACACAACTACTGAAAAAGAACTCCTTGCTATTGTCTTTGCTTTTGACAAATTTCGTTCATATCTCGTTCTAGCTAAAACGGTGGTCTATACTGACCATTCTGCTCTTAGATACCTATTTTCAAAACAAGATGCCAAACCACGATTAATCCGTTGGATCTTACTCTTACAAGAGTTTGATATTGAAATCCGAGATAAAAGAGGAGCATAAAATCTCGCAGCTGATCATCTTTCTCGTCTTGAAAATCCCGAATTAGAAGTTCTAAATGAATCGGCCATATAAGACAACTTTCCTGATGATTATCTATTGAAGATAGATTATAATGAAATTCCATGGTTTGCAGACTATGCAAACTATTTAGTATGTGGATTTCTTGAAAAAGGATTGTCGTACCAAAAATGAAAGAAATTCTTTAGTGATATAAAACACTATTTCTGGGAAGATCCACATTTGTTTAAAAGTTGTCCCGATGGTATAATACGCCGATGTGTATTCGGAGATGAAGCTAGTAAAATGTTAAACCATTGTCACACAGGACCAACAGGAGGGCATTATGGGCCTCAACTAATAGCAAGAAAAGTTTATGATGCTGGATTCTATTGGCCTACAATTTACAAAGACGCACACCTTCTTTGCAAATCATGTGATGCTTGTCAAAGGGCCGGAAAAATAAGTCAACGTGATGAAATGCCACAAAATATCATTCAAGTATGTGAAGTATTTGACATTTGGGGTATTGACTTTATGGGTCCATTTCCAAAATATCATAATAATCTCTACATTCTCGTAGCCATTGATTATGTATCTAAATGGGCAAACGCACAAGCTCTCCCAACTAACGATGCACGAGTTGTAGTCAACTTTTTAAAACGTCTTTTTGCAAGGTTTGGAACACCGAAAGCTTTAATAAGTGATCGGGAAACTCATTTCTGTAATAATCAACTTGAGAAAGTTCTCAAAAGATATGGAGTAACTCATAAAATCTCCACTGCATATCATCCACAGAAAAGTGGACAAGTTGAAAATACCAACCGAGCTTTAAAACGTATTCTAGAGAAAACCGTAGGATCAAATCTGAAGGAATGGTCCATTAAATTGGAGGATGCACTCTGGGCTTTTAGAACAGCCTATAAAACTCCAATTAGAACCACACCTTTTAAACTCGTTTACGGAAAAGCATGTCATCTTCCAGTAGAAATTGAACACAAAGCATTTTGGGCTTTGAAGACATGTAATCTTGATTTACATGAAGCTGGACGTCTACGGTTAAGTTAATTAAACGAATTAGAAGAATTAAGACAAGAAGCATACGAAAATTCGTTAATCTATAAAGAAAGAACCAAGAAATGGCATGATAAAAGAATCAGAAGTTCAAAAGAATTTAAAGAAGGAGACGGAGTTCTTCTTTTCAATTCACGATTCAAGCTATTTCCTGGAAAATTGAAATCAAGATGGTCTGGACCATTTATAGTCAAAAGAGTTTTCCCATACGGAACAGTAGAATTAATAAATTCAAATGGGATTGAATTTAAGGTTAATGGTCACAGAGTTAAACATTACATAGATAGTCCGATGGAAGTTGACAACGAAGTTAATCACAATTTCGACACCACAGCTAACTAAGTGTGGGGAGAATCAAGTCTTTTAAAGGATAATATGTATTTCTGTTAGAGTTTGATTTTCATTTTTCGTGTAGTTCTCGAAAATGGAACCCGAATGGTCTTTCCCTAGCAGACCCTAAAGAATTAGTCTTCTTCCCCCATTCTGAATTTTTATTTTTTTAGGTTTTACGAGATGAAGACTTCCTGTGAATTAAACCATGGTCTAATGCTACACGCTTTGATCACTAAACGTAATAACGACACACTTCCAAGTGAATTGGTATCATTAATCAGAGGTAAATTGGACGGAGTAAGAAAAGAATCCAGATGCGAAAATAATAAGTTACAATTTGGTAAAGGAAAATCAAAATCCACAGCGAAAAGAAGAGCACGGCACCTTGAAAGATGTCACAAATGTGGAAAATGGTCACAAAGGTAAATGTTCAAATAATCAAACCTATTCAAACATCGAATTTGTTACTTTATGCAGAGACGGACCGTTCATATGTTTAGAAGAAAAAAACTATAAATGCTCGAAGTTACGCCTCTGTAGCTATGGAAAACCAATTAGTCCGACTATCTTATGAGTGGGCTAGAGCATATCACTAAGAAATATATTTCACAGGTAAGTTTGTACAGTTTTTATTTTTATTTTTATTTTTAACCTTCTGATAATAAACGCTAATTTGTTCGCTATAAAGTATTAAATTGGTATTCGATAAAATTAAGTCTTGCGACCGAAATTGTTGTTATCATACAAAAATTTATTAAATTTACCGTTTATTCTTAAGGTATAAATATCTTTAATCAATTAACCCAAAATATTTCAAAAATTCGTCATGAGTTAAATTAGGTCATGGAACCGAAATTACTTTACCGAAAAGAGGGGCGTATATTTTTGATAATATTTGATTGATTAAAGTGGGATAAAAGACCAAAAAGATTTTTAATTTTATTTTTACCATATTTTTAAAATTAATATATTAATATTAAAATAATATTGCAAGCTTGTTAAAATTAATATATATTTAAAATTGTAAATATTTGAAAAATTAATATTTTTAATATAAGTTTGTATGTATAAAAACAAAAATATAATTTAAGTTTAGTGTGAATTTTTAAAATATGAAATTTTTTAATTTTATGCATTTTGAATTTAAGTTTGGTGTGAATTTAAAAACAAAAAAATTTACTTTATTTCGTTAAGTTAAAAATTTGATTTTTAAAATTCGTCGTGAGTTGAAGACTAGGTCGTTGAACCGAAATTGCTTTACCCGAGGGAGGGACGAGAACTTTTATTATCATTATTTTTAATCTTATTGAATTAAAGTATGCCAAAAGCATTAAAAAACCAAAAAATCTTTGCTTTTAAAACAGCGCTTAAAAATGACAAATTTTAAATTTTTTGTCGAGGGACGGACTAGGACAACGATCCGAAACACCCTCGCTCCTAAAGGAAAACAAAATTTTTAGAATTTAATTAATTAAATGTTTTTAAAAAAAAGTTATAAGGTTTTATAAAAAAAAAAAAAGCAAACCACCGCGACTCGCGGTGATTTAAACGACCTCACCACCGCACTCGCGGAGGTCAGAAAACCCAGAAGGGTTAACTGGTCGAACAGACCAGTCCCCTTCACCACCTCACTCATTTTTCACGAAAAACACACACAAATACCTCTCAAATTCGCAATTTTTCACCAATAATCGTCAAATTTGTTGCTAAAATCACAATGAGGAGACTATTATTAAGGAATTACTCAAGGAAATCGGTAAATTTCTACACCTAAACACCATTTAATCCGAATTTTTAGTGTTCTTGAACAATTTCATACATAATTCGATTTTGATGCTTTCTAGTGTAATAATGCTTCAATTGTTTGTGTATTATGCTTGTATAACCTAGATTGATGCTATTTAACATGATTAGAAGCTTTGAACTTCAATTTTTGAGTAATATAGGGTTTGTGTTCTTGAACAAAATTAGGGCTTTTTGATATAAACAGGTTATGGCCGAATTTTGTTGTTAGTTTATGCTAAATTGAGTAGTGTAACATGTTTAGGTTGCTAAATGATCAAAACTTTGATCCTAAACATGATTTATGAAGATTAAAGTGGACTTTTTGAACCAAAATTGCATGAACTTGATTTAATTGATATGAATGCCATGAGGAACTTGTTTAATTGTTATAATGATTATTTTTGACATGTTTTAGAAGTTAAATGCGAAGAAACTTTGTATACATTTTTGTAAAAGTATATTTGTAAAAATGTAGAATTGTTAATATTTTGAAAATGTGTATAGAGTTTAATATGGATTAAACATGTCATTGTAATTGTTTATATTTATGATTTTGCTAAAACTAATGCATATTTGGATGCACAAAAATTGTGTTTGATATATTTTGCAGAATGAAAGGGGTGAATCTTCATCCCAGGCTCGCAATGCTCCTCCGAAAGATGCAAATCAACAGGAAATTAATAACCATTACCGACAAGATATGCCTCACCCAATTGTTTCATATTCAAACATTCATGAGGCAGATTTACATCCGAATTTGAGATTTGATAGATATTGGATAGACTACCCAAAATATCAAAAGAACCTGCACAACCTTGTGTCTAATAATGTTGAGGTACCCAGAATTATAGATTGGGCACCATTAGAGGTAGTGGAATTGGCCGAGCCAATCAGGGAATTACTTACTCAAAGGTATGGTAATTCTACTTTAATTGATTGGGTACGTTTATTCAACATGCGTAGACCTGTATATAGAGAATGGTGTATAGAGTTATTGTGTACTATTGAAATAAATGATCGGGTAGATACTTTAACTGATCGTAGTTTTATTATATTTTTATTAGGAGGGGAGATGCGCCATATGTCCTTACTAGACATGGCTCGGGCTTTAGGTATATATACGCCCGAGGAGCTAGCATCTTATGATTTCCAGAGGTTAATAATTTATGGTAGGAGGGTGGATGAGAATTTTGATACGAATGATGTATGGAGTAGGATGACTAGCCATCACCGATTCCAGGGGGATTATACTCTTATCTTGATATTGATAGAGCTGAATTAAGAGTAATCCATAGGTTTTTAGCCAATTCGATTACACAACGAGGTAAGAATAAGGAAAAGGTAAATGAACAGGATTTGTTTTATCACATGTGTATTGGAGACCCACACAGCGCTGTAAGTATACCTTTTTGTGTGGGTTATTATTTATTGACTATGGTTAGGGGTATGAGGCGTGGTAGCATAATAGGAGGTGGTATATTTATTACTTTAATTGCTGAATATCTCGGCGTGGATAGAAGTCGGGGGGGATTATTAATGGCAGAACCAGAACCCCGCGATAGAATAGATTTGCGTGTTTATCATGGTGCTAAGGTCTTAAAGAAACAAAACAATGCGGCAGCACGTTATGATGGCAGGCATCCACAGGTTGAGAGAGATCAACAGCAAGGTCAACCGGGAGGGGGTAATCCAATGACGGAAATGCAAATTTTTATGGCTCGACACGAGTATGAAATGGCTAGACAAAAAGCATTTCAAGATTGGCAGTATCATCAAAGCCAAATCATAAGTCATTGTACACACGTAGGTAGAGACTACATTCCTACCGTTATGCCCGAATTTGCTCCTTGGACTATAGAGAGCCGACCACCATATCCTACATATGACCCGGCCCAAGCATTTTACAGCATCTATGGATACGCTTGGGACCCATACTGGAACCATCCTCCTCATCCGTAATTTTCTTATTTTATATTTTTATTTATTTTATTGTAATGTTACTAATTCTTAATTTTCTTATTTCTTATTTCTTATTTTATTATTATAATAGCTTTTATAATTTTTTTAACTTTATTAGATTTTAATAATTTTTTAATGTGGTGTGAAAACCCAACTTCAAAAATATGTATATATGTGTTTGTAGTTTATCTCATGTACAAAACAGGGTAAAACAGCGCATTTTCAAAGACTGACATTAAGTTCAGCAAAAGCTATTAATTTTGACGACAAAACGAAAAACAAATGTGATGTACAACAAGACGGAATGAACAAATGATATGCACCATTTATCATTCAGCAAACAAACGCCAATATGTTTGGAAACTTTGGTAAAATTTAATCATTTTTCTACGCTAATCACCCTCAATAATTTAAATTGTTACTGGTTTCTTGCAAATGAGGGCATTGCAAGATCTTAAGTGTGGGAAGGGGTTAAATTATTTCGGATTTTTAAAATTTTTAACTTATACACTTGGTTACCATTAAAAATACTAGTAACGCAGTAGTTGTATTAGAATCTAGTGCTCTCTGATAATAAAGAACAACCCTAGTCTTATATACTGACTACCCAATTCTAGTAAAAATTTTCAAAATTTTCAATTAAATGAATTCAAAATCATGTTTATACATATTTATGAACGATAAAACTAGGTGTTAACACCGAAATTATTGTTACCTCGGAAAGGACATAAATTGAGAAACAAACCAAAATGTTAGAATTCATTTAAAATGGAATAGAGGACAATAAAAAAGCAAATAAAAGAAAATAAAAGCCAAGTGTGGGAAAATTTACCAAGTTATTTTAAACATATGTCACATATTTTTGTACAAATAACTGAAGATACTTTTGCTTTGGACTAAAATAAAAAGTTTTACCCGATTTACTGTAAGAAAGATAGATCTACACAATGAATCAATTCCATCATAAAAAGGAAGTAAAGTCTTTCGAAAAAGAAACGCAGTTCTTGATTTAGGTCATGAAGTTGTCGTCCAGACCAGCTGTAGGTTGACGAAAAATCTAGAAAAGTCATCTCTAAAATCAGCAGGAAATCCACGGACCTCAGCATCAAACAGGGTCGCCAAGTGGTCAGACTTATCCTAACCATGAGAGGATCTTTCTCGTAAAATGGGGAGGACGCCGTGCAAATTAGCTGGATAAGACTAATGAATCAGATCCCCAGAAAGGATAATCTCCTTAAAGATCAAAAATCAGCTTTTAAGACTGATATTACTCAATCCTAGAGATTGACCTTAAAGATTGAGAATTACAAACTCATGGAATTCGATGATATCTAAACTCGAGCTTGAACGAGAAAATATTTTGATCAAAATTACAAACCGATTTGTTTTCTGAAAACCCATTTTCAATGCGTTCATTACCATTGAACGTAAAATCCTAGGAATTCACCTGGAATTCATTAGGTCACCTGAACCAAATCGGGTGTCAACCGTAAGAACGGTGGTTGCATAGCATGGTCAAAGACAGGACCTTGTGCCAGACCAAAAAATTATAAGGGTGAGCTTTACTATTGCTCCTACAAAGGATAGTAATTGCGTCCGACACATTATAGACCATAATTAAAAGCATGTCAGGGGATATTGCCTGAACAGTTGCTTGTTCAATGCTTTCCTTTACAACCGGACGGTAGTTCACCGAAAGGTAATAGACGGAGCAAGTATACTGGACTTGTTGCTTTCCCCAAAACAAGGTTAGCAAGTGGGTGACACAAAACCACAAGTTTTGAGCTAAAATTTTCAAATCTAAAACCCACCAAACCCACAAAAACAATTTGCAAACATCGGTGAAGGGTTATTCCAGAAAACTTATCTAGGGTAAAAGCTAGATTGAATTTTCAAAAGATCAAATGTTTTCATAAAGATCCAATTTCCTTAATGGATCTAAATTTTCATAAGTCATGTGAGACTGTAAACCATATCGTTACTACCATTGTTTATACTGCAGTAAAGAAATCACTGATGTACAAAGTGTGAAGAATAAAGAAGTGATTCTTGTATATTCAAGACTATATTGCTTGAGGACAAGCAACGCTCAAGTGTGGGAATATTTGATAATGCTAAAAACGAACATATATTTCATAGCATTATTCCTCAAGAAAGACAAGCTTTTAGTTGCAGTTGTCCTATTTACAAGTAATATTCGTTTAAATAATAAAAGGTGAAGACAAAAGACAGATTCGACGAATTGAAGACGCAAACGACCAAAAAGCTCAAAAGTACAAAATACAATCAAAGTGGTTCCAATTATTGATGAGAAACGTCTCAAAATTACAAGAGTACAAGATTCGAAACACAAAATACAAGATATCAAATTGTACGCTTGGACGTTCGAAAATCCGGAACCGGGACCAGAGTCATCTCTCAACGCTCGACGCAACGGACTAAAAATTACAAGTCAACTATGCACATGAATATAATATAATATATAATTAATTCTTAAAATTAATATATATATTATATTATATTATATAATCCGTCGGCAAGCTAGGAGCCAAACTTGTGTGAGCTGGAATCCACAGCTCCGCACTCGCGGAGCTTTGAAGACCAAAAAGGCCGCACTCGCGGAGCCCAAAAAGTCAGAAATCCACCTTTAAAAGGCCGAGCATTCGGTCGAATTTTACACATCTTTTTCTCATTCATCATACGTAAAATATATATATATATATTTATATTTTAATTTTAATTTTAATTTTAAATCCTAATAATAAGGGTATGTTAGCGAATATTGTAAGGGTGTAAGTTGAAATTCTGTCCGTGTAACACTACGCTATTTTTAATCATTGTAAGTTATGTTCAACCTTTTTAATTTAATGTCTCGTAGCTAAGTTATTATTATGCTTATTTAAAACGAAGTAATCATGATGTTGGGCTAATTACTAAAATTGGGTAATTGGGCTTTGTACCATAATTGGGGTTTGGACAAAAGAACGACACTTGTGGAAATTAGACTATGGGCTATTAATGGGCTTTATATTTGTTTAACTAAATGATAGTTTGTTAATTTTAATATAAAGATTTACAATTGGACGTACCTATAAATAACCATATACACTCGATCGGACACGATGGGCGGGATATTTATATGTATGAATAATCGTTCATTTAACCGGACACGGGAATGGATTAATAGTCTATGAAATTATTAAAACAGGGGTGAAATTATGTACAAGGACACTTGGCATAATTGATAACAAAGTATTAAAATCTTAGGTTACACACAGTCGTTAACCTGGTGTAATTATTAAACAAAGTATTAAAACCTTGTTACAGTTTAAGTCCCCAATTAGTTGGAATATTTGACTTCGGGTATAAGGATAATTTGACGAGGACACTCGCACTTTATATTTATGACTGATGGACTGTTATGGACAAAAACCAGACGGACATATTAAATAATCCAGGACAAAGGACAATTAACCCATGGGAATAAACTAAAAATCAACACGTCAAACATCATGATTACGGAAGTTTAAATAAGCATAATTCCTTTATTTTCATATTTAATTGCACTTCTAATTATCGCACTTTTATTTATTGTCATTGTATTTAATTGCACTTTTAATTATCGCACTTTTTAATTATCGCAATTTTATTTCATCGCACTTTTATTTATTGCAATTTCATTATCGTTATTTTCTTTACGCTTTAAATTAAGTCTTTTATTTATTTAATATTTTACATTAGGTTTTAACTGCGACTAAAGTTTTAAAATTCGACAAACCGGTCATTAAACGGTAAAAGCCCCCTTTTTAATAATAATATTACTTATATATATTTGTATTTTTATAAATTAAAACTAATATAGCGTTAAGCTTTGTTTAAAAGATTCCATGTGGAACGAACCGAACTTACTAAAAACTACACTACTATACGATTAGGTACACTGCCTATAAGTGTTGTAGCAAGGTTTAGTTATATCCGTTCTATAAATAAATAAATATCTTGTGTAAAATTGTATCATATTTAATAGTTTTTCCTAGTAAATTTAAGCTATTTCATATACACCTCTACGTACATCAGCAACTTTATAAATATAGACCACAAGATTTCATATACAAACGTTTTAATAAAAATATTCTAAGTTGTGGAGCACTTGATAACCATACTTAACATTTAATCAACGTCGCATATTCCCTTTATTATGAAATCTTACTACACCGTACCAAGTGTAGTCACCGAAACGAAGTACTGTGCAACCGTTGAATACTGGTCGTCCAGTCCGATTGGGGTTGTCAGGCCCGATAGATCTATCAACAGGATTCGCGTTTACAACACCGCATGTAAATAGTAGTTACCAAGTTACAGGGAGGTATGCCAGTGGTACAACTCAACGTAGAATATATATTTTTAATCACTTGTGTCCATAATGTAAATCATAAAATGCATGTATTCTCATCCCGAAATATTTAGAGTTTAAAAGTGGGACTATATACTCACTTTTGCCTTGAAGGTATTTAACTCGACTTGGTCTCCGATAGATATCATGAACCTAACCATATATATAATATATCAACATATTTTCTTTTCAAGTAATCGTTATATATATATATATATATATATATATATATATATATATATATATATATATATATATATATATATATATATATATATATATATATATATACATACTTATAATACTTTTAATATTTTCTTAGTCCGTAGTTAGCAGTCCGATATTAGTGGTCCACAATTAGTTGCTCAATAAATTAATAAAGACCCCATCGTATTCGTATTGATCAGAATTAATCTCGACCCATGGTACCATGTTGTCAAATGACGTGTTGCGTACATAAAGTACCGTGTTGTCAAATGACGTGTTGCGTACAATCATGAGATCTTATGATTAATCTTCTCGTGTTGTTTACGGGTGGTCCTGAAATATATAAAATCAAATCATAAGTAATTATATATAAAATATCATATTAATTAGAAAAGATATGATTAATTTACTTTTTCTCCAAATATTTTCATAGCTAAACTAGCTTCGGATACCCAATCTTTTTTTAGTCGTAGTTTCTTCATTACAACTCCGTTTTTGTTGGTTCAACTTGCCACTTCCTTGGATCGAGTCAAATTTTAAGAATATGAACTGTAAATAACTTGGTTTTCATTCAGAATCACAAGTTATAGTTCAAACTTTGGTGAAACTTGTGAAAGTGATCATTTTCCATCATAAAAACAACATTTAATGATCATTTTTCTAAAAATACTTACACTTTGAGTTAAACCATGAAATTTTTATGTGTTAACATATTCATAAGAAATATCATTTTTCCAGAACATGAACTTCCAATTCAAAGTTCAAGATGGTTTTTAATTATCCAACCCAAAACAGCCCCCGGTTGCATTCCAATGACGTAGATTCAGTTTTAATGTGTTCTTTGTAAAAACAAGTTGTATCTTGTTAAGTTAGCATATCATTATAATATATTACAGGTCTTGAAGTATTTTAAAAGTCAAGTTAGAAGGATCTATTTAGTTTGCGAACAAGTTTGAAATCATTCAAACTATGTTCTTGTTGTTAAAATTTTACAACACAAAATAAGATAGCTATATGAATATGAATCGAATAAAATTATGAACAAGGTTACTATCTCAAGTTACTTGGACAAAGTTACTGCAAAAGATAAGAAAAATCCTAGAACTAAAAGAGTGGTGGAGTTGGATTGAAAAGTTGGAAGTAAACTTGTATTCTTGGAAGGATTATTGAAGTGTTCTTGTAAGGAATTTATTATGATGATTAAGGCTTGTTTTTGAAGCTAGATCTTCATGGTTATTTTCTGAGATTGTGAAGAACACTTAAGGTTCCTAAGAGTGTGTTTTTGGTTATAGAAATAGGTAGTAAAAATTGAAGATGGATGGTGTATATATGGTGGTGATGGCGTGATATAATGGGGAACAAGAACAAAATTTTGTGTTGTAATCTTGTGTAATTAGTCAACTAACTTCCAAATTCTAATTACCTCTTATCTAGGGCAGTAATAAAGGTGATTAGGATGTTGATTTAATATGTATATACTAATAGTAAATACGTATAGAAGCTGGGTATGATACGGGTACATATACTCTAGATATACTTTGTAAAATCTTGAAGAAACGGAACGAGGATTCAAATATAGCTATCTTTTGTAAATATACTTATATTGTTTTATGTATATAAGTCCTTTAAAAGTGATTAAATACATATTTATACGATACATGTATAAGCATTATAAGTTATAAGTATTTATGTCAAAGAACGTTACGTATAGTTATCGTTTTGAAAATTTAAGTTAGTAGTTTCAAAGTATACTTATAACTCATTGTTATTAGTACACAATGAGATGTTAAACCATCCTTAGATCATGTTAAATATATATAAATACATATATATACACAAACGTATAATTATCGTATGTTATATAGTTCGTGATATCATTGGTCAAATTGGACGGTCAAACATTGTGTAAAACTCTTTTCAAAAATATAAGTCTCAACAATTTAGATTACTTATCATGTTGGTAAGGTTTAATTTATGTAAATATTAATCTCATAAGTATAAAATGATCGGAAAAATCCGGGTCGTTACAGTACCTACCCGTTAAATAAATTTCGTCCCGAAATTTTAAAATTGTACCTATTTTGCGTCATCGGTAAACAAATGTGGGTACTTTTGTTTCATCTGATCCTCTCATTCCTAAGTAAACTCAGGACCCCTTCAAGCATTCCAATGAACCTTAACGATTGGTATGTTGCTCTGCTTGAGCCGTTTAACTTCACGGTCCATGATTTCGACTGGTTCTTCTATGAATTGTAGTTTCTCGTCGATTTGGATTTCTTCAAGAGGAATGGTGAGGTCTTCCTTTGCAAGACATTTCTTAAGGTTTGAGACGTGAAATGTATTATGTACTCCGGCGAGTTGTTGTGGTAACTCGAGTCGATAAGCTACCGGTCCAATGCGTTCGATGATCTTGAACGGGCCTACATACCTTGTGTTCAGTTTACCCCTTTTTCCAAAATGTATTACACCTTTCCAAGGTGACACCTTTAGCATAAACATGTCACCGATCTGAAACTCTAATGGTTTCCTTCGGACATCGGCGTAGCTCTTTTGGCGACTACGGGCAGTTTTCAATCTCTCCTTGATTTGTACTATCTTCTCAATAGTTTCATGTATGATCTCGGGACCAGTTAATTGTTGATCTCCTACTTCGTTCCAACATATAGGGGATATACACTTCCTTCCATATAGTGCTTCGAATGGTGCAGCTTTAATGCTCGCATGATAACTATTATTATACGAGAATTCTGCTAATGGTAGATATTTATCCCATCCGTTTCCAAAATTGATCACACATGCTCTGAGCATGTCTTCAAGAGTCTGAATCGTTCTTTCACTCTGCCCATCGGTTTGCGGATGATATGCAGTGCTCATATCCAAACGAGTTCCCATGGCTTCCTATAGTGATTGCCAGAATTTTGATGTAAATCTACTATCACGATCGGATATAATGGAAATAGGTATTCCATGCCTTGAAACAATTTCATTTATGTATAATCGTAATAGTTTCTCCATTCTATCCGTTTCCTTTATAGGCAAGAAATGTGCAGATTTGGTGAGACGATCAACTATTACCCAAATGGTGTCATAACCCCAGGCAGTCTTAGGTAACTTTGTGATGAAATCCATGGTAATACCATCCCATTTCCATTCTAGGATTTCTGGTTATTGAAGTAACCCTGACGGCTTCTGGTGTTCTGCTTTAACTTTGGAACAAGTTAAACATTCCCCAACATATGTTGCAACGTCTGTATTTAAATTAGGCCACCAATAATGCGTCTTAAGATCTTGGTACATCTTTCCAATTCCAGGATGTATCGAGTATTTTGTCTTATGCGCCTCATTCAATATCAACTTCCTTAATCCACCCAACTTCGGTACCCAAATACGGTTTGCAAAATATCGAATTTCGTCTTCCGGTATAACGAGTTGCTTCTCATACTTCTTCATTATTTCATTTCCTATGTTCTCTTTAGTAAGAGCTTCTCGTTGAGCCTCTTTGATTTGTGAGTTAAGATTCATGCGAATTTTTATGTTCATCGCTCGTACTCGAATTGGCTCTCGTTCCTTTCTGCTTAGAGCGTCGGCCACTACATTCGCTTTCCCGGGATGATAGCGAATCTCACAATCATAGTCGCTTATCAGCTCGACCCACCTACGTTGCCTAATGTTCAGCTGTTTCTGATCAAAAATATGTTGAAGGCTTTTATGATCAGTAAACACATTGCATTTAACCCCATATAAATAGTTTCTCCATATCTTCAATGCAAACACTACTGCTCCCAATTCTAAATCATGTGTCGTATAATTCCGCTCGTGAATCTTCAATTGTCGGGATGCGTATGCTATAACCTTCTTCCGTTGCATAAGGACGCAACCAAAACCTTGTCGCGAAGCGTTACAATATATCTCAAAATCATCGTTCCCTTCAGGTAACGATAAAATAGGCGCTGTAGTCAACTTCTTCTTCAGTAATTGAAATGCACTCTCCTGCTCAGAGGTCCACTCATAGTTCTTCCCTTTTTGCGTTAACGCTGTCAATGAAATGTCCCGTTCATATTGATTATAAACGTTCCATATTAATTGATTTCGTTGCGAGGTTTTGACCTCTATATGAGACGTTTTTCAAAGACTGCATTCATTTTTAAAACAACCATAACCTTTATTTTATCAATAAAGGTTTCAAAGCATTACGTAGATTATCAAATAATGATAATCTAAAATATACTGTTTACACACGACCATTACATAATGGTTTACAATAGAAATATATTACATCGACATATGTTTCTTAAATGTAGTTTTTACACAATATCATACAAACATGGACTCCAAATCTTGTCCTTATTTTAGTATGCAACAGCGGAAGCTCTTAGTATTCACCTGAGAATAAACATGCTTTAAACGTCAACAAAAATGTTGGTGAGTTATAGGTTTAACCTATATATATATCAAATCGTAACAATAGACCACAAGATTTCATATTTCAATACGCATCCCATACATAGAGATAAAAATCATTCATATGGTGAACACCTGGTAACCGACATTAACAAGACGCATATATAAGAATATCCCCATCATTCCGGGACACCCTTCGGATATGATATAAATTTCGAAGTACTAAAGCATCCGGTACTTTGGATGGGGTTTGTTAGGCCCAATAGATCTATCTTTAGGATTCGCGTCAATTAGGGTGTCTGTTCCCTAATTCTTAGATTACCACACTTAATAAAAAGGGGCATATTCAATTTCGATAATTCAACCATAGAATGTAGTTTCACGTACTTGTGTCTATTTTGTAAATCATTTATAAAACCTGCATGTATTCTCATCCCAAAAATATTAGATTTTAAAAGTGGGACTATAACTCACTTTCACAGATTTTTACTTCGTCGGGAAGTAAGACTTGGCCACTGGTCGATTCACGAACCTATAACAAATATGTACATATATATCAAAGTATATTCAAAATATATTTACAACACTTTTAATACATTTTGATGTTTTAAGTTTATTAAGTCAGCTGTCATCGTTAGTAACCTACAACTAGTTGTCCAACGTTAGATGTACAGAAAAAAATTGATATATATTATCTTGAATCAATCCACAACCCAGTGTATACACGTCTCATGCTAGATCACAACTCAAAGTATATATATTTTTGAAATCAACCTCAACCCTGTATAGCTAACTCTCACATTACTGCATATAGAGTGTCTATGGTTGTTCCAAATAATATATACACATGGGTCGATATGATATGTCAAAACATTTATATACGTGTCTATGGTATCCCAAGATTAAATAATATATAAGAATACATGTATAATATAATATAAGTTAGCTAGGATATGATTAATATAGATTTGTTACCAATTTTCACGCTGCTACAACAAGAAAAATTATCCAATCTTGTTTTACCTATAACTTCTTCATTTTAAATCCGTTTTGAGTGAATCAAATTGCTATGGTTTCATATTGAACTCTATTTTTTGAATCTAAACAGAAAAATTATGGGTTTCTAGTTGGAAATATAAGTTACAAGTCTTTTTTGTAAAGGTAGTCATTTCAGTCGAAAGAACGACGTTTAGATGACCATTTTAGAAAACATACTTCCACTTTGAGTTTAATCATGATTTTTGGATATAGTTTCATGTTCATAAGAAAAATAATTTTCCCAGAAGAACAACTTTTAAATCAAAGTTTATCATAGTTTTTAATTAACTAACCCAAAACAGCCCGCGGTGTTACTACGACGGCGTATGTCCGGTTTTACAGTGTTCTTCGTGTTTCCAGGTTTTAAATCATTAAGTTAGCATATCATATAGATATAGAACATGTGTTTAGTTGATTTTAAAAGTCAATTTAGAAGGATTAACTTTTGTTTGCGAACAAGTTTAGAATTAACTAAACTATGTTCTAGTGATTACAAGTTTAAACCTTCGAATAAGATAGCTTTATGTGTATGAATCGAATGATGTTATGAACATCATTACTACCTCAAGTTTTCTGGATAAAGCTACTGGAAATGAGAAAAATGGATCTAGCTTTAAAGGATCCTTGGATGGCTTGAAAGTTCTTGAAGCAGAATCATGACACGAAAACAAGTTCAAGTAAGATTTCCACTCGAAATAAGATTGTTATAGTTATAGAAATTGAATCAAAGTTTGAATATGAGTATTACCTTGTATTAGAAAGATATCTTACTGTAAATAAGAAAGATTTCTTGAGGTTGGATGATCACTCTACAAGATTGGAAGTAAGCTAGCAAACTTGGAAGTATTCTAGATTTTATGAAACTAGAACTTGTAGAATTTATGAAGAACACTTAGAACTTGAAGATAGAACTTGAGAGAGAGATCAATTAGATGAAGAAAATTGAAGAATGAAAGTGTTTGTAGGTGTTTTTGGTCGTTGGTGTATGGATTAGATATAAAGGATATGTAATTTTGTTTTCATGTAAATAAGTCATGAATGATTACTCATATTTTTGTAATTTTATGAGATATTTCATGCTAGTTGTCAAATGATGGTTCCCACATGTGTTAGGTGACTCACATGGGCTGCTAAAAGCTGATCATTGGAGTGTATATACCAATAGTACATACATCTAAAAGCTGTGTATTGTACGAGTACGAATATGGGTGCATACGAGTAGAATTGTTGATGAAACTGAACGAGGATGTAATTGTAAGCATTTTTGTTAAGTAGAAGTATTTTGATAAGCGTCTTGAATTCTTTCAAAAGTGTATGAATACATATTAAAACACTACATGTATATACATTTTAACTGAGTCGTTAAGTCATCGTTAGTCGTTACATGTAAGTGTTGTTTTGAAACCTTTAGGTTAACGATCTTGTTAAATGTTGTTAACCCATTGTTTATTAAATCAAATGAGATGTTAAATTATTACATTATCATGATATCATGATGTATTAATATATATTAATATGATATATATACATTAAATGTCGTTACAACGATAATCGTTACATATATGTCTCGTTTCAAAATCATTAAGTTAGTAGTCTTGTTTTTACATATGTAGTTCATTGTTAATATACTTAATGATATGTTTAATTATCATAATATCATGTTAACTATATATATATATCCATATATATGTCATCATATAGTTTTTACAAGTTTTAACGTTCGTGAATCGCCGGTCAACTTGGGTGGTCAATTGTCTATATGAAACCTATTTCAATTAATCAAGTCTTAACAAGTTTGATTACTTAACATGTTGGAAACACTTAATCATGTAAATAACAATTTCATTTAATATATATATATAAACATGGAAAAGTTCGGGTCACTACAGTACCTACCAGTTAAATAAATTTCGTCCCGAAATTTTAAGCAGTTGGAGGTGTTGACGTATCTTCTGGAAATAAATGCGGGTATTTCTTCTTCATCTGATCTTCTCATTCCCAGGTGAACTCGGGTCCTTTACGAGCATTCCATCGAACCTTAACAATTGGTATCTTGTTTTGCTTAAGTCTTTTAACCTCACGATCCATTATTTCGACGGGTTCTTCGATGAATTGAAGTTTTTCGTTGATTTGGATTTCATCTAATAGAATAGTGAGATCTTCTTTAGCAAAACATTTCTTCAAATTCATGACGTGAAAGGTGTTATGTACAGTCGCGAGTTATTGAGGTAACTCAAGTCGGTAAGCTACTGGTCCGACACGATCAATAATCTTGAATGGTCCAATATACCATGGATTTAATTTCCCTCGTTTACCAAATCAAACAACACCTTTCCAAGGTGCAACCTTAAGCATGACCATCTCTCCAATTTCAAATCCTATATCTTTTCTTTTAATGTCGGCGTAGCTCTTTTGTCGACTTTGGGCGGTTTTCAACCGTTGTTGAATTTGGATGATCTTATCGGTAGTTTCTTGTATTATCTCCGGACCCGTAATCTGTCTATCCCCCACTTCACTCCAACAAATCGGAGACCTGCACTTTCTACCATAAAGTGCTTCAAGCGGTGCCATCTCAATGCTTGAATGATAGCTGTTGTTGTAGGAAAATTCTGCTAACGGTAGATGTCGATCCCAACTGTTTCCAAAATCAATAACACATGCTCGTAGCATGTATTCAAGCGTTTGTATCGTCCTTTCGCTCTGCCCATCAGTTTGTGGATGATAGGCAGTACTCATGTCGAAACGAGTTCCTAATGCTTGCTGTAGTGTCTGTCAGAATCTTGAAATAAATCTGCCATCCCTATCAGAGATAATAGAGATTGGTATTCCATGTCTGGAGACGACTTCCTTCAAATACAGTCGTGCTAACTTCTCCATCTTGTCATCTTCTCTTATTGGCAGGAAGTGTGCTGATTTGGTGAGACGATCAACTATTATCCAAATAGTATCAAAACCACTTGCAGTCCTTGGCAATTTAGTGATGAAATCCATGGTAGTGTTTTTCCCATTTCCATTCCGAGATTTCAGGTTGTTGTAGTAGACCTGATGGTTTCTGATGTTCAGCTTTGACCTTAGAACACGTCAAACATTCTCCTACATATTTAGCAATATCGGCTTTCATACCTAGCCACCAAAAATGTTTCTTAAGATCCTTGTACATCTTCCCCGTTCCAGGATGTATTGAGTATCTGGTTTTATGAGCTTCTCTAAGTACCATTTCTCTCATATCTCCAAATTTTGGTACCCAAATTCTTTCAGCCCTATACCGGGTTCCGTCTTCCCGAATATTAAGATGCTTCTCCGATCCTTTGGGTATTTCATCCTTTAAATTTCCCTCTTTTAAAACTCCTTGTTGCGCCTCCTTTATTTGAGTAGTAAGGTTAGTGTGAATCATTATATTCATAGATTTTACTCGAATGGGTTCTCTGTCCTTTCTGCTCAAGACGTCGGCTACCACATTTACCTTCCCAGGGTGGTAACGAATCTCAAAGTCGTAATCATTCAACAATTCAATCCACCTACGATGCCTCATATTCAGTTGTTTCTGATTAAATATGTGTTGAAGACTTTTGTGGTCAGTATATATAATACTTTTGACCCCATATAAGTAGTGCCTCCAAGTCTTTAATGCAAAAACAACCGCGCCTAATTCCAAATCATGCGTCATATAATTTTGTTCATGAATCTTTAATTGTCTAGACGCATAAGCAATCACCTTCATTCGTTGCATTAATACACAACCGAGACCTTGCTTTGATGCGTCACAATAAATCACAAAATCATCATTCCCTTCAGGCAATGACAATATAGGTGCCGTAGTTAGCTTTTTCTTCAATAATTGAAACGCCTTCTCTTGTTCATCCTTCCATTCAAATTTCTTCCCTTTATGCGTTAATGCAGTCAAGGGTTTTGCTATTTTGGAGAAATCTTGGATGAATCTTCTGTAGTAACCAGCCAATCCTAAAAATTGACGTATATGCTTCGGAGTTTTTGGGGTTTTCTACTTTTCAACGGTTTCGATCTTTGCCGGGTCCACCTGGATACCTTCTTTGTTCACTATGTGACCGAGGAATTGAACTTCTTCCAACTAAAATGCACACTTTGAAAACTTAGCGTACAGTTTTTCTTTCTTCAATACTTCTAGCACTTTTCTCAAATGTTCTTCATGCTCTTGATCATTCTTTGAGTAAATAAGTATGTCATCGATGAAAACAATGAAAAACTTGTCAAGATATAGCCCACACACTCGGTTCATAAGGTCCATGAACACAGCTGGTGCGTTAGTCAATCCAAACGGCATAACCATAAACTCGTAATGACCATAACGCTTCCTAAAAGCAGTTTTTGGAATATCATCCTCCTTTACTCGCATTTGATGATATCCAGAACGTAAATCGATCTTCGAATAAACCGACGAGCCTTGTAGTTGATCAAATAAGTCGTCAATTCTCGGCAGTGGATAACGGTTTTTGATGGTAAGTTTGTTCAACTCTCTGTAGTCAATACACAACCTAAATGTACCATCCTTTTTCTTGACAAACAAAACAGGAGCTCCCCATGGTGATGTGCTTGGTCGAATAAAACCACGTTCTAATAGTTCTTGCAGTTGGCTTTGCAGTTCTTTCATCTCGCTGGGTGCGAGTCTATAAGGAGCACGAGCTATTGGTGCAGCTCCTGGTACAAGATCTATTTGAAATTCAACAGATCGATGTGGAGGTAGTCCCGGTAATTCTTTCGAAAATACATCGGGAAATTCTTTTGCGACGGGAACATCATTGATGCTCTTTTCTTCAGCTTGTACTTTCTCGACGTGTGCTAGAACAGCATAGCAACCTTTTCTTATCAGTTTTTGTGCCTTCAAATTACTAATAAGATGTAGCTTCGTGTTGCCCTTTTCTCCGTACACCATTAAGGGTTCTCCTTCTTCTCGTACAATGCGAATTGCATTTTTATAACATACGATCTCTGCTTTCACCTTCTTCAGCCAGTCCATGCCAACTATTACATCAAAACTCCCTAACTTTACTGGTATCAAATCAATCTTAAATATTTCGCTACCCAGTTTAATTTCTCGATTCCGGCATATATAATCTGCTGAAATTAATTTACCGTTTGCTAATTCGAGTAAAAATTTACTATCCAACGGCGTCAATGGACAACTTAATTTAGCACAAAAATCTCTACTCATATAGCTTCTATCCGCACCCGAATTAAATAAAACGTAAGCAGATTTATTGTCAATAAGAAACGTACCCGTAACAAGCTCCGGGTCTTCCTGTGCCTCTGCCGCATTAATATTGAAAACTCTTCCGCGGCCTTGTCCATTCGTGTTCTCCTGGTTCGGGCAATTTCTAATAATGTGGCCCGGTTTTCCACATTTATAACAAACTACATTGGCATAACTTGCTCCGACACTACTTGCTCTGCCATTACTCGTTCCGACACCATTTGTTCCTTTCGTTCTATTAACCCCTGGTCCATAGACCTCACACTTCGCCGCGCTATGACCATTTCTTTTACACTTGTTGCAAAATTTGGTGCAGAACCCCGAGTGATACTTTTCACACCTTTAGCATAGCTGCTTCTGATTGTTGTTGTTGTTGTTGTTGTTGTTGTTGTTGTTGTTGTTGTTGTTGTTATTGTTGTTGTTGTTGCGGTTGTTATTATTGTTAGGATGATTGTTGTTGTTGTTGTTGTTGTTGTTGTTGCTGTTGTTGTTGCTGTTGCTGTTGCTGTTGCTGTTGCTGTTGTTGTTGTTGTTGTTGTTGTTGTTGTTGTTGTTGTTGTTGTTGTTGTTGTTGTTGTTGTTGTTGTTGTTGTTGTTGTTGTTGTTGTTGTTGTTGTTGTTGTTGTTGTTGTTGTTGTTGTTGTTGTTGTTGGGCCGTTTGTTGTAGTTGCGATTGATGTTGTGATTGTTGGGATAGTTGTTGCGATTATTGTTGTAATTGCTGTTGTTGTTGTATTGGTGATTCTTATCACCGTTTTCCTCCCACTTTCTTTTGACTTGCTTCACATTGGCCTCTTCAGCCGCCTGTTCTTTAATTCTTTCCTCAATCTGGTTCACTAGTTTGTGAGCCATTCTACATGCCTGTTGTATGGAGGCGGGCTCGTGTGAACTTATATCTTCTTGGATTCTTTCCGGTAATCCTTTCACAAATGCGTCGATCTTCTCTTCCTCATCTTCGAACGCTCTCGGACACAATAGGCACAATTCTGTGAATCGTCTTTCGTACGTGGTAATATCAAATCCTTGGGTTCTTAACCCTCTAAGTTCTATCTTGAGCTTATTGACCTAGGTTCTGGGACGGTACTTCTCATTCATCAAGTGCTTGAATGCTGACCACGGTAGTGCGTAAGCATCATCTTGTCCCACTTGCTCTAGATAGGTATTCCACCATGTTAACGCAGTACCTGTGAAGGTATGCGTAGCGTACTTCACTTTGTCCTCTTCAGTACACTTACTTATGGCAAACACCGATTCGACCTTCTCGGTCCACCGTTTCAATTCGATCGGTCCTTCGGTTCCATCAAATTCCAAAGGTTTGCAGGCAGTGAATTCTTTGTAGGTGCATCCTACACGATTTCTTGCACCGTTAGCTGCATTGCTAGATTCGGAGTTATTGTTGGTATGTAGTGCAGCCTGTACTGCGGCTATGTTTGCAGCAAGAAATGTACGAAATTCCTCTTCGCTCATATTCATGGTTTGTCGAGTAGTCGGTGCCATTTCCTTCAAATAGTCAAATGAAACAAGTTAATCATACGGAATATTAAGAGTAGTCAATAGTATCTCGTAGCATAATATGAACTCATTTATAAAAGCTTTTTCTTCATATTAGCATTTTATAAGTTTTAATTCGGGTAGTACCTGTAGTGACCCGAACTATTCCATGTTTATATATATTAATTGAGATTTATATTTACATGATTAAATATTTCCAACATATTAAGCAATCAAACTTGTTAAGACTTGATTAATTGAAATATGTTTCATATAGACAATTGACCACCCAAGTTGACCGGTGATTCACGAACGTTAAAACTTGTAAAAACTATATGATGACATATACATGGATATATATATAGTTAACATGATACTATGATAAGTAAACATATCATTAAGTATATTAACAATGAACTACATATGTAAAAACAAGACTACTAACTTAATGATTTTTAAACGAGACATATATGTAACGATTATCGTTGTAAAGACATTTAATGTATATATATCATATTAAGAGATATTAATACATGATAATATCATGATAATATAATAATTTAAAATCTCATTTGATATTATAAACATTGGGTTAACAACATTTAACAAGATCGTTAACCTAAAGGTTTCAAAACAACACTTACATGTAACGACTAACGATGACTTAACGACTCAGTTAAAATGTATATACATGTAGTGTTTTAATATGTATTTATACACTTTTGAAAGACTTCAATACACTTATCAAAATACTTCTACTTAACAAAAATGCTTACAATTACATCCTCGTTCAGTTTCATCAACAATTCTACTCGTATGCACCCGTATTCGTACTCGTACAATACACAGCTTTTAGATGTATGTACTATTGGTATATACACTCCAATGATCAGCTCTTAGAAGCCCATGTGAGTCACCTAACACATGTGGGAACCATAATTTGGAAACTAGCATGAAATATCTCATAAAATTACAAAAATATGAGTAATCATTCATGACTTATTTACATGAAAACAAAATTACATATCCTTTATATCTAATCCTTACACCAACGACCAAAAACACCTACAAACACTTTCATTCTTTAATTTTCTTCATCTAATTGATCTCTCTCAAGTTCTATCTTCAAGTTCTAAGTGTTCTTCATAAATTCTACAAGTTCTAGTTACATAAAATCAAGAATACTTTCAAGTTTGCTAGCTCACTTCCAATCTTGTAAGGTGATCATCCAACCTCAAGAAATCTTTGTTTCTTACAGTAGGTTATCATTCTAATACAAGGTAATAATCATATTCAAACTTTGGTTCAATTTCTATAACTATAACAATCTTATTTCAAGTGATGATCTTACTTGAACTTGTTTTCGTGTCATGATTCTGCTTCAAGAACTTCGAGCCATCCAAGGATCCGTTGAAGCTAGATCCATTTTACTATTTTCCAGTAGGTTTATCCAAGGAACTTAAGGTAGTAATGATGTTCATAACATCATTCTATTCATACATATAAAGCTATCTTATTCGAAGGTTTAAACTTGTAATCACTAGAACATAGTTTAGTTAATTCTAAACTTGTTCGCAAATAAAATTTAATCCTTCTAAATTGACTTTTAAAATCAACTAAACACATGTTATATATCTATATGATATGCTAACTTAATGATTTAAAACCTGGAAACACGAAAAACACCGTAAAACCGAATTTACGCCGTCGTAGTAACACCGCGGGCTGTTTTGGGTTAGTTAATTAAAAACAATGATAAAATTTGATTTAAAAGTTATTATTATGATAAAATGATTTTTATTATGAACATGAAACTATATCCAAAAATTATGGTTAAACTCAAAGTGGAAGTATGTTTTCTAAAATGGTCATCTAGACGTCGTTCTTTCGACTGAAATGACTACCTTTACAAAAACGACTTGTAACTTATTTTTCCAACTATAAAACTATACTTTTTCTGTTTAGATTCATAAAATATAGTTCAATATGAAACCATAGCAATTTGATTCACTCAAAACGGATTTAAAATGAAGAAGTTATGGGTAAAACAAGATTGGATAATTTTTCTCATTTTAGCTACGTGAAAATTGGTAACAAATCTATTCCAACCATAACTTAATCAACTAGTATTGTATATTATGTAATCTTGAGATACCATAGAAACGTATACAATGTTTCGACCTATCATGTCGACACATCTATATATATTTCGGAACAGCCATAGACACTCTATATGTGAATGTTGGAGTTAGCTATACAGGGTTGAGGTTGATTCCAAAATATATATAGTTTGAGTTGTGATCAATACTGAGATACGTATACACTGGGTCGTGGATTGATTCAAGATAATATTTATCGATTTATTTCTGTACATCTAACTGTGGACAACTAGTTGTAGGTTACTAACGAGGACAGCTGACTTAATAAACTTAAAACATCAAAATATATTAAAAGTGTTGTAAATATATTTTGAACATACTTTGATATATATGTATATATTGTTATAGGTTCGTGAATCAACAGTGGCCAAGTCTTACTTCCCGACGAAGTAAAAATCTGTGAAAGTGAGTTATAGTCCCACTTTTAAAATCTAATATTTTTGGGATGAGAATACATGCAGGTTTTATAAATGATTTACAAAATAGACACAAGTACGTGAAACTACATTCTATGGTTGAATTATCAAAATCGAATATGCCCCTTTTTATTAAGTCTGGTAATCTAAGAATTAGGGAACAGACATCCTAATTGACGTTAATCCTAAAGATAGATCTATTGGGCCTAACAAACCCCATCCAAAGTACCGGATGCTTTAGTACTTCGAAATTTATATCATATCCGAAGGGTGTCCCGGAATGATGGGGATATTCTTATATATGCATCTTGTTAATGTCGGTTACCAGGTGTTCACCATATGAATGATTTTTATCTCTATGTATGGGATGTGTATTGAAATATGAAATCTTGTGGTCTATTGTTACGATTTGATATATATAGGTTAAACCTATAACTCGCCAACATTTTTGTTGACGTTTAAAGCATGTTTATTCTCAGGTGAATACTAAGAGCTTCCGCTGTTGCATACTAAAATAAGGACAAGATTTGGAGTCCATGTTTGTATGATATTGTGTAAAAACTGCATTCAAGAAACTGATTTCGATGTAACATATTTGTATTGTAAACCATTATGTAATGGTCGTGTGTAAACAGGATATTTTAGATTATCATTATTTGATAATCTACGTAAAGCTTTTAAACCTTTATTTATGAAATAAAGGTTATGGTTTGTTTTAAAAATGAATGCAGTCTTTGAAAAACGTCTCATATAGAGGTCAAAACCTCGCAACGAAATCAATTAATATGGAACGTTTTTAATCAATAAGAACGGGACATTTCAGTTGGTATCCGAGCGTTGGTCTTAGAGAACCAGAATTTTGCATTAGTGTGTCTTATCGAGTTTGTTAGGATGCATTAGTGAGTCTGGACTTCGACCGTGTTTACTTGAAAAATGATTGCTTAACGAATTTTGTTGGAAACTATATATTTTTAACATGTGAATATTATGTGATATATTAATCTCTTAACGCGTTTGATATTATGTGATAGATGTCTACCTCTAGAACAAGTCCCATTGACTCACCTAATAATAATGAAGAGTCAAATGTAAATTGGAATGATTCGTGGACTGATTCACAAGTTCCCGAAGAGGAACCGGAAGAAGAGTCGTAACCGGTAGAAGAATCGGAACCGGAAGAAGAATCGGAACCGGATGAAGAAATAGAACCGGTGGGGGAAATAATAAAACGGTTAAGTAAAAGAAAATCCTCAACCAACTGACCAAGGTTAATTATGGTCAATGGTGTTTCCGCCAAGGAAGCAAAATATTGGGAGGATTACCAATTCTCCGATGAATCGGATTTCGACGAGAATTCCGATTATGTTATAGAAATTACCCCAACTGAATTTAAAAAGGCAAAAGAAAATAATAAGGGAAAGGGCATAAAAATAGAGAAATCTAATTCCAACCCCGATGAACTTTATATGTATCGTCAACCCCCGAAGTCCTTAAGTTGTAACAATGACCCGGGAACCTCTAAACCACCAGGTTTTTCTAAACCAATGTGGAAAACGACGGCTCGTATTAGGGGAACATCATATATCCCTAGAAACTTGGCAAAACGAACCAAAACCGAAGAAGAAGAAACAAGCGAGTCAGAATAAGATAGCTGTATTCGTGTGGTGTAATATATGTAATATAGTGTGCTTATGCTTTATGATATATGTAAAAATTGCTTGTATTAATAAGTATTTTTTTTTATGAATCTAACTCTTGTCTATTTTACAGTATAAAAACACAAAATGGATAGACAACCCAATATTTTAAGAGACCTACCCGGAGACATGATTGATGAAATCTTGTCTAGAGTCGGTCAGAATTCTTCGGCACAACTATTTAAGGCGAGATCAGTTTGTAAGACATTCGAAGAACGTTCCAAGAATGCCTTGGTTTATAAAAGGCTTTCGTTCGAAAGATGGGGGATATCACATTGGGAAATCCATAAGTTACGATGTGTTTACTTTGACGCATATATTGCGGGGAACCTAAATGCTATTTTACGCAATGGGTTAAGAAATTATTTTGACTCAATATATCCGAATATTGGACTTCGTGATTTAGAAAAAGCGGCTAACATGAAACATAAAGAAGCATGTTATGCTTACGGATTAGTAATGTTCGCTTCTCACCAAAGTGAGAACAAGAACATCGGGCTACAACTATTAAACAAAACGTTCCCACAAGTGACGGAGTCGGTAATTAGGGTAAGAAATGAGGTTTTTAGATTGTTACGGGACTGTTGGACATTACATAACCCTCGTCCCTTTGACGACGTTACAACACGCTGTCTTATCAACGGCCATAACGGTTATGTTCCACAAGACCAAGGATGGGAAGTAGTCCTAGTAAAACCAGAATGCATGACTTGTTTCTGGACGTATGAATTACATGTCTTTATTGCCTTTGCTGAACGACTTGTGTACTAGCTAGAATTATCTTCACAACTATCTTGTATCAAAGTTATTGTGTGCTATATTTCATGCTTTATGTAAAATAAGCGGTATTGTAAGTTTGTAAAATATTGTATAAAAGTTTGAACGCGAAATATTATTATAATCAGTTTTTCATATAGAATTGTAGTAGTTGAATTGTATATTAGCTACTAAGTATGAACTTAACGGGTAGGTAATACCCGAATTTAAACTTATAAAACGCTAATATGAAGAAAAAGCTTTTATAAATGAGTTCATATTATGC
The DNA here is from genome assembly GCF_046630445.1 of Rutidosis leptorrhynchoides. Classification (NCBI taxonomy): domain Eukaryota; kingdom Viridiplantae; phylum Streptophyta; class Magnoliopsida; order Asterales; family Asteraceae; genus Rutidosis; species Rutidosis leptorrhynchoides. Next base: position 619,053,679 of record NC_092335.1, read on the forward strand.
TACGAAATACTATTAACTACTCTTAATATTCTGTATGATTAACTTGTTCCATTTGACTATTTTGAAGGAAATGGCACCGACTACTCGACACACCGTGAATTTGAATGAAGAGGAATTCCGTACTTTTCTAGCTTCAAACATAGCCGCAGTAGAGGCTGCGCTACATACCAACAATAACCTTGGATCTAGCAGTACAGGAAATCGTGTAGGATGCACCTACAAAGAATTCACTGCCTGCAAACCTTTGGAATTTGATGGAACCGAAGGACCGATCGGATTGAAACGGTGGACTGAGAAGGTCGAATCGGTGTTTGCCATAAGTAAGTGTACTGAAGAGGAAAAAGTGAAGTACGCTACGCATACCTTCACAGGTTCTGCGTTAACATGGTGGAATACCTATCTAGAGCAAGTGGGACAAGACGATGCGTACGCACTACCGTGGTCAGCATTCAAGCACTTGATGAACGAGAAGTACCGTCCCAGAACCGAGGTCAATAAGCTCAAGACAGAACTTAGAGGGTTACGAACCCAAGGATTTGATATTACCACGTACGAAAGACGATTCACAGAATTGTGCCTATTGTGTCCGGGAGCATTCGAAGATGAGGAAGAGAAGATCGACGCGTTTGTGAAAGGATTACCGAAAAGAATCCAAGAAGATATAAGTTCACACGAGCCCGCCTCCATACAACAGGTATGTAGAATGGCTCACAAACTAGTGAACCAGATTGAAGAAAGAATTAAAGAACAGACTGCTGAAGAGGCCAATGTGAAGCAAGTCAAAAGAAAGTGGGAGGAAAACGGTGATAAGAATCACCAATACAACAACAACAGCAATTACAACAATAATCGCAACAATTATCCCAACAATCGCAACATCAATCGCAACTACAACAAACAGCCCAACAACAACAACAACAACAACAACAACAACAGCAACTACAACAATCATCCCAACAACAATAATAACCGCAACAACAACAACAATCAGAAGCAGCTATGCCAAAGGTGTGAAAAGTATCACTCGGGGTTCTGCACCAAATTTTGCAACAAGTGTAAAAGAAATGGTCATAGCGCGGCAAAGTGTGAGGTCTACGGACCAGGGGTTAATAGAACGAAAGGAACAAATGGTGTCAGAACGAGTAATGGCAGAGCAAGTAGTGTCGGAGCAAGTTATGCCAATGTAGTTTGTTATAAATGTGGAAAACCGGGCCACATTATTAGAAATTTCCCGAACCAGGAGAACACGAATGGACAAGGCCGCGGAAGAGTTTTCAATATTAATGCTGCAGAGGCACAGGAAGACCCGGAGCTTGTTACGGGTACGTTTCTTATTGACAATAAATCTGCTTACGTTTTATTTGATTCGGGTGCGGATAGAAGCTATATGAATAGAGATTTTTGTGCTAAATTAAGTTGTCCATTGAAGCCTTTGGATAGTAAATTTTTACTCGAATTAGCAAATGGTAAATTAATTTCAGCAGATAATATATGTTGGAATCGAGAAATTAAACTGGTTAGCGAAACATTTAAGATTGACTTGATACCAGTAGAGTTAGGGAGTTTTGATGTGATAATCGGTATGGACTGGTTGAAAGAAGTGAAAGCAGAGATCGTTTGTTACAAAAATGCAATTCGCATTATACGAGAAAAAGGAAAACCCTTAATGGTGTACGGAGAAAAGGGCAACACGAAGCTACATCTTATTAGTAATTTGAAGGCACAAAAACTAATAAGAAAAGGTTGCTATGCTGTTCTAGTACACGTCGAGAAAGTACAAACTGAAGAAAAGAGCATCAATGATGTTCCCGTCGCAAAAGAATTTCCCGATGTATTTCCGAAAGAATTACCGGGATTACCCCCACATCGATCCGTTGAATTTCAAATAGATCTTGTACCAGGAGCTGCACCAATAGCTCGTGCTCCTTACAGACTCAAACCCAGCGAGATGAAAGAACTGCAAAGCCAATTACAAGAACTTTTAAAGCGTGGTTTCATTCGACCAAGCACATCACCGTGGGGAGCTCCTGTTTTGTTTGTCAAGAAGAAAGATGGTACATTCAGGTTGTGTATCGACTATTGAGAGTTGAACAAACTTACCATCAAGAACTGCTACCCACTACCGAGAATCGACGACTTATTTGATCAACTACAAGGCTCGTCTGTTTATTCAAAGATTGACTTACGTTCCGGGTATCATCAAATGTGGGTGAAAGAAGATGATATTCCAAAGACTGCTTTCAGAACACGTTACGGTCATTACGAGTTTATGGTCATGCCGTTTGGTTTAACTAATGCACCAGCTGTGTTCATGGACCTTATGAACCGAGTGTGTGGACCATACCTTGACAAGTTTATCATTGTTTTCATTGATGACATACTTATTTACTCAAAGAATGACCAAGAACACGGTGAACATTTGAGAAAGGTGTTAGAAGTATTGAGGAAGGAAGAATTGTACGCTAAATTTTCAAAGTGTGCATTTTGGTTGGAAGAAGTTCAATTCCTCGGTCACATAGTGAACAAAAAAGGTATTAAGGTGGATCCGGCAAAGATAGAAACTGTTGAAAAGTGGGAAACCCCGAAAACTCTGAAACACATACGCCAGTTTTTAGGACTAGCTGGTTACTACAGAAGGTTCATCCAAGACTTTTCCAGAATAGCAAAACCCTTGATTGCATTAACGCATAAAGGGAAGAAATTTGAATGGAAGGATGAACAAGAGAAAGCGTTTCAGTTATTGAAGAAAAAGCTAACTACGGCACCTATATTGTCATTGCCTGAAGGGAATGATGATTTTGTAATTTATTGTGACGCATCAAAGCAAGGTCTCGGTTGTGTATTAATGCAACGAACGAAGGTGATTGCTTATGCGTATAGACATTTGAAGATTCACGAGCAAAATTATACGACGCATGATTTGGAATTAGGCGCGGTTGTTTTTGCATTAAAGACTTGGAGGCACTACTTATATGGGGTCAAAAGTATTATATATACCGACCACAAAAGTCTTCAACACATATTTAATCAGAAACAACTGAATATGAGGCAGCGTAGGTGGATTGAATTGTTGAATGATTACGACTTTAAGATTCGTTACCACCCGGGGAAGGCAAATGTGGTAGCCGATGCCTTGAGCAGGAAGGACAGAGAACTCATTCGAGTAAAATCTATGAATATAATGATTCATAATAATCTTACTACTCAAATAAAGGAGGCGCAACAAGGAGTTTTAAAAGAGGGAAATTTAAAGGATGAAATACCCAAAGGATCGGAGCAGCATCTTAATATTCGGGAAGACGGAACCCGGTATAGGGCTGAAAGGATTTGGGTACCAAAATTTGGAGATATGAGAGAAATGGTACTTAGAGAAGCTCATAAAACCAGATACTCAATACATCCTGGAACGGGGAAGATGTACAAGGATCTCAAGAAACATTTTTGGTAGCCGGGTATGAAAGACGATGTTGCTAAATACGTAGGAGAATGTTTGACGTGTTCTAAGGTCAAAGCTGAGCATCAGAAACCATCAGGTCTACTTCAACAACTAGAAATCCCAGAATGGAAATGGGAAAACATTACCATGGATTTCATCACTAAATTGCCAAGGACTGCAAGTGGTTTTGATACTATTTGGGTACTAGTTGATCGTCTCACCAAATCAGCACACTTCCTGCCAATAAGAGAAGATGACAAGATGGAGAAGTTAGCACGACTGTATTTGAAGGAAGTCGTCTCCAGACATGGAATACCAATCTCTATTATCTCTGATAGGGATGGCAGATTTATTTCAAGATTCTGGCAGACATTACAGCAAGCATTAGGAACTCGTCTAGACATGAGTACTGCCTATCATCCACAAACTGATGGGCAGAGCGAAAGGATGATACAAACGCTTGAAGTCATGCTACGAGCATGTGTTATTGATTTCGGAAACAGTTGGGATCGACATCTACCGTTAGCAGAATTTTTCTACAACAACAGCTACCATTCAAGCATTGAGATGGCGCCGTTTGAAGCACTTTATGGTAGAAAGTGCAGGTCTCCGATTTGTTGGAGTGACGTGGGAGATAGACAAATTACGGGTCTGGAGATTATACAAAAAACTACCGAGAAGATCATCCAAATTCAACAACGGTTGAAAACCGCCCAAAGTCGACAAAAGAGCTACGCTGACATTAAAAGAAAAGATATAGAATTTGAAATTGGAGAGACGGTCATGCTTAAAGTTACACCTTGGAAAGGCGTTGTTCGATTTGGTAAACGAGGGAAATTAAATCCAAGGTATATTGGACCATTCAAGATTATTGATCGTGTCGGACCAGTAGCTTACCGACTTGAGTTACCTCAACAACTCGCGGCTGTACATAATACTTTCCACGTCTCGAATTTGAAGAAATGTTTTGCTAAAGAAGATCTCACTATTCCGTTAGATGAAATCCAAATCAACGAAAAACCCTTGACTGCATTTTGGTTGGAAGAAGTTCAATTCCTCAGTCACATAGTGAACAAAAAAGGTATTAAGGTGGATCCGGCAAAGATAGAAACTGTTGAAAAGTGGGAAACCCCGAAAACTCCGAAACACATACGCCAGTTTTTAGGACTAGCTGGTTACTACAGAAGGTTCATCCAAGACTTTTCCAGAATAGCAAAACCCTTGACTGCATTAACGCATAAAGGGAAGAAATTTGAATGGAAGGATGAACAAGAGAAAGCGTTTCAGTTATTGAAGAAAAAGCTAACTACGGCACCTATATTGTCATTGCCTGAAGGGAATGATGATTTTGTGATTTATTGTGACGCATCAAAGCAAGGTCTCGGTTGTGTATTAATGCAACGAACGAAGGTGATTGCTTATGCGTCTAGACAATTGAAGATTCACGAGCAAAATTATACGATGCATGATTTGGAATTAGGCGCGGTTGTTTTTGCATTAAAGACTTGGAGGCACTACTTATATGGGGTCAAAAGCATTATATATACCGACCACAAAAGTCTTCAACACATATTTAATCAGAAACAACTGAATATGAGGCAGCGTAGGTGGATTGAATTGTTGAATGATTATGACTTTGAGATTCGTTACCACCCGGGGAAGGCAAATGTGGTAGCCGATGCCTTGAGCAGGAAGGACAGAGAACTCATTCGAGTAAAATCTATGAATATAATGATTCATAATAACCTTACTACTCAAATAAAGGAGGCGCAACAAGGAGTTTTAAAAGAGGGAAATTTAAAGGATGAAATACCCAAAGGATCGGAGCAGCATCTTAATATTCGGGAAGACGGAACCCGGTATAGGGCTGAAAGGATTTGGGTACCAAAATTTGGAGATATGAGAGAAATGGTACTTAGAGAAGCTCATAAAACCAGATACTCAATACATCCTGGAACGGGGAAGATGTACAAGGATCTCAAGAAACATTTTTGGTAGCAGGGTATGAAAGCCGATGTTGCTAAATAAGTAGGAGAATGTTTGACGTGTTCTAAGGTCAAAGCTGAGCATCAGAAACCATCAGGTCTACTTCAACAACTAGAAATCCCAGAATGGAAATGGGAAAACATTACCATGGATTTCATCACTAAATTGCCAAGGACTGCAAGTGGTTTTGATACTATTTGGGTAATAGTTGATCGTCTCACCAAATCAGCACACTTCCTGCCAATAAGAGAAGATGACAAGATGGAGAAGTTAGCACGACTGTATTTGAAGGAAGTCGTCTCCAGACATGGAATACCAATCTCTATTATCTCTGATAGGGATGGCAGATTTATTTCAAGATTCTGGCAGACATTACAGCAAGCATTAGGAACTCGTCTAGACATGAGTACTGCCTATCATCCACAAACTGATGGGCAGAGCGAAAGGATGATACAAACGCTTGAAGTCATGCTACGAGCATGTGTTATTGATTTCGGAAACAGTTGGGATCGACATCTACCGTTAGCAGAATTTTTCTACAACAACAGCTACCATTCAAGCATTGAGATGGCGCCGTTTGAAGCACTTTATGGTAGAAAGTGCAGGTCTCCGATTTGTTGGAGTGACGTGGGAGATAGACAAATTACGGGTCCGGAGATTATACAAGAAACTACCGAGAAGATCATCCAAATTCAACAACGGTTGAAAACCGCCCAAAGTCGACAAAAGAGCTACGCTGACATTAAAAGAAAAGATATAGAATTTGAAATTGGAGAGATGGTCATGCTTAAAGTTACACCTTGGAAAGGCGTTGTTCGATTTGATAAACGAGGGAAATTAAATTCAAGGTATATTGGACCATTCAAGATTATTGATCGTGTCGGACCAGTAGCTTACCGACTTGAGTTACCTCAACAACTCGCGGTTGTACATAACACTTTCCACGTCTCGAATTTGAAGAAATGTTTTGCTAAAGAAGATCTCACTATTCTGTTAGATGAAATCCAAATCAACGAAAAACTCCAATTCATCGAAGAACCCGTCGAAATAATGGATCGTGAGGTTAAAAGACTTAAGCAAAACAAGATACCAATTCTTAAGGTTCGATGGAATTCTCGTAGAGGACCCGAGTTCACCTGGGAGCATGAAGATCAGATGAAGAAGAAATACCCGCATCTATTTCCAGAAGATTCGTCAACACCTTCAACAGCTTAAAATTTCGGGGCGAAATTTATTTAACGGGTAGGTACTGTAGTGACCCGAACTTTTCCATGTTTATATATATTAATTGAGATTGATATTTACATGATTAAATGTTTCCAACATGTTAAGCAATTAAACTTGTTAAGACTTGATTAATTGAAATATGTTTCATATAGACAATTGACCACCCAAGTTGACCGGTGATTCACGAACGTTAAAACTTGTAAAAACTATATGATGACATATATATGGATATATATATATATTTAACATGATACTATGATAAGTAAACATATCATTAAGTATATTAACAATGAACTACATATGTAAAAACAAGACTACTAACTTAATGATTTTTAAACGAGACATATATGTAACGATTATCGTTGTAAAGATATTTAATGTATATATATATATATCATATTAAGAGATATTCATACATGATAATATCATGATAATATAATAATTTAAAATATCCCATTTGATATTATAAACATTGGGTTAACAACATTTAACAAGATCGTTAACCTAAAGGTTTCAAAACAACACTTACATGTAACGACTAACGATGACTTAACGACTCAGTTAAAATGTATATACATGTAGTGTTTTAATATGTATTTATACACTTTTGAAAGACTTCAATACACTTATCAAAATACTTCTACTTAACAAAAATGCTTACAATTACATCCTCGTTCAGTTTCATCAACAATTCTACTCGTATGCACCCGTATTCGTACTCGTACAATACACAGCTTTTAGATGTATGTAGTATTGGTATATACACTCCAACGATCAGCTCTTAGCAGCCCATGTGAGTCACCTAACACATGTGGGAACCATCATTTGGCAACTAGCATGAAATATCTCATAAAATTACAAAAATATGAGTAATCATTCATGACTTATTTACATGAAAATAAAATTACATATCCTTTATATCTAATCCATACACCAACGACCAAAAACACCTACAAACACTTTCATTCTTCAATTTTCTTCATCTAATTGAACTCTCTCAAGTTCTATCTTCAAGTTCTAAGTGTTCTTCATAAATTCTACAAGTTCTAGTTACATAAAATCAAGAATACTTTCAAGTTTGCTAGCTCACTTCCAATCTTGTAAGGTGATCATCCAACCTCAAGAAATCTTTGTTTCTTACAGTAGGTTATCATTCTAATACAAGGTAATAATCATATTTAAACTTTGGTTCAATTTCTATAACTATAACAATCTTATTTCAAGTGATGATCTTACTTGAACTTGTTTTCGTGTCATGATTCTGCTTCAAGAACTTCGAGCCATCCAAGGATCCGTTGAAGCTAGATCCATTTTTCTCTTTTCCAGTAGGTTTATCCAAGGAACTTAAGGTAGTAATGATGTTCATAACATCATTCGATTCATACATATAAAGCTATCTTATTCGAAGGTTTAAACTTGTAATCACTAGAACATAGTTTAGTTAATTCTAAACTTGTTCGCAAATAAAAGTTAATCCTTCTAACTTGACTTTTAAAATCAACTAAACACATGTTCTATATCTATATGATATGCTAACTTAATGATTTAAAACCTGGAAACACGAAAAACACCGTAAAACCGGATTTACGCCGTCGTAGTAACACTGTGGGCTGTTTTGGGTTAGTTAATTAAAAACTATGATAAACTTTGATTTAAAAGTTGTTATTCTGATAAAATGATTTTTATTATGAACATGAAACTATATCCAAAAATTATGGTTAAACTCAAAGTGGAAGTATGTTTTCTAAAATGGTCATCTAGACGTCGTTCTTTCGACTGAAATGACTACCTTTACAAAAATGACTTGTAACTTATTTTTTCGACTATAAACCTATACTTTTTCTGTTTAGATTCATAAAATAGAGTTCAATATAAAATCATAGCAATTTGATTCACTCAAAACGGATTTAAAATGAAGAAGTTATGGGTAAAACAAGATTGGATAATTTTTCTCATTTTAGCTACGTGAAAATTGGTAACAAATCTATTCCAACCATAACTTAATCAACTTGTATTGTATATTATGTAATCTTGAGATACCATAGACACGTATACAATATTTCGATCTATCATGTCGACACATCTATATATATTTCGGAACAGCCATAGACACTCTATATGTGAATGTTGGAGTTAGCTATACAGGGTTGAGGTTGATTCCAAAATATATATAGTTTAAGTTGTGATCAATACTGAGATACGTATACACTGGGTCGTGGATTGATTCAAGATAATATTTATCGATTTATTTCTGTACATCTAACTGTGGACAACTAGTTGTAGGTTACTAACGAGGACAGCTGACTTAATAAACTTAAAACATCAAAATATATTAAAAGTGTTGTAAATATATTTTGAACATACTTTGATATATATGTATATATTGTTATAGGTTCGTGAATCAACAGTGGCCAAGTCTTACTTCCCGACAAAGTAAAAATCTATGAAAGTGAGTTATAGTCCCACTTTTAAAATCTAATATTTTTGGGATGAGAATACATGCAGGTTTTATAAATGATTTACAAAATAGACACAAGTACGTGAAACTACATTCTATGGTTGAATTATCGAAATCGAATATGCCCCTTTTTATTAAGTCTGATAATCTAAGAATTAGGGAACAGACACCCTAATTGACGCGAATCCTAAAGATAGATCTATTGGGCCTAACAAACCCCATCCAAAGTACCGGATGCTTTAGTACTTCGAAATTTATATCATATCCGAAGGGTGTCCCGGAATGATGGGGATATTCTTATATATGCATCTTGTTAATGTCGGTTACCAGGTGTTCACCATATGAATGATTTTTATCTCTATGTATGGGATGTGTATTGAAATATGAAATCTTGTGGTCTATTGTTAGGATTTGATATATATAGGTTAAACCTATAACTCACCAACATTTTTGTTGACGTTTAAAGCATGTTTATTCTCAGGTGAATACTAAGAGCTTCCCCTGTTGCATACTAAAATAAGGACAAGATTTGGAGTCCATGTTTGTATGATATTGTGTAAAAACTGCATTCAAGAAACTGATTTCGATGTAACATATTTGTATTGTAAACCAATATGTAATGGTCGTGTGTAAACAGGATATTTTAGATTATCATTATTTGATAATCTACGTAAAGCTTTTTAAACCTTTATTTATGAAATAAAGGTTATGGTTTGTTTTAAAAATGAATGCAGTCTTTGAAAAACGTCTCATATAGAGGTCAAAACCTCGCAACGAAATCAATTAATATGGAACATTTTTAATCAATAAGAACGGGACATTTCAGTACCTACCCGTTAAGTTCATACTTAGTAGCTAATATACAATTCAACTACTACAATTCTATATGAAAAACTGATTATAATAATATTTCGCGTTCAAACTTTTACACAATATTTTACAAACTTACAATACCGCTTATTTTACATATAGCATGAAATATAGCACACAATAACTTTGATACAAGATAGTTGTGAAGATAATTCTAGCTAGTACACAAGTCGTTCAGCAAAGGCAATAAAGACATGTAATTCATACGTCCAGAAATAAGTCATGCATTCTGGTTTTACTAGGACTACTTCCCATCCTTGGTCTTGTGGAACATAACCGTTATGGCCGTTGATAAGATAGCATGTTGTAACGTCGTCATAGGGACGAGGGTTACGTAATGTCCAACAGTCCCGTAACAATCTAAAAACCTCATTTCTTACCCCAATTACCGACTCCGTCACTTGTGGGAACGTTTTGTTTAATAGTTGTAGCCCGATGTTCTTGTTCTCACTTTGGTGAGAAGCGAAAATTACTAACCAGTAAGCATAACATGCTTCTTTATGTTGCATGTTAGCCGCTTTTTCTAAATCACGAAGTCCTATATTCGGATATATTGAGTCAAAATAATTTCTTAACCCGTTGCGTAAAATAGCATATGGGTTCCCCGCAATATATGCGTCAAAGTAAACACATCGTAACTTATGGATTTCCCAATGTGATATCCCCCATCTTTCGAACGAAAGCCTTTTATAAACCAAGGAATTCTTGGAACGTTCTTCGAATGTCTTACAAACTGATCTCGCCTTAAATAGTTGTGCCGAGGAATTCTGACCGACTCTAGACAAGATTTCATCAATCATGTCTCCAGGTAGGTCTCTTAAAATATTGGGTTGTCTATCCATTTTGTGTTTTTATACTGTAAAATAGACAAGAGTTAGATTCATAAAAAAAATACTTATTAATACAAGCAATTTTTACATATATCATAAAGCATAAGCACACTATATTACATATATTACACCACACGAATACAACTATCTTATTCCGACTCGCTCGTTTCTTCTTCTTCGATTTTGGTTCGTTTTGCCAAGTTTCTAGGGATATATGATGTTCCCCTAATACGAGCCGTCGTTTTCTACATTGGTTTAGAAAAACCTGGTGGTTTAGAGGTTCCTGGGTTATTGTCACAACTTAAGAAATACGGGTGTCGACGAAACATATAAAGTTCATCGGGTTTGGAATCAAATTTCTCTATTTTTATGCCCTTTCCCTTATTGTTCTCTTTTGCCTTATTAAATTGTGTTGGGGTAATTTCTATAACATCATCGGAATCCTTGTCGCGATCCGATTCATCAGAGAATTGGTAATCCTCTCAATACTTTGCTTCCTTGGCGGAAACACCATTGACCACAATTAACTTTGGTCGGTTGGTTGATGATTTTCTTCTACTTAACCGTTTTATTATTTCCCCCACTGGTTCTATTTCTTCTTCCGGTTCCGATTCTTCTTCCGGTTCCGACTCTTCTTCCGGTTCCTCTTCGGGAACTTGTGAATCAGTCCACGAATCATTCTAATTTACATTTGAATCTTCATTATTATTAGGTGAGTCAATGGGACTTGTTCTAGAGGTAGACATCTATCACATAATATCAAACACGTTAAGAGATTAATATATCACATAATATTCACATGTTAAAAATATATAGTTTCCAACAAAATTTGTTAAGCAATCATTTTTCAAGTAAACACGGTCGAAGTCCAGACTCACTAATGCATCCTAACAAACTTGATAAGATACACTAATGCAAAATTCTGGTTCTCTAAGACCAATGCTCGGATACCAACTGAAATGTCCCGTTCATATTGATTATAAACGTTCCATATTAATTGATTTCGTTGCGAGGTTTTGACCTCTATATGAGACGTTTTTCAAATACTGCATTCATTTTTAAAACAACCATAACCTTTATTTTATCAATAAAGGTTTCAAAAGCATTACGTAGATTATCAAATAATGATAATCTAAAATATACTGTTTACACACGACCATTACATAATGGTTTACAATAGAAATATATTACATCGACATATGTTTCTTAAATGCAGTTTTTATACAATATCATACAAACATGGACTCCAAATCTTGTCCTTATTTTAGTATGCAACAGCGGAAGCTCTTAGTATTCACCTGAGAATAAACATGCTTTAAACGTCAACAAAAATGTTGGTGAGTTATAGGTTTAACCTATATATATATATATATATATATATATATATATATATATATATATATATATATATATATATATATATATATATATATATATATATATATATCAAATCGTAACAATAGACCACAAGATTTCATATTTCAATACGCATCCCATACATAGAGATATAAATCATTCATATGGTGAACACCTGGTAACCGACATTAATAAGATGCATATATAAGAATATCCCCATCATTCCGGGACACCCTTCGGATATGATATAAATTTCGAAGTACTAAAGCATCCAGTACTTTAGATGGGGTTTGTTAGGCCCAATAGATCTATCTTTAGGATTCACGTCAATTAGGGTGTCTGTTCCCTAATTCTTAGATTACCAGACTTAATAAAAAGGGTCATATTCAATTTCGATAATTCAACCATAGAATGTAGTTTCACGTACTTGTGTCTATTTTGTAAATCATTTATAAAACCTGCATGTATTCTCATCCCAAAAATATTAGATTTTAAAAGTGGGACTATAACTCACTTTCACAGATTTTTACTTCGTCGGGAAGTAAGACTTGGCCACTGGTCGATTCACGAACCTATAACAAATATGTACATATATATCAAAGTATATTCAAAATATATTTACAACGCTTTTAATACATTTTGATGTTTTAAGTTTATTAAGTCAGCTGTCCTCGTTAGTAACCTACAACTAGTTGTCCAACGTTAGATGTACAGAAAAAAATTGATATATATTATCTTGAATCAATCCACGACCCAGTGTATACACGTCTCAGGCTAGATCACAACTCAAAGTATATATATTTTTGGAATCAACCTCAACCCTGTATAGGTAACTCCCACATTACTGCATATAGAGTGTCTATGGTTGTTCCAAATAATATATACACATGGGTCGATATGATATGTCAAAACATTTGCATACGTGTCTATGGTATCCCAAGATTACATAATATATTAGAATACATGTATAATACAATATAAGTTAGCTAGGGTATGATTAATATAGATTTGTTACCAATTTTCACGCTGCTACAACAAGAAAAATTATCCAATCTTGTTTTACCCATAACTTCTTCATTTTAAATCCGTTGTGAGTGAATCAAATTGCTATGGTTTCATATTGAACTCTATTTTATGAATCTAAACAGAAAATGTATAGGTTTCTAGTCAGAAATATAAGTTACAAGTCGTTTTTGTAAAGGTTGTCATTTCAGTCGAAAGAACGACGTCTAGATGACCATTTTAGAAAACATACTTCCACTTTGAGTTTAATCATGATTTTTGGATATAGTTTCATGTTCATAAGAAAAATCATTTTCCCAGAAGAACAACTTTTAAATCAAAGTTTATCATAGTTTTTAATTAACTAACCCAAAACAGCCCGCGGTGTTACTACGACGGCGTATGTCCGGTTTTACAGTGTTCTTCGTGTTTTCAGGTTTTAAATCATTAAGTTAGCATATCATATAGATATAGAACATGTGTTTAGTTGATTTTAAAAGTCAAGTTAGAAGGATTAACTTTTGTTTGCGAACAAGTTTAGAATTAACTAAACTATGTTCTAGTGATTACAAGTTTAAACCTTCGAATAAGATAGCTTTATATGTATGAATCGAATGATGTTATGAACATCATTACTACCTCAAGTTTTCTGGATAAAGCTACTGGAAATGAGAAAAATGGATCTAGCTTTAAAGGATCCTTGGATGGGTTGAAAGTTCTTGAAGCAGAATCATGACACGAAAAAAAGTTCAAGTAAGATTTCCACTCGAAATAAGATTGTTATAGTTATAGAAATTGAATCAAAGTTTGAATATGAGTATTACCTTGTATTAGAAAGATATCTTACTGTAAATAAGAAAGATTTCTTGAGGTTGGATGATCACTCTACAAGATTGGAAGTAAGCTAGCAAACTTGCAAGTATTCTAGATTTTATGAAACTAGAACTTGTAGAATTTATGAAGAACACTTAGAACTTGAAGATAGAACTTGAGAGAGATCAATTAGATGAAGAAAATTGAAGAATGAAAGTGTTTTTAGGTGTTTTTGGTCGTTGGTGTATGGATTAGATATAAAGGATATGTAATTTTGTTTTCATGTAAATAAGTCATGAATGATTACTCATATTTTTGTAATTTTATGAGATATTTCATGCTAGTTGCCAAATGATGGTTCCCACATGTGTTAGGTGACTCATATGGGCTGCTAAGAGCTGATCATTGGAGTGTATATACCAATAGTACATACATCTAAAAGCTGTGTATTGTACGAGTACGAATACGGGTGCATACGAGTAGAATTGTTGATGAAACTGAACGAGGATGTAATTGTAAGCATTTTTGTTAAGTAGAAGTATTTTGATAAGTATCTTGAAGTCTTTCAAAAGTGTATGAATACATATTAAAACACTACATGTATATACATTTTAACTGAGTCGTTAAGTCATCGTTAGTCGTTACATGTAAGTGTTGTTTTTAAACATTTAGGTTAACGATCTTGTTAAATGTTGTTAACCTATTGTTTATTAAATCAAATGAGATGTTAAATTATTACATTATCATGATATCATGATGTATTAATATATCTTAATATGATATATATACATTAAATGTCGTTACAACGATAATCGTTACATATATGTCTCGTTTCAAAATCATTAAGTTAGTAGTCTTGTTTTTACATATGTAGTTCATTGTTAATATACTTAATGATATATTTACTTATCAAAATATCATTTTAACTATATATATATATATCCATATATATGTCATCATATAGTTTTTACAAGTTTTAACGTTCGTGAATTGCCGGTCAACTTGGGTGGTCAATTGTCTATATGAAACCTATTTTAATTAATCAAGTCTTAACAAGTTTGATTGCTTAACATATTGGAAACACTTAATCATGTAAATAACAATTTCATTTAATATATATATATAAACATGGAAAACTTCGGGTCACTACAGTCAACGGCTTAGCTATTTGAGAAAAATCTTGAATAAACCTTCTATAATAACCAGCTAAACCCAAAAATTGGCGTATCTGCGTTGGTGTCTTAGGAGTCTCCCATTTTTCAATGGCCTCAATTTTAGCTGGATCAACCTGAATTCCTTTGCTACTAACAACGTGGCCAAGAAATTGCACTTCTTTCAACCAAAAAGCACACTTAGAAAATTTGGCATATAGCTGTTCTTTTCTTAACAACTCTAATATCAACCTTAAATGCTGCTCATGCTCTTGCTCACTCTTTGAATAGATAAGAATATCGTTAATGAAAATGATAACAAACTTATCTAAATACGGACTACAAACTCGATTTATGAGGTCCATGAATACAGCTGGCGCATTTGTCAATCCAAACGGCATGACCAAAAATTCGTAATGACCATAACGTGTCCGAAAAGCAGTTTTCGGAATATCTTCTTCTTTGACACGTAGTTGATGATAGCCCGATCTTAAGTCGATTTTCGAGTACACACATGATCCTTGCAGTTGATCAAATAAGTCGTAAATTCTCGGTAGTAGATACCGATTCTTGATAGTTAACTTATTTAATTCACGATAATCTATACACATCCTAAAAGATCCATCTTTCTTTTTAACAAATAAAATTGGAGCTCCCCACGGTGAAGTACCTGGTCGTATGAATCCTCGGTCCAGTAATTCTTTTAACTGGCTCTGAAGTTCTTTTAACTCAGACGGTGCATGTCTATATGGAGCACGGGCAACCGGTGCAGCTCCTGGTACAAGATCTATTTGAAATTCTACAGACCTGAAAGGGGGTAGTCCCGGTAATTCTTCCAGAAAAACCTCGGGAAAGTCTTTTACTACATTTACATCGTTGATATTCTTCTCCTTTTCTTCAACTTTCTTTACATGTGCTAGGATGGCATAACATCCTTTTTCTAAGTACTTTCGAGCTTTCAAACAGCTAATGAGATTTAGGTTTGGGTTACCTTTATCTCCGTAAATCATTATCATTGATTTATCCTTTCGAGGAATATGAATTGCCTTTTCAGCACACACCATTTCGACTCCTACTTTGGACATCCAGTCCATGCCGATAATTACGTCAAAACTTCCTAATTCTATGGGTATCAAATCAATCTTGAATGTTTCTCCGACTAAATTTATTTTACAATCACGGCAAAATTTATCGGCTTTAATTAGTTTACCATTAGCTAACTCAATCATGTACTTAGCATCTAGAGGTAATGATGAACAATTCAATTTAGCGTAAAAGTCTCTACACACATAACTTCTATCGGCACCAGTATCAAATATAATAGATGCTGATAAGTTATTAATGATAAACGTACCCGTAACAAGCTCCGGGTCTTCACACGCCTCTCTAGCATTAATAATAAATGCTCTTCCTCGTGCATATCCGTTATTCTTCTATGAATTCGGGCACTGGCTCTTATAATGACCCTGTTTCCCACACCCATAACAAGTAACAGTGGCCAAGGTAGTTCTATTTGCATTGGTGGCAGGAGTCTTGGTGCCATTGGTATTTGTAAAAGGAATCCTACAATCTTCAGCAAGATGACCCCTTCGATTACATTTATCGCACACCACATTACAATAACCAGAGTGATGTTTGTGGCATCTGTTACATAAAGGATTTCGTCCTTTGTAACCTGAGCTTGAACCACTACCCACACCTTGCGTGGTTTCTTGTTTCTTGTTGGATTGTTGATTACCTTCCCACTTTCTTTTGTTCTCCGATGTCTTGACATCAGTGTTCTTATCCAGAATAATCTGGTCCATCAACTCGTTTGCCATAGTGATGGCTTCATGAATAGTCTTGGGTTTCGATGCTGTAACATTTGCTTTGACATTTTTAGGCAAACCATCTTTGTACAGTTCTATCTTCCGTTCTTCGGTTGGTACCAATTCGGGACATAGCAAAGCTAATTCCATGAATCGCTGATTGTAGTTGGTGAGTTCAGTACCAACAACTTTCAGGCTTCATAATTCAGTTTCCAACTTTCTAACCTCGTTCCTTGGACAATACTCGTTGATTAGCATTGTTTTGAATTCTTCCCATGGAGTATCATAAGCTACATCTCCTCCTACGGCCTTCACATAGTTTTTCCACCACATGAGTGCACTATCTTGTAGGGTGCACGATGCATACTTGGTCATGTCCTTCTCAATACAACCACTGATTTTAAACACAGACTCAATCTTTTCGATCCACCGGGTTAAACCGACCGGTCCTTCTGTTCCACTGAATGATGAGGGCTTGCAACCTTGAAAAGTTTTGTAGGTGCATCCCACATGAGGATTTGGGTTAACTACAACACCTCTTGTAGCCTTAACCCATAACATTCTGTCATTCACTCATTGATTGATGAGTTCCTCGATTTCTTGTTCCGTCATTTGGTTCAATCGCGCCATAATCTTCAATAAGAATGAAAAAAATAATTATTCACATGGAATATTATAGATGTAGTATGTATTTACAGTACATCATAGCTTATTAATAATATGAACCAGTTATTATTATAAAAGCCTTTTCTTCTTATTAGCGTTTTATAATTATATCTAGGGTAGTACCTACCCGTTAAAGTTCATACTTAATATCTTAGTACAGAAATTAATTACTACCATCCAAATAATACTCAACCATGGAAAATTATTGCATTTCACACTTCACTATTTTACATATGCTTATCTTACATCAAACATTAAGCAAACCACACTAGTAATATTATACAAAACGTTATATGATCCCATGGTTTAAAACAACAACGCATCATTTAACCCAAAATGTTTGTGTTCAAAGAAATCGCTTAAAGGTTATCCTGGCTGTCTCCCTGCATTTTGGCTGAGGGGCTGAAGAACTGGATGTCGGGATAGAACTAATAGGAATAGCGGGAATAGGGGTGGAAGTATCTGGTGAAGTTGGTGCCACAACATCCTCACTAAACTCGGGATTTGGATTTTCCAATTCAGTAGCCTTTCGTTTCTTTCCTCGTTTGAACTTGTCTTTCGTAATTTCCTGTATTTCTTCCTCCTCAGGATCACTTTCCGGTTCCTCTTCAATTGATTCATCCGAAAATTATGAGTCTTCCCCAAAGGTGTCGTTTTCATCATCGGATAGGTTAATGACTGGAACACCATCTGAAGATTCTGGTTCGGAGTCGCTGAATGTGATAACAAGTTCTAAGCCAGACATCTATCACATAACAACTAGCACGTTAGTACCACATAATATTTACATATTAATTTTTAACCAACAAGGATAAGCAATAGTTTTCAAAATCAAACACAGTCAAAGTCCAGACTCACTAATGCATCCTCACAAACTCGATAAGACACACTAATGCAAATTTTCTGGTTCTCTAAGACCAACGCTCTGATACCACATGTCATAACTCGTCCTAAACCATAAGGATAAATATAATAACATATGATTTCATCGCGAGGTATTGACCTCTATATGCGACATTTTTCAAAGAAAACTGCATTCGTTTTTACAATACAAACCATAACTTTTATTAAAATACAAGGTTTAAACAACATAATAATGATTATCGTTTATCGATAATCTTAGCCTTACAAACATTACATGTGATGATAACAATATGATTTCCAACAAATTTTACATTACAAATACTCCGATATGCAGTTTTATTTTTGACACAAATATGCATGCTCCAGATCTTGCTTAAATTCAACATGATGCAGCAGAAGCTTTTAGTTATCACCTGAGAATAAACATGCTTAAAACGTCAACATAAAGTTGGTGAGATATAGGTTTAATGTCGGCAGCGTTATAAATATAGACCACAAGATTTCATATACAAACGTTTTAATAAAAATATTCTAAGTTGTTGAGCACTTGATAACCATACCTAACATTTAATCAACGTCGCATATTCCCTTTATTATGAAAGCTTACTACACCGTACCAAGTGTAGTCACCGAAAACAAGTACTGTGCAACCGTTGAATACTGGTCGTCCAGTCCGGTTGGGGTTGTCAGGCCCGATAGATCTATCAACAGGATTCACGTTTACAATATCGCATGTAAATAGTAGTTACCAAGTTACAGGGAGGTATGCCAGTGGTACAACTCAACGTAGAATATATATTTTTAATCACTTGTGTCCATAACGTAAATCATAAAATGCATGTATTCTCATCCCGAAATATTTAGAGTTTAACAGTGGGACTATATACTCACTTTTGCCTTGAAGGTATTTAACTCGACTTGGTCTCCGATAGATATCACGAACCTAACCATATATATAATATATCAACATATTTTCTTTTCAAGTAATCATTACATATATATATATATATATATATATATATATATATATATATATATATATATATATATATATATATATATATATATATATATATATATATATATATATATATATATATATATACTTATAATACTTTTAATATTTTCTTAGTCCGTAGTTAGCAGTCCGATGTTAGTGGTCCACAATTAGTTGCTCAATAAAATAAATAAAGACCCCATCATATTCGTATTGATCAGAATTAATCTCGACCCATGGTACCATGTTGTCAAATGACGTGTTGCGTACAATCATGAGGTCTTATGATTAATCTTCTCGTGTTGTTTACGGGTGGTCCTGAAATATATAAAATTAAATCATAAGTAATTATATATAAAATATCATATTAATTAGAAAAGATATGATTAATTTACTTTTTCTCCAAATATTTTCATAGCTAAACTAGCTTCGGATACCCAATCTTGTTTTAGACGTAGTTTCTTCATTACAACTCCGTTTTTGTTGGTTCAACTTGTCACTTCCTTGGATCGAGTCAAATTTTAAGAATATGAACTATAAATAACTTGGTTTACATTCAGAATCACAGATTATAGTTCAAACTTTGGTGAAACTTATGAAAGTGATCATTTTCCATCATAAAAACAACATTTAATGATCTTTTTTCTAAAAATACTTACACTTTGAGTTAAACCATGCAATTTTTATGTGTTAACATATTCATAAGAAATATAATTTTTCCAGAACATGAACTTCCAATTCAAAGTTCAAGATGGTTTTTAATTATCCAACCCAAAACAGCCGCCGGTTGCATTCCGATGACGTAGATTCAGTTTTAAGGTGTTCTTTGTAAAAACAAGTTGTATCTTGTTAAATTAGCATATCATTATAATATATTATAGGTCTTGAAGTGTTTTAAAAGTCAATTTATAAGGATCTATTTAGTTTGCGAACAAGTTTGAAATCATTCAAACTATGTTCTTGTTGTTAAAATTTTACAACACAAAATAAGATAGCTATATGAATATGAATCGAATAAAATTATGAACAAGGTTACTACCTCAAGTTACTTGGACAAAGTTACTGCAAAAGATAAGAAAAATCCTAGAACTAAAAGAGTGGTGGAGTTGGATTGAAAAGTTAGAAGTAAACTTGTATTCTTGGAAGGATTATTGAAGTGTTCTTGTAAGGAATTTATTATGATGATTAAGGCTTGTTTTTGAAGCTAGATCTTCATGGTTATTTGCTGAGATTGTGAAGAACACTTAAGATTCCTAAGAGTGTGTTTTTGGTTAGAGAAATAGGTAGTAAAAATTGAAGATGGATGGTGTATATATGGTGGTGATGGCGTGATTTAATGGGGAACAAGAACAAAATTTTGTGTTGTAATCTTGTGTAATTAGTCAACTAACTTCCAAATTCTAATTACCTCTTATCTAGGGTAGTAATAAAGGTGATTAGGATGTTAATTTGATATGTATATACTAATAGTAAATACATATAGAAGCTGGGTATGATACGAGTACATATACTCTAGATATACTTTGTAAAATCTTGAAGAAACGGAACGAGGATTCAAATATAGCTATCTTTTGTAAATATACTTATATTGTTTTATGTATATAAGTCCTTTAAAAGTGATTAAATACATATTTATACGATACATGTATAAGCATTATAAGTTATAAGTATTTATGTCAAAGAACGTTACGTATAGTTATCGTTTTGAAAATTTAAGTTAGTAGTTTCAAAGTATACTTATAACTCATTGTTATTAGTACACAATGAGATGTTAAACCATCTTTAGATCATGTTAAATATATATAAATACATATATATATATACACAAACGTATAATTATCATATGTTATATAGTTCGTGATATCATTGGTCAAATTGGACGGTCAAACGTTGTGTAAAACTCTTTTCAAAAACATAAGTCTCAACAATTTAGATTACTTATCATGTTGGTAAGATTTAATTTATGTAAATATTAATCTCATAAGTATAAAATGATCGGAAAAAATCCGGGTCGTTACATATATAAAATAAATACATTTAATTAAGCTATTAACATAACATTTATATCACTAATAATATATATAAATTTGTTCGATTACAATTATGTGTGTTAATATATATATATATATATATATATATATATATATATATATATATATATATATATATATATATATATATATATATATATATATATGATATAGGTTCGTGAATTTGAGGCCAACCTTGCATTGTTCAGTTCAGTCGTATGCATATTTTTACTACAAAATATCGTATTGTGAGTTTCATTTGCTCCCTTTTTAAATGCTTTTGCAATATATATATTTGGGACTGAGAATACATGCACTATTTTTATAAATGTTTGACGAAATAGACACAAGTACTCAAAACTACATTCTATGGTTGGATTATTAGACCGAATATCACCCATTTTAGCTTGGTAACCTAAGAATTAATGTTTATTATATAACCTTCATGCTGGAAAATGGTATGGAGCCGGTATAATGGCCATTAATTGACGCGAATCCTAAAGGTAGATCTACGGGCACTAACACACCCATTCTGGAAAATGAAATGCTTTAGTACTTCTATTTTTATACAGACGAGAGGATTCTGTTATACAGATGAGAGGATTCTGTTTTAGGGATATTCTATATGCATTATGTTAATGTCGGTTACCAGGTGTTCACCATATGAATGATTTTATCTTTATGCAGACGAGTGGATTCTGTTTATAAATATGAAAATCTTGTGGTCTATTAAAATTATAGAAATGATTGATTACGATAAACTAATGAACTCACCAACCTTTTGGTTGACACTTTTAAGCATGTTTATTCTCAGGTATTAAAGAAATCTTCCGCTGTGCATTTGCTCATTTTAAAGATATTACTTGGAGTCATTCATGACATATTTCAAAAGACGTTGCATTCGAGTCGTTGAGTTCAACAAGATTATTATTAAGTCATTTATAGTTTGGATATATTATGAAATGGTATGTATGCCTGTCAACTTTCAATGAAATGAAAGTTTGTCTTATAAAAACGAATGCAATGTTTGTAAAATGTATCATATAGAGGTCAAATTCCTCGCAATGAAACCAATTATTATGAATCGTTTGTAATCGATATGAACGGGGCATTTCAGTTGGTATCAGAGCAGTTGTCTTAGCGAACCAGGTCTTGCATTAGTGTCTAACTGATAGTTGTTAGGATGCATTAGTGAGTCTGGACTTCGACCATATCTTCATGTGAAAAGTTTTGCTTATCATTTCTTGTAGGAAATTACTTGCTTATCATTCTTAAGTCTAGACACGTCCTGCTGCACTTACTTTATAGATAGTGTATAGACAAAACTCATATCTTAGCGTGTGTGTTACTGTAAGCTTCCGAAAGTTTCTCCGTGAACTACGGGAGCTTCTGTACTATATATCGGTATTCTATGTAATTAGAATATCGTCCGATATCTGAAAATCATTTCATATCAAAAAATCCTTTATCTGACCGTACAATATGTGAAACGACTCGTCCATATTACTATAAACGCGGTACGTTATTAATTGGTCCCATAGCGAGGTATTTGACCTCTATATGATACATTTTAGAAAATATTGCATTCGTTTCATAAAAAGACACACCCTTATTATACATAATGCATGTTTTAAACAAGTGGGCGATTATTTAAGAAATAATCCCCATAATACATCGGTTTCCAATTACTACACACGTGACATAACAGTCGAATATAATACATGACAACGATTTTATTGAATGCAACACTTCATTTAAACAAAAGCATGAGACTCCATGCACAGCTTGCTCAGATAATGCAACAACGGAAGACTTTCTTAAGGACCTGAGAATAAACATGCTTAAACAGTCAACACAAAGGTTGGTGAGATATATAGGTTTAAAGCTAGCATCAATATAAATATAGACCACAAGATTTCATAGTTATAAATATTTCAATAAAGATATTCTATAAGTTGTTGAGTGCTTCTATAACCATACTTAACCATAAATGTAGCATATTCCCTTTATTATGAAATCTCCCTACACTGTACCAAGTGTAGTAAAAACGAGGTACTATGCAACCGTTTACGATACTAGAGCGACTAGCCCGGTTGGGGTTGTTAAACCTGATAGATCTATCAATAGGATTCGCGCTTACCTGTTCTTACAACATGTAAATATTAGTTACCAAGCTATTAGGGAAGATATGCAATGTGGTAGAACTCAACGTAGAATATATTTTAAGTACTTGTGTCCATGGCGTAAAACATAAAATGCATGTATTCTCATCCCAAAATATTTTTAGAGTTAAAAAATGGGACTATATACTCACGGTAGTAAAAGTATATTACTAATAAGTTTACAGCTTATTAAAAATATGGCCGTCGTCTTTGGATTCACGAACCTATAACAATAATGATGATTCAGATAATAATACGACATGTGAATAAAATAAAACAAGTTCATAGAATACTTATATATATTAATTTTTAACATTTTTATGTTAGTAGTCCTTTGTTAGTAGTCCAAAATAGTCCGAAATGTCCAACAGTCCAATAATCGGTATATATATAATCTTAGAATTACCCCACAACGTATTGTATACGTATTGTCTTTGCATCAACCCAGAGACATATTATATACGTATTGTCTTAGAATTTATCAAAACGTATTGTATACTTATTGTCTTAGGATTTATCAAAACGTATTGTATACTTATTGTCATGGAATGTACCAAGATTATTATATATATATACAATCTCGGAATTAACTAAGATTATAATATTTTATTATACTAATGATAACATGTCCAAATATATATAGCAAAATTTAGCAAGGATATGATTAATATAGTTTTTACAATATAAATTTCGTCCATACAACGTTAATTTTAGCAGATTTTGTTTTGCTCGCCAAATATTCATTACAACTCCGTTTAAAGTGAATCAAATTGCTATGGTTTCATAATGAATTGTAGTATTTAGAACTAAACTAAAAAAGTAGTGGTTTATAGTCGGAGTTACAGGTTACAAGTCATATTTGAAAGAGGTAGTCATTTCCGTTGAAAAACGACATCTTGATGACCATTTTGAAAAACATACTTCCACTTCGAGTTTAACCATAATTTTTGGATATAGTTTCATGTTCATAAGAAATATCATTTTCTCAGAAGAACAACTTTTAAATCAAAGTTTATCATATTTTTTAATTATCCAAACCAAAAACAGCCCCCGGTTTTACTACGAAGGCGTATGTCCGGTTTTACGGTGTTCTTCGTGTTTACAGGTTTTAAATCATTAAGTTAGCATATCATATAGATATATAACATGTGTTTAGTGGATTTTAAAAGTTATGTTAGAAGGATTAACTTTGTTTGCGAACAAGTTTAGAATTAACTAAACTATGTTCTAGTGATTACAAGTTTAAATCTTCGAATAAGATAGTTATATATATATGAATCGAATGATGTTATGAACATCATTACTACCTCAAGTATAGTAGGTAAACCTACTAGAAATGATGAGAAAATAACTTGAGCTTTAAAGGATCTTTGATGGCTTGGAAGTTCTTGAAGCAGAATCATGACACGAAAACAAGTTCAAGTAAGATTACTACTTGATTTAAGGTAGTTATGTTTATAAGAATTAAACCAAAGCTTGGATATGATTATTACCTTGATTAAGAATGAAAATTTACTTAGATTATATGGAAGTTCTTGATCTTTGATGAGTTGTTGAATTGGATTAAAAAGATTGGAAGTAATCTTGCAACTTCTTGATTCTAGGTTGTTTTTATGATGATTAAAGCTTGTAATTGAAGCTAAATGATAGGAAAAATACTTGGAGATGATCAAGTATGAAGTTAGGAGTATTTTGAGAGAGAATTGGGAGTGTAAGTATGAGAAAATGGAATGAAGAAATGGTGTGTATGCATAAAAACGTTTTTAGTTTATAAAGAAAGAAAAGATTCCTAATTTTATTTTCTTGCTAAATAATTCATGCTACTTGACAAATGGTTGGTTCCACATGTTTCTTAATCATTTAAGGCTGCTAAGGAGCAGATTTTTATTGGTATATACCAATAGTAAATACATCTAGAAGCTGGGTATAATACAAGTGCAAATACCGAGCAAATACGAGTAGAATTCTTGATGAAAACAAATGGGAATACAATTGTGATTATTTTTGTTAAGTAAGAGTGTTTTGATATATGCATTGAAATCCTTCAAATGTGTATTAATACATCTTAATACACTATTTATATATACATTTTAATTGAGTCGTTAAATCATCGTTAGTCGTTACGTGTAAGTGTTGTTTCGAAACCTTTAAGTTAACGACCTTGTTAAATGTAATTAATCCCATTGTTATTACATCTAATAAGATGTTAAATTGTTATATTATCATGATAACATAGTGTGTTAATATATCTTAATACGATATATAAATATTAAGACGTTATTACAACGATAATCGTTACGTATATATATCGTTTCGAAATCCTTAAGTTAGTAGTCTCATTTTATGTATATAGTTCATTGTTAATATACTTAATGAGATACTTAATTATCATTTCATCATGTTAAATATATATATAAGTTCATATATATATTATCATGTTATTTACAAGTTATAACGTTCTTGAATCATCGGACAAGTTGGGTGGTCATACGTTTACATTTAATCATGTAAATATTAATATTATTCAATATATAATCATGGAAAAATCTGGGTCATGACAGTACCTACCCGTTAAAGAAATTTCGTCCCAAAATTTGAAGTAATACCTATTCAATGGGCGGTGTTTGTAAACAGCTGTGGATATTTCTATTTCATCTGGTCCTCTCTTTCCCAAGTGAACTCAGGACCTCTTCGAGCATTCCAATGAACCCTAACTATAGGTATGTTGCTTTTCTTGAGCCTTTTGACTTCACGATCCATGATTTTGACAGGCTCTTCTATAAAATGCAGTTTCTCGTCGATTTGGATTTCTTCAAGAGGAACAGTGAGGTCTTCTTTTGCAAGGCATTTCCTTAGGTTCGAGACGTGAAAGGTATTGTGTACTCCAGCAAGTTGTTGTGGTAGCTTAAGTCGATAAGCCACCGGTCCAATACTTTCATTGATCTTGAATGGTCCTACGTATCTTGGGTTCAATTTACCCCTCTTACCAAAGCGTATCACACCTTTCCAAGGTGACACCTTTAACATAACCATGTCATCAACCTAAAATTCTAACGGCTTCCTTTAAACATCATCATAGCTCTTTTGACGACTTTGGGCGGTCTTCAATCTCTCCTTGATTTGCACAATCTTTTCAGTAGTCTCCTGTATGATCTCGGGACCAGTCAGTTGTCTGTCACCTACTTCGTTCCAATAGATAGGGGATCTACACTTTCTTCCATAAAGTGCTTCGAATGGTGCAGCATTAATACTCGTATGATAACTGTTGTTATACGAGAATTCTGCCAATGGTAAATATTTATCCCATCCGTTTCTGAAATCGATCACACATGCTCTAAACATGTCTTCAAGAGTCTGAATGGTCCTTTCACTTTGCCCATCGGTCTGAGGATGATATGTAGTGCTCATATCCAGATGAGTCCCTAGAGCTTCATGTAGTGATTGCCAAAACCTTGACGTAAACCTACTGTCGCGATCAGATATAATGGAAATAGGTACTCCATGTCTTGAAACAACTTCTTTCATGTATAATCGTACCAATTTCTCCATCTTATCCATTTCCTTCATAGGTAGGAAATGTGCAGATTTGGTGAGACGATCGACAATTACCCAAATGGTGTCATAACCCTATGCAGTCATTGGTAGCTTCGTGATGAAATCCATGGTGATACAATCCCATTTCCATTCTGGGATTTCTGGTTGTTGAAGCAAACCTGATGGTTTCTGATGTTTCGCCTTGACTTTGGAGAAAGTCAAACATTCTCCAATGTATGTTGCAATATCAGCTTTCAAATTTGGCCACCAAAAGTGTGCCTTAAGATCTTGATACATCTTTCCAGCTCTGGGATGTATCGAGTATCTCGTCTTATGTGCCTCATCCAAAACCAATTTTCTTAACCCTTTAAACTTCGGTACCCAAATACATCTATTAAAATACCGGGTTCCGTCTTCTCGTATCCAAAGTTTTCTTCAGTAAGAGCTCATCGTTGAGCCTCCTTTATTTATGTAGTCAGGTTTGTATGAATCTTCATATTAATTGACCGTACTCGAATCGGCTTTCTTTCCTTCCTGCTTAAAGAATCTACTCCTACATTTGCTTTCCCGGAATGATAGCGAATTTCACAATCATAGTCGTTTATCAGCTCGACCCACCTACGTTGCCTCATGTTCAGTTGTTTTTGGTTGAAGATATGTTGAAGGCTTTTATGGTCGGTATACACAGTACATTTAACCCCGTACAAGTAGTGTCTCCAAATCTTTAATGCAAACACCACTGCTCCCAATTCTAGATCACGAGTCATATAATTTTGTTCATGAATATTCAGTTGTCGGGATGCATATGCAATAACCTTCTTTTGTTGCATGAGGACACAACCAAAACCTTGTCGCGAAGCGTCATAATAAATTTTAAAATCATTGTTTCCTTCAGGTAACGATAGAATAGGCGATGTAGTCAACTTATTCTTCAAAAATTGAAATGCGGCTTACTGCTCAGAAGTCCATTCGTACTTCTTCCCTTTATGTGTTAATGCTTTCAATGGTTTGGCTATCCGGGAAAAATCTTGAATAAACCTTCTATAATAGCCAGCAAGACCCAAAGTTGGCGTATCTGCGTCGGAGTCTTTGGGGTTTCCCATTTTTCAATGGCTTCAACCTTCGCAGGATCGACCTAAATTCCTTGACTGCTCACGATGTGACCAAGGAATTGTACTTCCTTTAACCAAAAGGCGCACTTAGAAAACTTTGCGTATAACTGTTCTTTCTTCAATAATTCCAGCACCAACCTTAAATGTTACTCATGTTCTTGTTCATTTTTGGAATAAATAAGAATATCATCAATAAAGACGATAACAAATTTATCCAAATACGGACTGCATACCAGATTCATGAGGTCCATGAATACAGCTGGTACATTTGTCAGCCCGAACGACATGACTAAAAATTCATAATGACCGTAGCGTGTCCGAAATGCGGTTTTCGGAATATCTTCTTCTTTGACACGCAACTGATGATATCCCGATCTTAGATCGAATTTGGAGTAAACACGTGATCCTTGCAGCTGATCAAACAAGTCATCAATTCTCGGTAATGGGTACCGATTCTTGATAGTTAACTTGTTTAATTCGCGATAATCTATACACATTCGAAAGGATCCATCTTTCTTCTTGACGAATAAAATTGGAGCTTCCCACGGTGAAGTACTCGGTCGAATGAATCCACGGTCCAGTAATTCTTGTAACTGGCTTTGTAACTCTTTCATCTCAGATGGTGCAAGTCTGTATGGGGCACGAGCCACTGGTGCAGCTCCTGGTACTAGATCTATTTGAAATTCTACAGATCTAAATGGAGGTAATCCCGGCAACTCTTCCAGAAAGACTTCAGGAAAATCTCTTGCCACAGGCACGTCGTTGATGCTCTTCTCTTTTTCCTTCATTTCGACTTTATTAATATGTGCTAGGATAGCATAGCACCCTTTCTTCAAGCACTTTTGGACTTTCAAGCAGCTAATGAGTTTTAGCTTTGAGTTACCCTTCTCTCCATATATCATTACTGCCATTTTATCCTTACGAGGAATACGAATTGCCTTCTTGGCACACACAACTTCAGCTCCTATTTTGGACATCCATTCCATGCCGACTATTATATCAAAACTTCCTAATTCTACGGGTATCAAATCAATTTTAAATGTTTCTCTGGCTAACTTTATTGTACAATCACGGCAAATTATATTGGCTTTAATTAGTTTACCATTAGCTAACTCAATCATGTACTTAGCATCTAGAAGTAATGATGAACAATTCAATTTAGCATAAAAGTCTCTACACATGTAACTTCTATCAGAACCAGTATCAAATATAATAGATGCTGATAAGTCATTAATGGTAAACGTACCCGTAACAAGCTCCGGGTCTTCACATGCCTCTCTAGGATTAATAACAAATGCTCTTCCCCGTGTAGGTCCGTTATTCTTCTCTAGATTCGGGCACTGGCTCTTAATATGACCCTATTTCCTACACCCGTTACAAGTAACAGTAGCCATGGTAGTTCTATTTGCATTGGTGGCAGGAGTCTTGGTGCCATTTGTATTTGTAACAGGAACCCAACAATCTTCAGTAAGATAACCCATTCGATTACATTTGTTGCACACCACATTACAAAAACAGTGTGATGTTTGTGGCATCTGTTACATAAGGGATTACGCCCTTTGTAACCCGAGCTTGAACCACTACCCGCACCTTGCGTGGTTTCCTGTTTCTTGAGAGATTGTTGCTGGTGACCTCGATCACGGTTTCCATCCCACTTTCTTTTGTTATCCGATACCTTAGCATCGGTATTTGATGCGTTCTTATCCAGGATGATCTGATCCATTAACTCGTTTTCCATGGTGATAGCTTCATGAATTGTCTTGGGTTTGGATGCTGTAAAATTGGCCTTGATGTTCTTTGGCAGACCATCTTTGTACAATTCAATCTTTCGCTCTTCCGTTGGTACCAATTCAGGACATAATAAGGCTAATTCCATGAATCGCCTGCTATAGTTGGTAAGTTCCATTCTAACAACTTTCAGATTTCGTAACTCAGCTTCCATCTTCCTAACCTCATACCCTGGGCAATATTCGTTGATTAGCATATTTTTCAATTCCTCCCAAGGAGTATCATATGCTTCATCGCCCCTACAGCTTTTACATAGTTTTTCCACCATGTAAGTGCACCATCCTGTAATGTACATGAAGCATACTTTGTCCGATCCCCTTCCGCACAACCACTGATTTTAAATACGGACTCCAGTTTTTCGAACCATCGGGTTAAACCGACTGGTCCTTCTGTTACACTGAATGATGAAGGTTTGCAACTTTGAAATGCTTTATATGAGCATCCAACATGAGGGTTTGTGTTGTTTGCTGCTGCTCTTGCCCCTTCGACCCAAAGCATTCGGTCGTTTACGCGTTGGTTGATAAGCTCCTCAATTTCTTGTTCCGTCATTCGATTTAATCGAGCCATGTTTCTTCAATAAACATATTAGATAATTAATCACATAGAATATTATAGATGTAGCAAGTAATTAATGGTACATCGTGGCATATTAATAATATGAACCAATTATTATAAAAGAAATTTCTTCTTATTAGCGTTTTATAATTGTAGCTCGGGTAGTACCTACCCGTTAAAGTTCAGACTTAATAGCTAGTACACAAATTAACTACTACAATCATGATAATATTCTATCATGAAAAACTTAATGCATTAATACTTCACGCTTATTCTTTTGGTACAATATTTTACAATAATTCAATACCACTATTTACATAAAACATATGTAAGATGAAATATAGCACATGATATATTATTATATAAGGCGCGAAGTCGAATAGCTGCAAAAACAGATTAGAAACGACGAGGCTTCCTTGGGAATTCAAAGAAATCTGGGAAATCATAGAATTTTCGCTACCCTACTGTCAGAGTGCGTATTTCAGCAGTAAGTCTAGGTTTCGGTTGGGGTTCAGTAGATGATATTTCTGTAGTACTGGTAAGACATGGTTTACTAGGTGTGGTAGTATCGGACTTGGTACAATAATTATTTTATTAGTTTCTGCTTTTGAAATTTCTGGGTTGTAGATTATAGGTTCCTCTTCTAGTTCCTATGGGAATTGTGAGTCTTCCAAAAATGCATCCGACTCCAGGTCATCATCGTCATCAGTTATATAGATGATTGATACACCTTCCTTCGGGTTATCGTCGTTATCAGATAAGTCGATGATTGGTACTTTTGCTGGTGATTCAACTTCGGAGTCACTGAATGTGATAATGAGATTGGTGCTAGAAGTAGACATCTATCACACATTAACTACCACATTAGTAATATACCACATAATATTTACATGTTATAATATTTAATTTCTGACCAAAAATGATAAGTAATGGTTTTCAATAACAAGTTCGGTCAAAGTCCAGACTCACTAATGCATCCTAACAAATACCGATCAGACACACTAACACAATTTCTGGTTCACTAGACCTCTGCTCTGATGCTAACTGAAACGACTCGTCCATATTACTATAAACGTGGTACGTTATTCATTGGTCCCATAGCGAGGTATTTGACCTCTATATGATACATTTTAAAAAATATTGCATTCGTTTCATAAAAAGACACACCCTTATTATACATAATGCATGTTTTAAACAAGTGGGAGATTATTTAAGAAATAATCCCCATAATACATCGGTTTCCAAATACTACGCACGTGACATAACAGTCGAATATAATACATGACAAAGGTTTTATTGAATGCAACACTTCATTTAAATAAAAGCATGAGACTCCATGCACAGCTTGCTCAGATAATGCAACAGCGGATGACTTTTTTAAGGACCTGAGAATAAACATGCTTAAACAGTTAACACAAAGGTTGGTGAGATATATAGGTTTAAAGCTAGCATCGATATAAATATAGACCACAAGATTTCATAGTTATAAATATTTCAATAAAGATAATCTATAGGTTATTGAGCGCTTCAGTAACCATACTTAACCATAAATGTAGCATATTCCCTTTATTATGAAATCTCCCTACCCTGTACCAAGTGTAGTAAAAATGAAGTACTATGCGACCGTTTATGATACTAGAGCGACTAGCCCAGTTGGGGTTATCAAACCTGATAGATCTATCAATACGATTCGCGCTTACATGTTCTTACAACATGTAAATATTAGTTACCAAGCTATTAGGGAAGATATGCAATGTGGTACAACTCAACGTAGAATATATTTCATGTACTTGTGTCCATTACGTAAAACATAAAATGTATGTATTCTCATCCCAATATATTTTTAGAGTTTAAAAATGGGACTATATACTCACGGTAGAAAAAGTATATTAATAATAAGTTTTCAGCTTATTAAAAATATGGTCGTCGTCCTTGGATTCACGAACCTATAACAATAATAATGATTCAGATAATAATACGACATGTGAATAAAATAAAACAAATTCATAGAATACTTATATATATATTAATTTTTAACATTTTTATGTTAGTAGTCCTTTGTTAGTAGTCCAAAATAGTCCGAAATGTCCAACAGTCCAATAATCGGTATATATATAATCTTAGAATTACCCCACGACGTATTGTATACGTATTGTCTTTGCATCAACCCAAAGACATATTGTATACATATTGTCTTAGAATTTATCAAAACGTATTGTATACTTATTGTCTTAGGATTTATCAAAACGTATTGTATACTTATTGTCATGGAATGTACCAAGATTATTATATATATATATATATATACAATCTCGGAATTAACTAAGATTATAATATTTTATTATACTAATGATAACATGTCCAAATATATATAGGAAAAGTTAGCAAGGATATGATTAATATAGTTTTTACAATATAAATTTCGTCCATACAACGTTAATTTTAGCAGATTTTGTTTTGCTCGCCAAATATTCATTACAACTCCGTTTAAAGTGAATCAAATTGCTATGGTTTCATAATGAACTGTAGTATTTAGAACTAAACTAAAAAAGTAGTGGTTTATAGTCAGAGTTACAGGTTACAAGTCATATTTGAAAGAGGTAGTCATTTTCGTCGAAAAACGACATCTTGATGACCATTTTGAAAAACGTACTTCCACTTTGAGTTTAACCATGATTTTTGGATATAGTTTCATGTTCATAAGAAATATCATTTTCTCAGAAGAACAACTTTTAAATCAAAGTTTATCATAGTTTTTAATTATCCAACCCAAAACAGCCCCCGGTTTTACTACGACGGCGTATGTCCGGTTTTACGGTGTTCTTCATGTTTACAGGTTTTAAATCATTAAGTTAGCATATTATATAGATATAGAACATGTGTTTAGTGGATTTTAGAAGTTATGTTAGAAAGATTAACTTTGTTTGCGAACAAGTTTAGAATTAACTAAACTATGTTCTAGTGATTACAAGTTTAAATCTTCAAATAAGATAGTTATATATATATATATATATATATATATATATATATATATATATATATATATATATATATATATATATATGAATCGAATGATGTTATGAACATCATTACTACCTCAAGTATAGTAGGTAAACCTACTAGAAATGATGAAAAAATAACTTGAGTTTCAAAGGATCTTTGATGGCTTGGAAGTTCTTGAAGCAGAATCATGACACGAAAACAAGTTCAAGTAAGATTACTACTTGATTTAAGGTAGTTATGTTTATAGGAATTAAACCAAAGCTTGGATATGATTATTACCTTGATTAAGAATGAAAAGTTATTGAGATTATATGGAAGTTCTTGATTTTTGATGAGTTGTTGGATTGGATTAAAAAGATTGGAAGTAATCTTGGAACTTCTTGATTCTAGGTTGTTTTTATGATGATTAAAGCTTGTAATTGAAGCTAAATGATGGGGAAAATACTTGGAGATGATCAAGTATGAAGTTAGGAGTATTTTGAGAGAGAATTGGGAGTGTAAGTATGAGAAAATGGAATGAAGAAATGGTGTGTATGCATAAAAACATTTTTAGTTTATAAAGAAAGAAAAGATTCCTAATTTTGTTTTCTTGCTAAATAATTCATGCTACTTGACAAATGGTTGGTTCCACATGTTTCTTAATCATTTAAGGCTGCTAAGGAGCAGATTTTTATTGGTATATACCAATAGTAAATACATCTAGAAGCTGGGTATAATACGAGTGCAAATACCGAGCGAATACGAGTAGAATTCTTGATGAAAACAAATGGGAATACAATTGTGATTATTTTTGTTAAGTAAGAGTGTTTTGATATATGTATTGAAGTCCTTCAAATGTGTATTAATACATCTTAATACACTATATATATATATATACATTTTAATTGAGTCGTTAAATCATCGTTAGTCGTTACATGTAAGTGTTGTTTTGAAACCTTTAAGTTAACGACCTTGTTAAATGTAAATAAACCCATTGTTATTACATCTAATAAGATGTTAAATTGTTATATTATCATGATAACATAGTGTGTTAATATATCTTAATACGATATATAAATATTAAGACGTTATTATAACGATAATCGTTACGTATATATATCGTTTCGAAATCCTTAAGTTAGTAGTCTCATTTTATGTATATAGTTCATTGTTAATATACTTAATGAGATACTTAATTATCATTTCATCATGTTAAATATATATATAAGTTCATATATATATTATCATGTTATTTACAAGTTATAACGTTCGTGAATCATCGGACAAGTTGGGTGGTCATACGTTTACTTAAAATTCGTTTCAATTAATCAAGTCTTAAAAAGTTTGATTGCTTAATATGTTGGAAACATTTAATCATGTAAATATTTATATTGTTCAATATATAATCATGGAAAAATCCGGGTCATGACAATATGGAACTTGCAACTAGTTCAAATTCCTCAGAATCAGATATCTATTCCGACAGCTATTCTGATATGGATATCCACTTGAGCTCCGAAAGTAGCGTAACCGGGATAGATCACCCAATTAGCCATCACCTATTCTGGATGAAACGGGGATGGATTCGTAGTTGAATAAATCAATGGAGATGAAAAGAAGGCGATCCTTTCCATCCACCGAATTTCTCTCTTGGCGAAGAACCTGAAGCACTTACCGGCGAACCAGTTCGAAACACCATTTTCACCCTCATTTCCAGAATAGCTTGCAAGGATTACATAATCTCTACAATCCTAAACCTTATTCATCTGCTTGTCTGAACTGGCAATCATCCCGATGTAATAGAGAAGTCAATGAGCTTCGCGCTCGAGTAGCGGCTTTGGAGAATATGGTGCAAAGATTACAAGCACCAGCAACAACTCCAGTACCACCAACAACATCCACATCGCAAGCCTCAATACCACAAGCACCAACAGCATCACCGGTATAAACAATACCACCAGCATCAGTAGCAACAGCACCAACACCACTAACAAAACAAGCCTCAACATCACACGCCTCAACTTCACCATCTATACCCCGAGCATAATCATCATTCTACATGACGTTCTACATCATATATCTTCGTTCGACATGGCGATTATGTAATCTCTAATGTTTTAGAGATTATGTATTCTTGTTCTAATGGTAAATCAAATGAGTTTAATATTATATTAACTCATTAAATCCATGATTACATCGAAAGAAAATATATATGTACATATATTTTCATAAAGATGGTAATTAAAAGTTCTCTTGTACAAACTATTAATGATGAGAATATTTTAACGGGTAGGTAATACCCTAGAAATATTTCGATCTCACATTAACATGTTATACTGTACATTCTTCAAATCCGATTCAACAGTCATTTACTATCCTACTTACAACCACAGATATACGTATCCGTTCACCAAAGAATAACCATTTTCATTCCAATTCAATTTCATATACGAATTTCTGCCGATCAGAATCAAAGTCAAGATTTGACAAGTGGCATAATGAAGAAAATAATGGATAAAATAAAATTGATTAGTAACCAATTAATTAACTACGTAAAATTTCTTCATCATCTTCTGATCTTAAATATTTTAAATTATAAGATTATATATTGGACTATTGAACTATTGGACTACTAACATTGGACTACTAACCTTGGACAATTAAAAAGTATTAAAAGAGTAGAAAATATAAATTATAACACATTTTGATTTAAAATATCGTTAATAAGCTACATCTTCTACAGTTAAACATTTCCTCAAGTTTGCCACTTGATTTCATCTTAAACAATCTATTGTATCTTGACGATTACCATTTGCGTTCAAATCCTTCGAAATTCTTGAAACACCTCGGATTGATAACCAATGATTCAGTTATGATAACTTTGAATGCTGATGAAGCAGCAAAACTGTAGATGGTCATAATGGCCAAAAGTTTGATAATAAAGAATGGAATGTTGAAAACGCTCAATAGAAATTTGGTACTAAAGAACGGATTGAGCAAACCATGAAGGAGACCGAGGAAAAATACAAGGACCAAACCATATATTCAAAGAATCCAGATAATTCTGTATCTGATGAAATCTTTAGAGAATATCTTGCTCCGTACTCATGTTAAATCTTGTGGAAAAACTTTCTTCATCAACCTTCGATCTTAGAAATTCTGAAAATATCATCATAAATATCTTCGATATTTCTGAGGATATTTTCATAACTCTTCTTGTCCGAATTTAGTTATCTCTTCGTGCTATCCGTATTACATCATAAAGGAAACTGTTTTAGTTTCTCTATTCTGTAAAAAAAAATAAAAAAAAATCAAGTTTTAAATTATGAATGATTTCTGGAGAAGTGTTGGGAATGAAAGCATGAGTTAGTATAATATACTGGCATCTGGCCAATGTGATTATATTACAGTAAGTCATGCTGAATTTCTAATGGAACGTGAAGATGGTTCATAGATCATACCCTCATCATGTGCCATGTTACATAACTCTTTCATTCTACTTAATCTCTAAACATATCAAGAACATATTTTCTTTATATTTCTATCTTTTCCGTGATTTCTGGTAATTTAACAAGTCAGATCGTGCTATTATCTTTTCTTTCTTAGAACATTAGCCATGATCATTCGAAATTAAGATTTAATCTACGAATTCGAGACGTCTTGATCGCTTTATGTTAAGTCGGGAAGAAAACAAAAGCATGAAGCTTCAAAATATAAGGGAGAATATAAACACGACAACAACACAGAATTACAAACCGTGTATATCAATGCTTATAGCAATATAAAGACACTGGAGAATGATAAATACAATAATCCCTAGAGCATAGTAGAAGTAAAAATATTCTTCTGGTGGAAGATTGAAAAGAAAAATGACTGTATATATGGTCAATATAATAGCGAAGATCAATATAGGATTGAGCATATTAACGGATCTTTTGGAAGTATGAATTGAGAAAAATATATATATATATAGAAGTGGTGAAAATAATGGAACAGAAGAGATAAATTTATAGCAAAATATCATTCATAGCAATCGAGGCAGATTACCGCATTTAATTAAAGAGAATCATAACTTCCTTAATTACCGAAGAATCAAATCTTATATAGATTACGAAGATACTCTTTAGATTCCTTGAATTCCGAAAATCAACTGTGACTACGTCAAAAGTTAAATCTCAATCTCAATCTTTTGTAACAGATTCACTTGTACGCTTCACATAATCAAATCGTTTTATCTATATTAATCAATAATGATAAAACTCTATTTATCGACTTATATTCGTCATGAAAACATTTTTAATGTTAGCCATGATGACCTCAGTCAAATTTCGGGACAAAATTTCTTTAACAGGTAGGTACTGTCACGACCCGGAAAATTTCGACTAATTTTAAATCAAACTCTCGATACGATATTATATTTTTGACACGAAAAGCAAAGTCTGTTAGGTTGAAACTCAAAAATTTTGATCTATTTTCATATATGCAATTACCCTTCGACTATCTCCGATGATTCACGAACAACTATTTGTCAATAGATACATATATATTTTATATGTATAGATATGTATATATTTGAAGTATAATTTAAAATATTAATTGCTTTAATTAACTATGTAAAATAAAATAAAAATAGGATATTATAATAATTATTATTTACAACATAACTACATATAAATTAAGTATATTAAAAATAAATATTAAATGATTGTAATACTCGTTTGATGTTTTGATCGATATTAAACAAGTTAAATTCAAACTTATATGATTTTAAAACTTAACGGTGATCTGAAAATGAGTGATATAAATTATAGGCTTATTAGAAATGTATTTAGGATCTAATTATTAAATTTTAACACTTTTTATATTTTACCCGGGATCGAGCGCGGGTAGTGATTTAATTTTTATTTAAAGAATTAATGACCAGTTTCTATACAATAATGATTAGAATAAATATTTATATTTAATTTGGGATTTTTTCGAATACTTTTATTCGCCACCAATTAACAACAGAGTATGAAATATTATCCCAAATAAAACTGTCGATAGAATAGTTGCATATATATATATATATATATATATATATATATATATATATATATATATATATATATATATATATATATATATATATATATATATATATATATATATATAACTGGCTTATTTGCTTACACACGTTTATTGTAGTTTATTATTATATGTTGTTGTCCACTTGTTTATTGCTTCCACTAGTGCCATATATATATTCTTACATAGATGATTGGTTAAAACAAAACCATCACCCTCACCAATTATCATACAATCTGTACCATATACCTCTTGTGATCAACAATTTTCTTTCTCTTCTTTTGCTATTCATCACTTTTCACTAATTATTGTTAATCGATCATCGAACACCTAGCATACCTCATCAATTCACCACCTTTATAATTTGTCCCTTGTTTCCACTTCTCTTCAACTTGAGAATTTAATATATTAATACTATGAATGTTTGTTATCTATCTCCATCACTTTATTTATTATATATACAAATATGTATCACGGGTACACATATCTACATCTTTATAATTGGTTTGAGAAATCAACCAACAATCCATCACTTTATCTTCTGTCCATCCCCACAATCCACTTGTCCCACCATCCATATTTTATGTACCCTTATATATAGAGTACATGATAGGAAAATGATAAACAAAAACCAACTTGCTGCTCGAACCCTTGTGTTTTATGTGGCAAATGAGTGCTTCAAACACTACAACCACAAACCACCTTCTCCATCATAAATCCGCCACCTTAAACCACACAAAAATGCCACCTTTGAACATCACCTACACTTGTTTTGCTTGTTTACATTCATCACTTATATTGTTACTATTCTGTTCCGATCAAACCCAACGCAAACATGTTTTCGTTTTCTACTTCTTCGATCATAAAAGTATCACTCAACCGCCACCATTACCAATATGAACAACCTGCTACTGTTATTAATTGATGACTACTATTCGGTCATCTTTAAGGTTGTTAACCGAGACAACCTTCACCATCGATTTGTTACTATATAATTCTGTTCTTTTGTTTAAATCGATCATCACCTTCGTAACCCACTACTATTGATCGAAGCCATATCACCCTCATTAAACGAAAGCTAAGCTACTGCTGTACCTATGTTTCAACTATTCGAACAAGAACTATATTTCCCCATCAAAATCCACTTGAATGTTACGTTGAAGTTGCCAACGAAGAACAAGGAACAAGATTATCTTCAATCACCAAATACCCCTTATGTTGCAACTGTTTTTCTGTTATCATTCGATCAACTACAATACCACCTCAACCACCATCGTCATTAATAACACCACCATCCACCATCAAACTACCACGACTACCGCGTACTATTTTCCTGTTTTCTATTCGGTCCATCACCAAGAATCATTGACACCCATCAAACACAATCCTACAATCACCTGCTACATGTTTTCTTTTGAGAACCACCAACCACCTGCGTTTTTCTATTTCTATTCAAACTCCACCACTCAAACATCATTGAACCACCATCGTTCTTTTACTATTTTACAACTCAAACAATACATAAAACCGCCACCATCATCGAACGTTATTCGAACATCCACTTGTTGATTCTTCCTGCTTTTGTCACGATTAAAACTACATGTCGACTGCTGCTGTTTTGCTACTGTCCTTGCAGCCAAGAACTCTTACAACAACACCTTTAAAACAACAAAAACTGCTGCAAATTGCCACCGCTATGTTAATGTTTCTGTTTTCTCACCAAACCATGATCATCGTGAGCTACTATTACACTTCTTCCGGCCTGTTTCTGGTTCATTTCATCACAACCCAAACATTCCGATGTATACTACTACTACGGCTGCATTTATATTCTGCTTTAGTTAGAGTTTAAAAACACGAAGAGGTTGATGATGATAGAACAGTTTCGTAAATAATAAATAGCTAATTGAGCAAGTTACAACAAGAATAATTTAATAGTTCAGTGGTTTGGAAGGGTGTTTGTTAATCGAGAGGTTGTGGGTTCGAATCTAGGTGACTACATTTTTTTTTATTAACATTCAAAGACTGTGTTGAAAGCTTGGGCCTATTGGGCTTTTTAATGAATTCGGACTAGGCTATTAATTTCTAAAACGGACTAGTAACACTTTTGAACGAGTGGGCTTCATTTAGGTTTCTACTTGTACAAGAATGATGATAGTTGATGATGATAATTCAAAACAGAAAATGATACGTGATATATGTCAATGAATAATAAGATGAAACAGAGAAATATGGGTTAAATATATATGGGAATGGAATAAAATCATGAAAAATGGCTTAGCTCAGATAGTTAAGGGTGTTGTCGGGGAACGAGAGGTCTCGGGTTCGAGCTCGGGCTATGGCATTTTATTTTTAAAGCTTGTTTCTTCAAAGGTTGTACTCTTTTATTATTATTATTATTATTATTACTATTATTATTATTATTATTATTATTATTACTACTATTATTATTATTATTATTATTATTATTATTATTATTATTATTATTATTATTATTATTATTATTATTATTATTATTATTATTATTATTATCATATCATTATTATTATTAAGATAAGTATTATTATTATTACCATTAACATTATTATCATTATGAATATAAATATTATCATTATCATTTTAACGACCCGTTCTAATCCATCTGGACGAATACATTACATTTGGTTACATCGCGAGGTACTTGACCTCTATATGATACATTTTACAAACATTGCATTCGTTTTTTAAAAGGCAAACTTTCATTACAATCAAAGTTGACGGCATGCATACCATTTAATAATTAATCCAACTATAATTGACTTAATAATAATCTTGATGAACTCAACGACTCGAATGCGACGTCTTTTGAAATATGTCATGAATGACTCCAAGTAATATCTCTAAAATGAGCAAATGCACAGCGGAAGATTTCTTTCATACCTGAGAATAAACATGCTTTAAAGTGTCAACCAAAAGGTTGGTGAGTTCATAAGTTTATCGTAAACAATAAAATTCATCATTTTGATAGACTACAAGATTCAAATACAGTACACCTATCTCGTGTACGAAACCATTTTTCATAATGCTTAGCAGAGTAGGTTCGTATCCTTTTCTCTCCCGTAGGTTGCCTCGCGATTTTTAAATAATCGTGCACATATCTCGTGCACAAAACTAATACACATAACCTGTGTATAAAAATCATTCTCTCGATACATAACATTCATTTCGATTTCATTGCTCAACATGGTAACCGACCTTAACATATAATGCGCATCAATAATATCCCCAAAACAGAACATCTCGTCTGTATAATATATTAACTTCGAAGTACTAAACACCACACCCACTAGCTCTTCCGTTTAGTGAACATTCTGGGTGTGGGTGTTAAATCCGGTAGCTACCTTTAGGATTCGCGTGAATTAGGGTCATACCCGTTTCTAATTCTTAGGTTACCACACAATAATAATCAGGGGAAAATATTCACAACAATTAGTGGCAATAATCACGTCCAACTAATTCAATAATAATCCACAGAACTTCTGTCTGCATAATAATTCATTCGAGGAATGTTTTGCTTGTGTCATATCGCATCAAACATTTATAAAAGCATTTCATGTATTCTCAGTTCAAAAACATATTTCAAAAGCATTTAATAAAGCAGTTATAAAAACAGCGCATGTATTCTCAGTCCCAAAAATGTAAAGAGTAAATGGGAATCAAATGAACTCACCATACGATATTTTGTAGTAAAAATATGCATACGACAATACTGAACAATGTAAGGTTGGCCTCGGATTCACGAACCTATATCATTTGTATATATATTAAAATGTATAATCATAATTGAACAAGTTTATATATCATATCTTAAATTATATAATATATATATTTAATTTGTGTATATATTCAAAATGTTTAATATTAATATGGTTATATTAATATATATTTGATTAATATTTTAATAAAAATCCTAACTTGTTATATATATGAATAATTATATAAATATTGTTAATATGATTAAAACATACTTATAACCTTAATAATATCTTTAAAACTTTTATTTTCAAAAATGCAATCATTTTTAATAATAATGATATAGATAGTACTGATAATAATAATAATAATAGTTTTAATGAAAACAAGATAATAATTTTAGGGAAAATAATCATAATGATAATAATAATGACAGTATTAATAATAATGATAGTATTTATTTATAATAATATATATGTTACTAAAAATAATAAATTTTATTATTCTCACAATAATAATAATCATAATCCTAATAATGATAATATTACTTATTCTAATAATAACAAAATGATAAAATTATATTTTTAATGATGTTAATAATACTAACATTAATTATAATTTTAATTATGATCATAATAATAATAATGAATGATACTTAATACTTATTTTAGCATTAATAATAATAATACTTGTAATAATAACAACTAATAACAACAATAATAATAACAGTAATAATAATAATA
Source organism: Rutidosis leptorrhynchoides (assembly GCF_046630445.1). Classification (NCBI taxonomy): domain Eukaryota; kingdom Viridiplantae; phylum Streptophyta; class Magnoliopsida; order Asterales; family Asteraceae; genus Rutidosis; species Rutidosis leptorrhynchoides. Next base: position 619,096,848 of record NC_092335.1, read on the forward strand.
ATAATAATAATAATTATAATAATAATAATAATAATAATAATAATAATAATAATAATAATAATAATAATAATAAAATAACAATAATAATAATAATAATAATAATAATAATAATAATAATAATAATAATAATAATAATAATAATAATAATAATAATAATAATAATAATAATAATAATAATAATAACAAATTTTAAAAATAAAAACTACCTTTGAATAAGCTTTGTAAAAAAAAAAATGCCCAAGCTTAGAATCGAACCCAAGACCTCTCGAACACCCGACACCCACATAAACCATTCCTCCATTCCTATTTTTCTGATTATAATCTCAACCCTTAACTATATATCTAATATCTTTCTGTCTGATTGACCTCCTTCCTCTAAAGTCGATCGAAGGTAACACTAATTGTAACAACACATAAACGGTTTGTTTTAGGCCTTATAAACAAACAAAAACGTCTCTTAAAGGTCAATTGAATTACAACAGAAGAAAAAAAATTGGTGCAGTAGCAGACTCGCAAGAACACCCAATACCAATTCAAACTTTGATTTTCAATTTGAGACTGTTATAGCTTAAGGTTACAACATAAAATACCTTTTAAACCATTCATAAAAACTTTTCAAATCGTTAATTGATCCAAAGAACTCAAAGAAAAGTCAAATTTTCGGATGAACAATTCCTTTGACTTTTAAAATTTAAACTTTGACCTCAAAATTAATCCTTGATTTTCGCGAATTAAGATATGAAAATTTGCAGATGGTTTGAATAGACAATTACCATCACTTCTGCATTTCTAGATTTTTAATATCAATTCAAATTCGAGCTATTGTTTTAAAAGTGACTCAAACAGAGGTAATCGGGCTTTTTTCTTCTTTTTCTTCTGCATAATTCAATCAGGGATGGCTGTAATGTTTTTGATTGATAATGACGATGGATAGTTGAGAGACTTTTTAAATTTATTTACAATTCGATTCATTTAAAGGGTGAAGTGGTCGACAGACTTTAGGAATCAGACAAAGAAGAAAGAATAAAAATTATATAACAGAATTAAAGGAGATTTGTACAGCTAACAGAATTTGTCATCGTACAGTGATGAGATTCGATTTAGTAATCAGATTAGGGACAGACGTATAATTCATCTACAGATTGATTAGGATATAAAGCTGAATACATGATTTAACTATATTTATTTAGGTATAAACTGTATTCATATATATATATATATATATATATATATATATATATATATATATATATATATATATATATATATATATATATATATACTGTATCTGTATTTGTTCTTATATCTGATGTATATCTGCATACTGAATTTTGTAGTATTACATAAATATATAAATCTATTAATAAATTTAAGAATGTTATAATTTTTTTAATAAGAATACTAATACTAATAATGATAATAGAAATATATTAAATAATAATATTAATAATAATTTTTATCAAAATTATTCTAATAGTAATAATAAGAATAAGAGTAATTATAAAATGATCATAACAAAATAATACTAATAATCATTAAATTGATAATGATATTATTAATGATAATAATAATAAATTGTGTTATTTCCTAATAACTATGATAATAGCAATAATTTATAATAATAATAATAACTAGATTTGTGGTCCGCGCTTCGCGGCGGATTAGTGTCATTTTAACGCTACTACATCGTTAGACAGTTTTTGAGCTGAAAGTCATCAAAATGTTGTCCACTCTTTCCAGACCATTTACGCAATGCCCAGCAACTGTTATGGTTTGAGGCATCCTTTGTTCATTTTTACACTCTAAATTATTGAGATAAAAAGAACAAATAAATGTTTGAATTTAGTGATAATAAAAGAACAAAAACTACAACTATGTTAGTGTAAACTTTCATAATTCATATTTATAACTTTTACCAACGACAAAAATAAAAAAAATAATTAAAGTTGTACAAAAAAATATTTTAAAGACAAAAAGAAATAGGAGTATAAATACTACGCATATTTTTTCAATGAACTTAACTTTTAATTTAATTTCAAATAAGTTAAAATTAAAAATTATAATTAAGATAATAAGAAATATGTGGGCTTTTTTTATCTCGTTTAATGTTTGGGCTTAACCCCACCAGAAAAGGCTTGAAATCTGCTCATTTGTGATAGGGTTTTGGTATAAGTTAATTTTCTTTATCATTATTCAAACACCACACACTTTCCCATTTGCTTTATCCTCTACTAAACTGTATCTGAGTTTATCTTCTTGAATTTTCATCTTCAACGCGTTTTCATCAAAAAATTTTTAATAGTTTCTAACTTGTTTTGTTAGTATATTTTTAGCATAAATAATATCAAATCGAGTTTTATATAAATGATTTTTTATATGTATGCTTTCTCTAACATTCTCGTTCAACAGATCTAGAAAAAATAAACGTCGTTATTAAGAAACTCATATTTTTCTTTTCAAAGTGGTATTTGTAGTAGGTTGATGGTGGTAATGGACGGAGTTCGTGGTAGGGCGATGATGGCGGTGAACGGAATTTCACGATGGTGGTGGTGGAGGTCGATATTAGTTGTAGATCTCTCATCGTAACAATTAGAACCGAAATTTATGTTAAATCAAGACCAGAAACCGCATCGGTAGGAAAAGTTGTTTTGGGTTAGAATTTTTTATTTTTTCAGTTTAAGATTAAAATTTTTCAAGTTCATGATCTTGTAAGTTCGTATATTATAGCGATATATGTTTTTATTTTTCAGTTGTTTTTTGTGTTTGTTATATTTTCAGACTTTGCTTAACTAAAAATAAAAAAAATTTGTCCTCAGATCTGTTTAGTTCTAGATCCATATTGGCTGGTGTTAGTGGCGACGTGCTCGTAGCAGCGGTATGGTGACGGTGGCGGCGGTGCTGGTGGAGGGGAGGTGTTTGGGTAAGAGGTAAAAAAAAATGGTGGTATTGAAGATCTAAAGATGTGAAAGAATATTGTAAACTGTGATCTTGCTTGGCGGCGGTGCTGGTGGAGGGGTGGTGGTTGGGTAAGAGCTAAAAAAAATGGTGGTGTTGAAGATCTAAAGATATGAAAGAATATTGTAAACTGTGATCTTGCTTTTGGTTTTTTTTTTTTTTTTTTTTTTTTTTTTGCAACCTTGGGTGTGAAAAGACAAATTACCCCTGGTGGTTACTGTTATACTGTAGCGATTTCGTTGATGTGGTGGGATTTAATTGGTTGACGTTGTCCATATTTAGTATAATGTATAATGGTATTGATTGTTGCCGACATCGTTTTTGCTAGAAGTTGGTGTTAGTGGCGAATTGTTGCCGGAAGTGGCAAGTAGCTGTTGACGGTGGTTTGTTTCAAAAATGGTTGGTGGCGGTGGTGTTTTATGGAGGGTTTTTATAGTTGTTTTTGGCGATAAAAAATTCTTTATTAGTCTTTGTTATCTAAAGATGTGAAAGAATATTGTAAACTGTAATCTTGCTTATGGTTTTTTTTTTTTTTTTTTTTTTTGCAACCTTGGGTGTGAAAAGACAAAAGTACCCCTGGTGGTTACTATTATATTGTAGCAATTTCGTTGATGTGGTGGGATTTAATTGGTTGGCGTTGTCCATATTTAGTATAATGTATAATATATAATGTATAATGGTATTGATTGTTGCCGACATCGTTTTTGCTAGAAGTTGGTGTTAGTGGCGAATTGTTGCCGGAAGTGGCAAGTAGCTGTTGACGATGGTTTGTTTCAAAAATGGTTGGTGGCGGTGGTGTTTTATGGAGGGTTTTTATAGTTGTTTTTGGTGATAAAAAATTCTTTATTAGTCTTTGTTAGTTACTGTATTAATTTTAGTATTTGATTTTTGTTTTAAGATCTACTCCAATTTATTTATTTATTAGATTGTTTAGAATCGATTAAAGTAGATGTTAATTATTTAGTTAAACTTAAAATCAGAATTCAGAATAAAATCAAAAGATAAAGTAAATTATTTCCAAAAAAAAAAAAAAAAAAAACTACTGTAGCTACAGTGCGCTACAGTAGCTAAAGTGTTTTTGGGGGTATGTGGCGGGTTTTGGTTGGAGGGTCTTGTCCATATTTAGTATATAGTATAATACTAATATTAATCATAATAACTAAAATTATAACTCTTCTACTAGTTATAATAATAATGATATTAACAGTGATAACAATAATATTAATAAATATAACAAGTCACATGTATCAACTTTTATATCTATATAAAATACTAACACTTATAAATCTTGATATTATTATTATTAGTAATATTTATTCTAATGATAATGAAAGTTTTAATAACTATATTTTAACTTGTAATTACATATATTAATATTGAATTTTATTTATAATGTAATATTTAATAATTTTATAATATATACTATATATACGTAATATTCGTACATTTTAACAATATACATGTAGTAATATATATATATATATATATATATATATATATATATATATATATATATATATATATATATATATATATATATATATATTCAAACTATTATGTATAATTATGTTTTAAATATTAAGTATTATGTACAAATTACATATATTGAAACAAATAAACTCTAAATATAACATTTAGTACTTTGTTAATATCGACAATTTATATACATTCAATTTACTTCTCCATTTTTAAATTACAGTTTTAAATACATGTTTAAGTTTTCTTTCATAATAACCAAATCATATAATATTTCATTAATATAATTATTTTATAATATATAATTATTTATATGTATAGTTATTTATATATATATATATTTATATTTACGATTAAAGGTTCGTGAATCGTCAGAAATAGTCAAAGGTTATTGAATCCATGTAATTAGTTCAAAATTTTTAAGACTCAAAATTACAGACTTTACTTACCGTATCGAAATCAAATAAAGATCATGTTTAAATTTGGTCGGAAATTTCCGGGTCGTCACAATCATGACTATTAAAATTATCATTTTTAAAACTATCATTAGTATTATTATTAGAATTATCATTATTTTTATCAGTATTATTTTTATTATCACTATTATTATTTTTAATATTAATATTATTATTTTTACATTATTATTATTATTATCATTTTTATTATTACTAGTATCATTATTATTTTTATAAAAACCATATTATTATTATTGTTAATATTACTACTAATATTATTATCATTACTACAATAAAAATTAATCATATAAAAATATACTTAACTAAACTATATTAACATTTTCATTTATTTAAAGTATATAAAATAAATACATTTAATTAAGCTATTAACATAACATTTATATCATAATAATATATATAAATTTGTTCGATTACAATTATGTGTGTTAATATATATATATATATATATATATATATATATATATATATATATATATATATATATATATATATATATATATATATATATATATATATATATATATATATATATATATATATATATATATATATATGATATAGGTTCGTGAATTTGAGGCCAACCTTGCATTGTTCAGTTCAGTCATATGCATATTTTTACTACAAAATATCGTATTGTGAGTTTCATTTGCTCCCTTTTTAAATGCTTTTGCAATATATATTTTTGGAACTGAGAATACATGCACTATTTTTATAAATGTTTGACGAAATAGACACAAGTACTCAAAACTACATTCTATGGTTGGATTATTAGACCGAATATCACCCATTTTAGCTTGGTAACCTAAGAATTAATGTTTATTATATAACCTTCATGCTGGAAAATGGTATGGAGCCGGTATAATGGCCATTAATTGACGCGAATCCTAAAGGTAGATCTACGGGCACTAACACCCCCATTCTGGAAAATGGAATGCTTTAGTACTTCGATTTTTATACAGACGAGAGGATTCTGTTATACAGATGAGAGGATTCTGTTTTAGGGATATTCTATATGCATTATGTTAATGTCGGTTACCAGGTGTTCACCATATGAATGATTTTATCTTTATGTAGACGAGAGGATTCTGTTTATAAATATGAAAATCTTGTGGTCTATTAAAATTATAGAAATGATTGATTACGATAAACTAATGAACTCACCAACCTTTTGGTTGACACTTTTAAGCATGTTTATTCTCAGGTATTAAAGAAATCTTCCGCTGTGCATTTGCTCATTTTAAAGATATTACTTGGAGTCATTCATGACATATTTCAAAAGACGTTGCATTCGAGTCGTTGAGTTCAACAAGATTATTATTAAGTCATTTATAGTTTGGATATATTATGAAATGGTATGTATGCCTGTCAACTTTCAATGAAATGAAAGTTTGTCTTATAAAAACGAATGCAATGTTTTTAAAATGTATCATTTTGAGGTCAAATTCCTCGCAATGAAACCAATTATTATGAATCATTTGTAATCGATATAAAGGGGGCATTTCAAAATGCGAGCCTTGTTGGGGCGTATAATACTGCTAAACTAGAGCTCGATGGGGTCAAATCCATAAAACAGCCAGTTTAGGGGCTATATATATATATATATATATATATATATATATATATATATATATATATATATATATATATATATATATATATTCCGAAACGCGAGCCTTGTTGGGGCATATAATACCGCTACACTAGAGCCCGATTGAGCTAAAACCATAAAAACTTTCTCTCATTATAAGTCACGTGGGACTTAAATTCCACGACCCTCCTTCGATTTTCCACCCTGCTTCGAGAGTCACCGAAGGAGTTGTTGGGACATGAGATGAGTGCCGCCATCCTAAAACACCGGGAGAACAAATATGGTGTCTTCGAAAACTCTGGCACACCAACCTTTAAAACAAAGATGGAATTAACGGTAACTCTTCTAGTTTAACAACTAGAGCGTAGTATGTAACTTGTATCATGGTTCTTTTGTCATGATTTCTAGTTCGTATGCGGATGGCTTCTACTGACTCTTGGTTCATTTGAAGATTACAAAAGTTCGAGGTCCTTACTTTCTTACTATGAAATATGTGTTCAAGATGAGATACTACTATAATCAAGATACAATTTGAGGAGTTAGAGTTGGTTAATTTCAAGTGGGAGCCATGTCGGTGGATTTTATGTTTCATATTAAGTTCAAGGTTTTACGGTTCTACATATGTTTTTGAAGATTTATCATTTGGTAGAGATTATTGAGTTGAAGATTTGAGTTGAAGATTGTTTGAGGACAAACAATGGCAAGTGTGAGGGAGTTGATCGGGTCATAAACGCCGATCATTATGGATGTTAAGGGTTGAATCTTATGTGTATATTTGAGGTTTAAAATGCTATTTCATGAGGTTTTTATAATGGGTAATGATTCGAGACAAGTACGCAAAAAAACGAAGTTTAAACGAGAAAAAAAAGAAAATAGTCTCAGTCACAATTTGCGGCTGATTGGATTCAAATTTGGGACAACAACATTATGGGCGCCTTTTTGCGGCTGTTTTTGCGGTCTGGCCGTAAATTGCGGCCGTGAGGTGCAATTCGCTGCTGGAACTATTTTTGGATAAAATGTGAGGCCGAATTTGAGGGATTCTTACTTGGGAAACACTTTACTTGATTCCTATAAATAGAAAACCCTAAGCTACGAATTTATTATCATTCTCATCAGTTTTTAGAGTCCTAAACACTCCCAATAACATCATTCATCATCATCAATCAAGGATTCAAGTCAAGATCAAAGGCGCGTTCATCATGATTCATCCTTCTATCATTGTGCTCATCATTATCAACGTGCAAGGCTAATCTCCTTACTTTATTCCTTTCAATGAACTTTTAATGTATTGTTTATTCATTCAATTATGTATGTGGTTTGTAATATTACAATGGTAAACTCTTTTGATTTATGATTTTGTAAACCGTTCAAGAGATTGTTTAATGCAAGTTGGTTGATTTTGATTATTGCAAGATGCATTATTGTGATTTAACAATTGTGATTGATCCACATAGTGTTAATTTAGATTGGGGATAAAGACAAGTGTTTAGGTTACATAATCGTGTCAAAATAATTACTTTGACGAATTTAAGAGTTCATGTCTATGTGATTTAGATAATAACTTGATAACACACATGTTCATTTGAATGAATGTTACTTAATTGGGATTTGGAAGGGATAAAGGTTTTTAATCCGTTGATAACAACTTTGCATTTTTATATCTTTTGCTTATGCTTTTTGCTTTAAACCATTAAAGCTTAAGTTTTCTTGTTTAATCTTCTTAATTAGTAAATGTGCTTTAGTTTAATCAAACCAACTCTTGAAAATTGTTTGCTTTTAACCACTATTTTATGCGAAACGAATGCTGCTTGCCCTATCTAAAGTAGAGTAATTAGGTTCATTTTTGACCGGTCCTTCGACACCGATCAAATTTTGGCGCCGCTCTCGGGGAAGTGTGCGCTTGATTGCTAGATCTTATTTTATTTGTTTTCTTGTTAAATTAAAAATCCTAAAAAATATAAAACCATAAAAACCTAAAAATAATGTTTTCTTTTTATTTTGTTTTTGTCAAATTTTAGGCTTGGTATTCTTGTTTTTGTGAGGTACAGGTTAGTGTATGCAAACTCAGAAGTCGGGAAATCAGACTCTTGAGCCTTATAATCCGGAAATCGATAAATTTTCAAAAGCTAATCGGAAAGCTACAAGGATTTCGGAAGGTTCGACAGTGGCTTCAGCATCAACACAACCACCACCAGAGTCACATCTAATTGTCCCACCAAATTCTCCTAAATCAGACTCCGACGTTGAGGAGGAAGTTTTTGTCCTAAACATTCGCACAACGATCACATTCGCACGTATGAGACCTGATTGACTATAAGTAAGGGTTATTAGCTTAATTTTCATGTTACTTATTCCTACAAACCATAGCCAAACTTAGTCTCCTAATCGTTCCTAAACATCCCAATACGAATATAAAACTCTAGACATCGATCTAATTCCATCTTAGGTGAATAGGTTTGATTTATTCGACCTGTGAGGTAAAGTTTATTCGGTTAAAGCTCGTTTTGTTGATTTTTGCTTAACAGATAGAGTATGCGTTTTGTCTCTACAATCATTAGGTATAACAAAGGGATAATAGATTTGAAATACATATATATTACTTTTTTTAACATTTTTGTCGCAAGCAAGTTCTATCAGTGGGGATGGGCATGTACGTTGACCAACTTGGAAATTGGAACATGGAGCAAGAAGAAGACCAAATTGAGGGAACCTAAAGTTTAAAACTTAATCAACTTTTAAAATTATACTAAGATATAGTTAAACACTTAGGTTTTTCTTTATCGGAGTGTAAGTTTAGGGTCCTTTTGGTTAAAAAATGACTTTAGAATATAATGGAATCTAGTGAAAGAATGGAATTTGTAGGAATTGAAATGAAAGGGAATTGAAATATGTATTGTGTTTGGTTGATAAATTTATCAATGGAATTGGAATGTAAATATGATAAATTAACACAATTACCCTTTTATTAATTTAAGATCTAGTATCCGATATGTATCTATAAATATGGATCATTAAAAGATATATAGCCACACACCTTTTCGGCATTTTTCTTTTGAACGGCGGTATTAAGGTCACTAACGGGGGCATTACCCACCCACCTAATCATATCCAGGAAATTACAAGTCATGCTCATTTTCTATACCATAGGAGGAAACCTCGGGATATTGCACCCAAGAAAAAACCTTCGAGGGAACCTTGCTAAATATGAGTAGAACCCACCTTTTGCAAGGAACCCCCAGTAGACTCCATAACCAACCGCAAAGCAAATTGTATTATGAAATCCTAAGTGACACTCGAACTTGAGACCTCTCGGATACCCATCGGAGGGGTAACCACTAAACTAAATGTAGATTGTTACTTACCTTTCCGTAATATATCTATAATAAAAAATAATAAATAAATTATAATAATAAAAAGGTGAAAAATCAAGATGCATCAGGAAAGCACGTACCTACCAGTGATGTGACAATACTATCGATACTTCGTATTTTAGGCCGTATCCAACGCTAGCATCGTTATGGTCGTTCAACTTCTAGACTTCGAGGGCTTGGATGGGAATGACTGGTCCACGTTTAGCCCTCCTCTAGTCCTACTCCATGCGTGCTACTTCTTTTTTCAAATAACATAACACAAGACGAGGTATATGTTAATTCAATGTATATGATGAACTCGTGTATAGGCTTTTGATCGAGATCATCGTGAAGGTGTTTGATGATGAATGTGTATGTATATTATGAAATAGATTATGATAATGATGATAAATCCTAAAATCAGACGTAGTAACAGTTTTTAATTTAACCTTGTCCCAAAATTAAAGGATGGTGAGGTTACATGTGAAGAGAGGGGGGAGAGAAAACACACACTTTGTGTGTTAATTGTGAGGGGAAGACTTAGTATCTAGGTGTAGTAATGGTATTTATACTCCATACCATTACCACTTACATCACTAATACAAAATACAACGTACATCATAAATTTGAGGCTTAACAATCTCTCCCTTGATGTATGTTATGAATATACGTCTTTGTGGTCTTAAACTCTCCCCCTTGGAATAACCATAGATGTCAAGTTGAAATGTAGAATGTTCTTCTTTTGGAAGTCCTATGTCGGCTATTTAAGTTTGAGAGCAATGATCACAATGCACACCATCTGTTGGTCCTGACATTGGTTCTCCCCATTGGTGTGCGTTGTTCACATATGTCTTTATAGAATTGAGAGGGGTGTAGGAAAGAGCATGCTTGATGATTTTTCTTAGCTCCCCCTTGAATGATGAATCATCTCTCTCCCCCTCAATTGGAAATACAGAATTAGAAGTATTGTTGGGAAGAATTTGTGTCAAAGATTTGGTGAGGAAGTTTGAGTAGTGGGTTTTTTGGTTTGCTTTGTCATTGTTTTTCGTATAAAATTTGTAAGCATGGTATATTCAATTGATTAACCTTGCATTCCATCAAGGTTGGATCACAGGTTTTGGGTTAAAGGAAAGTAACTCATTCACTTGCATGAGTACTTGAACGGTTCTGAAGGTGTTTAGACAAACGATGTTTTGCTCGGGTTGACAGATGTTTTTTATGAACTTGATTGCTTCGATTTATGAGGAAACCATCCATATTGATCCATGAAATCTGGCGAATTCCTCAAATTTCCCATAAGTGGGTTATAGAAATGGTTGATTCGGTTTGGTTTAATAACGGGAATAAATTCGTTCTCCGTGGGAAACAATTTTGTGAGGTTGAGTAACCTTGGGGATATCTGTTGAAGGAGCCTTTTTCTAAACCGCGGGAAAAGAACATATTGATTCTGGAATCTTTGGCTTCCCGTATTCTGGGATTTCAACGTGTATAGCGATCAACACCATTGTTGGTTTGGGAGTTGGTGTTGATTTAACATCCAAAATCATGTTGCAAATCCGATATGCGTTTTTTAAAGCATTAGTTAATGTTCGGTTAAAAGTCTGAACATTATCAACAGTAGTGCGAAGTTTTAGAATGGTTTTTGAATTAAAATCACGTTTGGACTTGAGATGACCATTTTCTGCTTGAAGAGTCCGAATTGACTTATTTTCTTTTATGATATGAACAATTTTTTCTTTGAGTCGATTATTTAGTGTCTCTAAATTGAATTGTTCCTTGTCGAAAGAATATTTTTGACTTTGTAGCCCTGCTTGAAGCTTTGCTTGACTTTCGTTGTATAACAACCCTCAGTTTTCCACTTTTGAAATGACTATTATACCATTAGGGGTTCTCTTCATTTTATGTGTATTAAATATCTAGGGTTGTTATTTGAAACATAATTAATACGAAAAAAATTAACGTTTACATAATATCTACTTTTAGTCAACAACACACATACGTTAATTAAAATTATATTATTAAATGTGACTTTAGTTAATACTATTATATGAATTTAAAATACAATATATAACCAAAATTTATTAAAGTATATATTAAAATGATAATGTACTTTAGTTAATATAAACTAAATAAGTATTTAAATAAACTGTGATACTTTTATAAACTAAAAAAAGTATAGTACAATTAATGAAAATAAATGAATTAATTAATTTATTTTAAATCAATATTATTAATAATAAAAAATCGGTTAAATAATAGAAAAAGAAATAAATAAAATAAAATACAAAAAGAATTCTAGAACATTCCTTATAAATGATATATATATATATATATATATATATATATATATATATATATATATATATATATATATATATATATATATATATATATATATATATATATATATATATATATATATATATATAAGAAGGGATGGGCTTCGATCGGTTTTTATAAAAAAGAAAAAGAAAATTTTAATGTATTTTTCCTAAACCTAACTTAATCCTCAACTAATATTTTTAGTATAAATATATGCACCCCCTATTCATATATTTTGTGCAAATTTCTTATCTTTTTTTTTTGGTAAAGGAATTTGTCATCTTCTCTAACCCTAAAAGATTTGTAAGTCTTTTCTCTTTTTTCTTTCTCTTTTATTCTTTTTAATTTTCGGTTTCTTTTTTTTTCTAGCCGAATTTATATTTTATTTTTAATAAATTGTACAAAAATCAAATTAAATAATTATAATATATATTAATTAGTATTATGAATATTAAGATCATATAAAAATTATTTTTATAGTTTTTAGTAGAATTTATAATTTAAAATAATTAAAAAACAAATTTAAATGTATATATATATATATATATATATATATATATATATATATATATATATATATATATATGGTACATATATATTTATAAATAATATATAAATTGCGAATTAAATCATGTAATTATTTTATCAGTGAAGTAGGCCACTTATAATAATTATTTTGATCAGAATATATTTTATATATATTAAAAACGAATTTATAAGGATTTATTTATATTATAATTAACCAAAAAAGCTAAGAAGCAAAAATAATTGACTAAAAATCATATAAATTCGTGGTATCTATTTAAAATTCATATTATTGTTATTATAAAATTAAAACCTAATTTATTTATTATTAAAACTGTTAGAATAATTATTTTCTATTTATTTTATTTTCGGTTTATATGATTGCTGTAAAAATTGGGTATTAAATCATATAAATCATTTAAAACAATGTTAATATTTTCTACAGTTTATAACTAACTTATAATACTTACTAAAGTCGAAAATAAATTTTGTATATTGTTTGGGATATTTATTTCTTATTTAAATATATACCAAAGTCATTTAAAAGTGTATAAAATGAATTTAAGTTGTATAAAATAGTAAAAATAGTAATAATTATATGAAAAGTATCTAGAACTATTATAAAACATATTTAAGTTGTTATATAATTTTATGAAAGGTTTATTATATTTAAAAATTATTATATGCAATTTATACATGTATTCGGGTATTAAATCCCAAATAAATAATATATATAGTATAAAATTAATATATAAATTTTTATTTGCTTATAATAATAGTAGGTTGAATTTATAAAAATTGTAAATATATTTATTAAGGTCGAATTTGTATTTATTTGTAATTAAACTTGTTTTATGATTAAACCGAGAAACAAATAAAGATAATTTATAAATAAATATAAAAATGAGATATAATATTATTATAAAACTTTTCCAAAGTTTAATATGATGCTATAAGTGTATAAAAATTAAATTTACAATTATTTTGTATTTATTTGAATTAAAAACGAATTTAAATATGGAATGTAAATCTTTTGGCATATAATATATATATATATATATATATATATATATATATATATATATATATATATATATATATATATATATATATATATATATATATATATATATATATATATATATATATATATATATATATATATATATATAGAAAGTATATATTAAATCAATTTATATTATTTTTAATATAATATCAGTAAATAAATATGTGATAGAAAATTATATATTTATTTAATCATATAATTAATTTTTTATATAATTATATATACTTTATGGCAAAAAAATTATTATACGAACATTTAATTTGTAAATAAATAACAAATAACAATATATTATCATTAAAAAACTTCTATTATCCATTAATACTATTTATTATAAGTAATAAGATAATATTATGATCAAAGTCTAATATATCATACTTAACTAATCTTAATAAATTCAAACTTATACATATACATTATTAATATAAAGTAATATTAATTAAACTATTAAAACAATTATATAATTAGTACTAGAAGTATATTAAATATACTAATATACAAAGTAATTTATTAATGTGTTGTCTTTCTATACACATGCAACAAGTGAAAACTATAATCTTACCGATAACGTATGACTTATACGAACTTCACCGCTATTTACGGTCACGGGATGATGTCTCAGCTACTTATGGGAATACGGTTTTGGATTAAACGAAAGGTTGTAGACTAAGTCAACCCGAAAGTTCCTGACCCCCCGCATCTGGTCATCTCTTGACTTACTTGATAGCACCGAGGTTTGGGCAAAGTTGTACAACATCTAAACATGATTATGGTGGGCACACAAACATGTTTAACAACTCATAAGTTACTTATGAACTCTTACTTGTCGGATTGAACAAACTAATGACCAAACTTATATCTCTAGGTTGAGATCCCGGTCATTTACTTCCGTTCATTTATTTTCGAGGAGTAACTTCATCTGCTGTTAAGGTGAACTTCATAGCCCCATTTTTTTTTACTATTTCGTAATTATTTTACAAACTTTTGGGGTGAGACACATGCTTGTTTTTAAACTGTTTTATGCTTTAGACACAAGTGCTCAAACTATAACTGTGCTTCCATGCTATGTTTCATGCTAAATCCCTGCGATGATATCGTTAGTTGCTACGTATAAACGTAAACTTAATTATTGTGAGTAGGCATATTGGGAGCAACGTCTCTATCCAGGTGACCATTGGTCAGTGGATACATAATAATGATTTAACGACACGAACGGATAAAGTGTTATGGGGTAAATTTGTTATTCTCGATATCATACACTTCAGCACTAGTTTCGAACTGATATGTCTATATCAAAACTTTATAACTAAATCTTATGGTCTAAAAACTTTGGTTGTTACTAGTAAAACTATGAATTCACCAACCTTTTTGATTGATACTTTTAAGCATGTTTTGTCTCAGGTGATGACTAGCTTTGCTACTTGGTGCTGTTGAATGCTGCTTGGAGTCTGCATTTATCATTTACATTTAAACAATTGTTATTTCATTTTGGATTACAATGTAACAACATTTAAATTCCGCTGCAATATTACTTTTGGTTTTTAATAAAAATGTCTCATTTAGAGTCGTACTCGCTTATACACTTATGTTATGGTATTGGTTAGTCACAGTTACCCCCGTTCCCATTTAGGGGTGTGACACCTTGTACAACTGAACTTGACTTTCCAAGTCATTTTTAAGAGTAGACGCTTTCTATTGTAGGATCTCCTTCTTTTTGCTCTTTAAAGTTGAGATTCTAGCTGATAAATTTTAGGCATCGATTTCCGCTGAGTTGTCAATTCGTTCACCAACATGAGAATCCGTTTTTTCAAGTTATTTTCCATCATTTCTTGCTAAATTTTTGACTTTTGATAATCCTCATAGATCTAGACTGTACACATCTAATGTTTATATCTTTATAAATACATCTCATCCCACATGTACACACACCATGTAAATGTTATTGATTTTGATCACAATGTTGGTTTTGGAAGTGTCACAGAAGAAGTACTCAAGTCTTTTGTTGCAAGAAACTAAATTTCTGAAAATTGTGTTATAAATGTTAACGAAAATCGTTAATTTTTTTTTTACTTTGTTAGTCCTTTCAGTTAGAACTTAACTGAAAATAAAATTGTTAACTATTAATGAAATGAGCTTGAATGAAATTAAATCCAGAAAATTAGACTTGAATTGTGCTTAAACTGAAATTAAATCGAAATGGGCCTTCTCTTTATCTTTATATTTTTAAGTGAAATTTGAAACGAGCTTGCCTGGCCTATTTTAAAAGGTTTAGCCAAACACACAACACCCTCTTTGATCTGATAATGTATGAGTGTACGCACACTTTCCTCTTCTTGTTTGTAATGTACATGCCTTTCTTCCCCAAATAACAAATAAACCTGATATCGGGCAAAAAGTCACATTTTTATCCCCAATATTAAGCCCTAGAACAATAAAGATTTAAAATTTGTCGACAAAATTATCATTTTTTCAGTTGATTTTGTAGATTAAGTAATTACAAAGGCGATGCAAAAAGAATCAAGTAAAACGGAGCTAAAACGAAGATTCTAGAGCGAAAACGGTGAAAGACAAGAAATCAAGTTACGATCCAGTAAAATTAGGCTGACCAGGCCAGCAAACGGCCTGCCATACGGCTTGCCAAATGGCCTGCCAGTATGGCAAATGGCTTGCCAAATGGTCAGAGCAAACGGGCTCGATAAACGGCTTGCCTTAGCAAACGGCCTCCAAACGGCCTGCAGGAAAAAATCAAGTCTATTTAAAGGGCTCTCTCCATCCATTTCAACACACACTCAATTTGTAATTCATTTCATATTTTCAAGCTTTTAGTTAGCCTTTAGTAGTAGTTAGCTTAGCTTAGCTTTTATTTTCCGGAGGATATCCCGGCGAGTCCCTGCTATCTCGGGCAGATTTCTTCAGCCTTTTCATGTTTTTATCCGAAACGCTTGTCTTTTGTATTAAATATGTGTTCTTACTTTTTATGTTTAGTAATGTGTTCCGTTATTACCATGATAGCTTAATTCATCTGTATGTTTCCATGATAGAAGTTTGGGTTAGCGTAATTATGTTAATTTTGTACGATTACTATTATAATACTGAACTAGGAAGTCTGATATATTTGTTTGCTAGCATCTTAAGGATTGACCAACCTAGGTTGTGATCAGGACTTGTCCACCTATATGAAATTAGCTACTTCATAGGATTAAGACCCCTGGTTATATTGTATCTGAAGATTCTATGAACTCGGTATGGCTGGAGTTCCCGAGAGGCATTTAATGCGCTTTTAGGACACGGAACTTAGGAATTGAGACATGAATGACCTAGTATGCCTATTGACTATTCTGAAGAGACCTCTTAGAAGCTGTTAAGATCTAGTTAGTGCCTTCACTGTGTGACCCAAGCCTATTGCATGTTCTTGTTTGATTGTTGCCTTAGGTTTTAGTCATATCAACTGTTTAGGTATTCATTAGGTTTCTATCTGCTTTACTATCAGTATACTAACTGTGATGCTGTATAATGCTTGAATTGTTATGATCTCATTAGTATGATGGAATGGTTGTTAGTTTTCATTTAAGATTTTGCCAACTTAAACCGACGGATTCCTTCCGTTTGTGATCAGTGTTCAATCATCACGGCACATTGTTATTCAGTTACCTAAACTAATAAAGAGGGTTAGGATTAAAGCTTAACTCACTAATAAACCTAGTACTTTACTGAGGATAACCTCCGAGGTATTGTTACCTTTCAATTATACGACCAAGTGACATACTTCTCACTGCTCAAAGAGAACTCCGAGAGTTCAGAGATAAGTAGGTCTGTGTAATTGGCTCATCCAACCAGATCTACATCATTCCAAGCATAGTTTTAACATAAGCATAATTCCCTTTCCCTAACCTAATACTGATATCTTGGTCAACATTTCCCTGATCTGCATACTCCGGGTATCCTTCCACTTTATTTATTTTTCTGCATTTAGGACCTTTAGCTAAAATCAACTACTATCTTTTATTCAAGTAATTTAACTAAAAGACAATTATCCACTTGATCTTCAATTCGTTAATCAGCAAAAATATGACACTAGGTTAACTTACACCTTCTACACCTTAGAAAGTAAAAGTAAATTTAGGGCCCGCACAATATAAATAAACAAAACCACTGTGTGCTACCTTGATCAACTGAATCAGATGTCCTGCGGCCTAACGACACCGCATGAATAAAACCGTCCGTTTCGGTCATATCATAGTAGTAACGCGTTTTCTGGCACCGCTGCCGGGGACCGAATATTTTGATTGAGAAAGATTTTAAACAGATAAAGTATTGTTTGGTGGTGTCTAAGAAAGACAATTATACACGGACTTGGTTGTTGGATTTTATGAACAGTCTCCAATTATATTGGAACCAAAAGGATCCTGCCTCTCCGTAGTCGGCCTGGCCACCTCGATACAAGTAATCTGTGAGAAATCCTATCAGTTAAGATATCCGATCTGTTTAGCGACCGAATTTCAAGAATAATTGTTTTTATTAAATTATCGATCCTTTTAGTAAATTAATATTTTCTAAAAGTTATTTTTAAGTCTTTTAAACAGAAAATCTAAAAAAATGGAACAACAAGACACCTTTGCTTCTATGCATAAGTCATGCTTGGAGGAAAGAGGAGGACCAATCACCTTAGGAACCGAAGGAATTCCTGAAATCAACACATGATTAAACTAGTCAATATGATCTGTAAATTTCAAGGATTACCGACTGACGATCCGAACTTTCATTTAAACAAATTTATCAGTCTGGTTGACTCTTTTAAGAAGGAAGAGAACGAGAAAAACATTTTAAAACTTCATATTTTTCAATATTCACTTTCTGCACACACTTTAGCATGGTTTGACGAACTTAACCCGAACTCAATCCATACATGGGAGGATTTAGCCACTAAATTTCGAAACAAATTTTATCCACCCTCCCTGCAAACCTGTTTAAGAAATGACATCACAAACTTTTCTCAAAAAAAATGAGTCATTGTGTCTAGCATGGAATAGAATAAAGATGTTGCTTAAAAGATATCCGAATCATTCATTAAGCTGGGCAGACATAATCTATACGCTTTACAATGGTTTGAACAAGGATGATAAGTCTCTCCTAGACATGGCCTCACAAGGCAATTTCATGTCCCAAACAGCAGACGAAACATGGAATCTCTTAGACACAATAGCTGCACAACAGGAAGATTGGAACAATGAAGCTGCTGAGAAGGATGAAGTCTTCGCTCATACGGTAAAAATGCTGGAAACCAGGTTACAAGATCTCACCCTCACTCTTCAGAATTTACCAATTCCTATAAACTCCGATGCTACTAGAACCAATCTAAGGTATCCTTACCCTAGATGGGCACATAAACAACAAAATAGCTCGGATCATAATATAATCTTCCCGTTGCACAAACTTACTCTCCACTCTAAGGAAATTTTAGTTGAATTTATGAAAACGCAATACACGATAAACCTTCAAGTCATAGAATGTCCGAATAAGTTCGACACTTTAATAAAGACTTTTGAAGAATTAATCACTAATTTTCAGCTTACACTTAAACGATTAACCACTAAAGTTGATGTAGAGTGTAGTGAGTTTGATGCCCTAGTAATTACTAGAGGAGGGAAGGAAACAACTGTCAATATACCCATACAAGATTTTTCCGATAAGGAACCTGTGTCAATTGACCTAGTTGTCAATCCACCGGAACCTATCTATCTAAGGCCCGGGAAATTATTCTGCGCGCCCGCATACCTTTCCCAGGTAGGATTAGGAAGGAAAAACAATAAGCGCAATTCGCTAAGTATCGGGATATTATTAAGAATTTGCATTTGAATGTACGACTAGTTGATGCTTTAGTAGAAATGCCAAACTGCGCTAAATTTTTCAAAGAACTGCTTTCAAACAAAGAGAGATTAAGAGAGATAGTTAGTCTGCCCTTAAGTGAAGAATGCTCGTTAGTATTACAACATGGAATTCCCCCTAAGTTAGGAGATACAGGAAGATTTACGGTACCTTGCTACCTGCAAGATGTCCAAATTATCAATGCGTTAGCAGACTTAGGAGCCAGTGTAAACCTAATGTCCTATTTGTTATTCAAAAGCTAGTATTAAATGACTTAAGGCCTACCAGAATGACTATCCAACTCGCGGACAGATCAGTTAAGATTCCTCGGGGAATAGCTGAAGATGTCCTAGTTAAAGTGAATAAGTTCGCGTTTCCCGTTGATTTCGTCATTATGGATATTGAGGAAGACACGAAGGTCCCACTCATTCTTGGCAGACCATTCCTAAATACTGCCAAGGCCGTAATTGACGTTCACGAGAAGTCATTGAAATTAAGGGTTGGAGGAGAAGAAATCACAATCAACGTTGATCGCCTCATGAACCATCCTAAAGAAGAAGATGTGAATCTCTCTGATTCGTTTCAAGAACTCGTCAACGAATACCTGGAAGCACTGTTGTAAATGGCGTCCGTTGCATCCGTTGCGACGCCCGTTGCGGCGTTTTGGTGACTAAATCGTTTCGACCCGTCCCGTTTTCTTATAAGCCGGTCAACGGTTAAAACTCATGTCAAATGCAGGAAAAATTGGGTCAACGCCAGTCAAAAGTCAGAAATTGTGTTAAAATCGGTCATAAGTCGGGCAAATAAATCAAAATTGACTTAGTTTAGTATTCCATTTTGTATTATATTAACGTTAATAGCAATTATAGGTATAAACTTGTCAACGAATATTTTTTAGCTCTAAAATATGTGTAAATATATATTTATATATATAAAAGTCAACATTAGTCAACATCCGTTTCAACCCCGTCTCGGCCCCATTTTTTCCGTTGCGACATTTTGAGGTCGCTACCGTTTCGGCCCCGTCTCGCGTCTTTTTCAACCTTGCCTGGAAGAGACTATGGCTATATGTAGTCAAGATCAAATTTCTAAGGATCTGTTCTTTACACCTCCTAAAGGAAATCTCGACAACCATTCAGCCATAAACCTTAGTCAACACATATTCCCCCTCTTTGAAAGTAACTTTCTTGGCAAGACTATTCAAATAGCATCACAAGGACAAGGCATTCCTTTACCTATACTAAGGAGAAGATTGAATGAAAAACAGACTTCATTCCGATACATCAGGAACCCCAGTCAAAGAAGGACTGTGAGGAGTTTCCCGAACTTACCTTCGAAACTAAAGAAGACGTTTCTGAAGAGGAAGCATTAAGAAGGACAATTTCTAAAAATAAAGAACAGATAGCATCAGTGACCATTACCTAAGAATCAGAATTCCAGGAGAAGTATGACTCGTTAGACCAAAAGGAGATAGCTAGGATGAAGCCATCTATCGAGGAACCTCCAGAATTGGAGTTAAAGAAGTTACCCGACAATCTGAAGTATGCATTCTTAGAAGGAGACTCACAACTCCCTGTAATCATCTCGAAAGACCTCACGCCACAAGAGAAGGCGAAATTGATTCAAGTATTGAAATCACATAAGAAGGCAATTGCTTGGAAGATCTCCGACATCAAAGGGATCAGCCCCAACTATTGCACCCATAAGATCTTCATGGAAGATGATTTTAAACCTTCAGTTCAGAGGCAAAGAAGGGTCAACCATATGATTTAAGAAGTCGTCAAGAAAGAAGTAATCAAACTTCTGGACGCCGGTCTGATCTATCCCATCTCTGATTCGCCATGGGTTAGTCCTGTTCAAGTGGTACCCAAAAAGGGAGGGACAACCGTAATTCAAAATGAGAATAATGAGCTTATTCCAACTCGGGAAGTCACCGGTTAGAGGGTTTGCATAGATTATCGTAAACTAAATGATGCAACCCGAAAGGATCATTTTCCATTACCTTTCATCGATCAAATGTTGGAACGTCTATCAGGAAATGAATACTACTATTTTCTTGACGGTTTTTCCGGCTACTTTCAAATTCCCCTCGATCCAAAGGACCAAGAAAAAACAACTTTTACCTGTCCTTATGGAACATTTTCTTTTCGACGCATGCCCTTTGGGTTATGCAATGCACCAGCTACATTCCAGCGATGCATGGTAGCAATATTCCACGACATGATTGAACGTTGCATGGAAGTCTTCATGGACGACTTCTCAGTCTTTGGTAGTACCTTTGATTCATGCCTTTCAAACCTTGACAAGATGCTCACCCGGTGTGAAGAGTCAAATTTAGTTCTTAATTGGGAAAAATGTCACTTCATGGTTAAAGAAGGGATAGTTTTAGGACATAAGATTTCAAAAGCAGGAATAGAAGTTGATAAGCCTAAGATTGAGACCATTACTAAACTTCCAGAACCTACTACAGTAAGAGCGGTAAAGAGTTTCCTAGGACACGCCGGTTTCTACCGATGTTTCATTAAGAATTTTTCAAAGGTCACACGACCTCTCACTCATCTCCTAGGAAAGGAAGTCCCGTTTGTCTTTGATGAAGAATGTCGGAAAGCATTCAACTATCTGAAAGAACAGCTGACACATGCGCCCATCATGATAGCTCCTGATTGGAGTCTACCATTTGAAATCATGTGTGATGCGAGTGATTTCGCAGTTGGATCTGTGCTTGGACAACGGGTAGATAAGCACTTTCACCCAATCTATTACGCAAGCAAAACCTTAATCGGAGCTCAAGAGAATTACACTATCACGGAAAAGGAGCTGCTAGCTATAGTATTCGCCTTTGACAAATTCCGTTCCTATCTCATCCTGTCCAAAACTACAGTCTATACAGATCATTCACCCCTCAAATGTATATTCATTAAGTAAGACGCGAAACCAAGACTCCTACGATGGATCTTACTCCTTCACGAATTCGATATTGAGATTAAAGATAAGAAAGGAGCAGAGAACGTCACAGCAGACCATCTTAGTCGTTTGGAGAACCCAGCGATGGAAAGACTTGCTGAACAAGATATCAGAGATAAATTTCCGGAAGAACAGCTTATGAGTTTAGGACAAACTCACATAGGATCACAATTTACTGACACTCCTTGGTATGCCGACATGGACAACTACCTAGTTGCCGGAGTAGTACAAAAGGGAATGAGTACCTCCCGGAAAAGGAAGTTCTTCAGGGATGCCAAGTACTACTACTGGGAAGATCCTTACCTGTTTAGAATTTGCCCAGATCAGATAATCAGAAGGTGCGTAGACGAAAAACAAACAGCAGGGATTCTTCAACAATGTCACCATGGACCAACTGGAGGTCATCATGGAGCAAACTTAACTGCAAGAAAAGTCTACGAATCAGGATTCTATTGGCCGTCTATATTTCGAGATGCACAAGAGCTTGCAAAGCATTGCGACGCATGCCAAAGGCAAGGTATTATCTCTAAGAAGAATGAGATGCCTCGGACTAATATCCAAGCTTGCGAGATCTTCGATATATGGGGATTAGACTTCATGGGCCCATTCCCAAAGTCTAATGGTAAAGAATATGTCCTCGTAGCAGTAGATTACGTCTCCAGATGGTTCGAAGCCCAAGCATTTCCAACTAATGATGCCAAAGTCGTCACCAACTTCCTGAAGAGACTCTTTTGCAGATTTGGAGCTCCCCGTGCTATAATAAGTGATAGAGGCACACACTTCTGTAATACTCAATTTATGAATGTGATGCAACAATATGGAGTTACCCACAAAATGTCCACTGCCTATCATCCGAAGACCAATGGACAAGCAGAGGTCATGAACCGAGCACTCAAAAGAATCTTAGAACGAACTGTCGGCCATCATGGAAATAAATGGCCCGAAAAGCTAGATGATGCTCTGTGGGCATTCCGGACTGCTTACAAGAATCCTCTAGGAACTACAGCCTACCGCATGATCTATGGAAAAACTTGTCACCTTCAGCTGGAACTTGAATATAAAGCTCTCTGGGCGCTGAAGACCTGCAACCTCGATCCTTCAGTTACCGCAAAACATCGGAAGATGCAAATGAACAAACTCGCCGAATTAAGAGAACAAGTATACGAAACGTCATACATATACAAGAAACGGACGAAGCTTACGCATGATGCAAAATTGATTCCTACAAAGTTCATTGATAATGCTAAAAACGAACATATATTTCATAGCATTATCCTTCAAGAAAGACAAGCTTTTAGTTGCAATTGTTCTATTTACAAGTGATATTCGTTTAAATAATAAAAGGTGAAGATAAAAGACAGATTCGACGATTTGAAGACGCAAATGACCAAAAAGCTAAAAAGTACAAAGTACAATCCAAGTGGTTCAATTTATTGATGAGAAACATCTCAAAATTACAAAAGTACGAGCCGCAAAACGCAAAGTACATGATATTAAATCGTACGCAAGGACGTTCGAAAATCCGAAACCGGGACATGAACCAACTATCAACGCGCAACTCAACGGAGCTAAAATTACAAGTCAACGATGCACAAGAATATAATATAATATATAATTAATTATATAAAATTATATATATTATATTATATATATTAAATAATCGAGCAGCCTACGTTTTAATTGACAATGTGAGCTGGTACAGCTGGCCATGCGATCGCATAGCCACGTAGTGTTAATGTCATGCGATCGCATGAGGGCCTGTAGCTGGCCAAGTCCTATAAATTGCAACGTTTTTGGCCAAATTATGTACAAAAAATATATCCATCTATCATCATACTCTCAATATATATTTTAATTTTAATTTTAATTTTAGGTTAATAATAATAAGGTTATAGTGGTGAATGTTTTAAGTTTGTAAGTCGAAATTATGTCCGTTTAACACTACGTGATTAATACTCATTGTAAGTTATGTTCAACCTTTTTAAATTAATGTCTCGTAGCTAAGTTATTATTATGCTTATTTAAATAGAAGTAACCGTGATGTTGGACTAAATATTAAGACGGGGTAATTGGGCTTTGTACCATAATTGGGGTTTGGACAAAAGAACGACACTTGTGGAAATTAGACTATGGGCTATTAATGGGCTTTATATTAACTAAAAGATATCTCATTAATTTAATATAAAGGTTACAATTTGACGTATCTATAAATAACCACATACGCTTAATCGGGTACGGTAGGCGGGATATCTATAAATACGAATAATTGTTCATTTTACCGGACACGGGGATGGATTAATAGTTAATGGACTCATTAAAACAGGGGTGGATTACATTCAAGGATAATTGGTGTAATTATTAACAAAGTAGTAAAACCTTGGATTACACGTAGTCGATAACCTGGTGTATTCATTAAACAAAGTATTAAGACCTTGTTACAGTTCGAATCCCCAATTAGTTGGAATATTTGACTTCGGGTATAAGGATAATTTGACGAAGATCCTCGCACTTTATATTTATGACTGATGGACTATTATGGACAAAATCGTATGGATATATCGAATAATCCAGGACAAAGGACAATTAACCCATGGTAATAAATTAAAATCAACACGTCGAACATCATGATTACTAAAGTTTAAATAAGCATAATTCCTTTATTTTATATCTTATCTCACTTTTAATCATCGTACTTTTAATTATCGCAATTTTATTTACCTTCATTTTATTTATCGCACTTTTATTTATTATCATTTACTTTACACTTTAAATTAAGTTATATTGACTAGGAGATGCAATCAGGCAATACCATATCAGGGCCGCCATCCACATGTAGAGAGGGGTTCGGATGATGAGATGGAGGAGCGGATGACGTCATGGATGTCATTAGGGATAGTGCTACTGACGTTTTCCAGCGTATAGATGAGGTAGAAATGACTAACGAGGATAGGCATCGTTGGTATGAGCAGTGGCAAGCCGCGAATGAGTATGAGACTTCCAGGCGACGCCAACACGATAGCTGGCAAGTTCATCAGCACCAAATCATGAGCCAGCTATCATATCAGGTACTAAATAACTACATCCCAACTCGACCTGCTTACTATCCACCACATCAGCCCGACATGCGACCACCCTATGACTTGTACGACCCCAATCAAGCCTACCAGAACACCTATCATCAACCATGGAACCCGAACGATGATATGAACTGGAATCCCTATCCAAATCAATAGTGTTCCATTTGTGATTTCTTATCTTTTATTATTTTTATCTATTTATGTTAAACATTTAACATTGTGATACTTTTATGTAATGTTTAATATGTTTATTATTTTGTACTAATATTTCATTTTTGTAATTTGAAAGTGGGATATTAAGTCCCATTTCAAATTACCATGCATGTTTATATTTGTATTGTATGTATTTTATCTCATGTACACAACATGGTAAAATAGCGCATTTTCAAAGACTGGCATTAAGTTCAGCAAAAGCTATTAATTTTGACGATAAAACGAAAAACAAGTGTGATGTAACAACAGACGGAATGAACAAATGATGTGCACCATTTATCATTCAACACAAACAACAATATGTTTGGAAACTTTGGTAAAATTTAATCATTTTTCTACGCTAATCACCCTCAATAATTTAAATTGCTACTGATTTCTTGCAAATGAGGGCATTGCAAGATCTTAAGTGTGGGAAGGGGTTAAATTCGTTCGAATTTTTAAAAAATTTTAATTTAAACACTTGGTTACCATTAAAAATACTAGTAAAGCAGTAGTTGTATTAGAATCTAGTGCTCTCTGATAATAAAGAACAGTCCTAGTCTTATATACTGACTACCCACTTCTAGTAAAATTTTTAAAAAAAATTCAAATAAATGAATTCAAAATTATGTTTATACATATTTATGAACGATAAAACTAGGTGTTAACATCGAAATTATTTTTACCTCATAAAGGACATAAATTGAGAAACAACCCAAAATGTTAGAATTCATTTAAAATGGAATAGAGGAGAATAAAAAGGCAAAGAAAGGAAAATAAAAGCCATGTGTGGGAAAAATTTACCAAGTTATTTAGAACATATATCACATATTTTTGTACAAATAATTGAAGATACTTTTGTTTTGGACGATATTAATCAGTTTTACCCAGTTTATTGTAATATAAATGAAATTTAAAAGGAAGTAAAGTCTTTCGAGAAAAAAAGACACACGCTTCTTGATTTAGGTCAGGAAGTTGTCATCCAGACCAGTTGTAGAGTCTACGAAAAACCTTGAAAAGTTTTCTCGAAAATCAGCTGGAAATCCACGGACCTCAGCATCAAACAGGGTCGCCAAGTGGTCAGACTTATCCTAACCATGAGAGGATCTGTCTCGTACAATGAGGGCACCGTGCAAATTAGCTTATAAGACTAATGAATCAGATCCCCAGAAAGGATAATCTACTTAAAGATCAAAAATCAGCTTTTAAGACTGATATCACTCAATTCTTGAGATTGACCTTAAAGATTGAGAATTACAAACTCATGGAATTCGATGATATCTAAACTCGAGCTTGAACGAAAAAATATTTTGATCAAAATTACAAACCGATTTGTTTTCTGAAAACCCATTTTCAATGCGTTCATTACCATTGAACGTAAAATCCTAAGAATTCACCGGAATTCATTAGGTTAACTGAACCAAATCAGGTGTCCACCGTAAGAACGGTGGTTGCATAGCATGGTCGAAGACAGGACCTTGTGCCAGACCGAAAAACTATAGGGTGATCTTTACTATTGCTCCTACAAAGGATAGTAATTGCATCTGACACGTTATAGACCATAATCAAAAGCATGTCATTAAACATTGCCTTAACAGTTACTTGTTCAACGCTTTCCTTTACAACCGGACGGTAGTTTACCGAAAGGTAATATACGGAGCAAGTAAACTGGACATGTTGCTTTCCAAATACAAGGTTAGCAAGTGGGTGACACAAAACCATAAGTTGTGAGCTAAAATTTTCAAATCTAAAACTCACAAAACCCACAAAAACAATTTGCAAACACCGGTGAATGGTTATTCCGGAAAACTTATCTAGGGTAAAAGCTAGATTGAATTTTCAAAAAAATCAAATGTTTTCATAAAGATCTAATTTCCTAAAGGATCTAAATTTTTATAGTCATGTGGGACTGTAAACCACATCGTTACTACCATTGTTCATACCGCCGTATTAAAATCACTGATGTACAAAGTGTGAAGAATAAAGAAGTGATTCTAGTAAAGTTATATTCAAGTTCTATATTGCTTGAGGACAAGCAACGCTCAAGTGTGGGAATATTTGATAATGCTAAAAACGAACATATATTTCATAGCATTATCCTTCAAGAAATACAAGCTTTTAGTTTCAATTGTTCTATTTACAAGTGATATTCGTTTAAATAATAAAAGGTGAATATAAAAGATAGATTCGACGATTTGAAGATGCAAACGACCAAAAAGCTAAAAAGTACAAAGTACAATCCAAGTGGTTCAATTTATTGATGAGAAATATCTCAAAATTACAAAAGTACGAGCCGCAAATCGCAAAGTACAAGATATTAAATCGTACGCAAGGACGTTCGAAAATCCGAAACCGGGACATGAACCAACTATCAACGCGCAACTCAATGGAGCTAAAATTACAAGTCAACGATGCACAAGAATATAATATAATATATAATTAATTATATAAAATTATATATATTATATTATATATATTAAATAATCGAGCAGCCCATGTTTTAATTGACAATGTGAGCTGGTATAGCTGGCCATGCGATCGCATAACCAGGTAGTGTTAATGTCATGCGATCGCATGAGGGCCTGTAGCTGGCCAAGTCCTATAAATTGCAACGTTTTCGGCCGAATTATGTACAAAAAATATATCCATCTATCATCATACTCTCAATATATATTTTTATTTTAATTTTAATTTTAAGTTAATAATAATAAGGTTATAGTGGCGAATGTTTTAAGTTTGTAAGTCAAAATTTTGTCTGTGTAACATTACGCGATTAATACTCATTGTAAGTTATGTTCAACCTTTTTAAATTAATGTCTCGTAGCTAAGTTATTATTATGCTTATTTAAATTGAAGTAATCGTGATGTTGGACTAAATATTAAGACGGGGTAATTGGGCTTTGTGCCATAATTGGGGTTTGGACAAAAGAACGACACTTGTAGAAATTAGACTATGGACTATTCATGGGCTTTATATTAACTAAATGATATCTCGTTAATTTAATATAAAGGTTACAATTTGACGTATTTATAAATAACCACATACGCTTAATCGGGTACGGTGGGCGGGATATCTATAAATACGAATAATTGTTCATTTTACCGGACACGAGGATGGATTAATAGTTAATGGACTCATTAAAACAGGGGTGGATTACATTCAAGGGTAATTGGTGTAATTGTTAACAAAGTAGTAAAACCTTGGATTACACGCAGTCGATAACCTGTGTATTCATTAAACAAAGTATTAAGACCTTGTTACAGTTCGAACCCCAATTAGTTGGAATATTTGACTTCGGGTATAAGGATAATTTGACGAAGATCCTCGCACTTTATATTTATGACTGATGGACTATTATGGACAAAACCGTATGGACATATCGAATAATCCAGGACAAAGGACAATTAACCCATGGTAATAAATTAAAATCAACACGTCGAATGTAGTGACCCGAACTTTTCCATGTTTATATATATATTAAATGAAATTGTTATTTACATGATTAAGTGTTTCCAATATGTTAAGCAATCAAACTTGTTAAGACTTTATTAATTGAAATAGGTTTCATATAGACAATTGACCACCCAAGTTGACCGGTGATTCACGAACGTTAAAACTTGTAAAAACTATACGATGACATATATATGGTTATATATATAGTTAACATGATTTTATTATAAGTATGTATCTCATTAGGTATTTTAACAATGAGTTATATACATAAAAATGAGACTATTAATTTAAGAAACTCGAAAACGATATATATAACGATTATCGTTATAACAACGTCTTACTAGGTACATATGAATCATATTAAGATATTGATACACTTGGTTAATTATGTTAAATGATAAGTAAATATATTATTAAGTGTATTAATAATGAAATGCATATGTAAAAATAAGACTACTAACTTAATGATTTCGAAATGAGACATATATGTAACGATTATCGTTGTAACGACATTTAACTATATATATATCATACTAAGATATATTATATATCATAATATCATGATAATATAACAATTTAACATCTCATTTGTTATAATAAACAATAGGTTAACAACATTCAACAAGATCGTTAACCTAAAGGTTTCAAAACAACGTTTACATGTAACGACTAACGATGACTTAACGACTCAGTTAAAATGTATATACATGTAGTGTTTTAATATGTATTCATACACTTTTGAAAGACTTCAAGACACTTATCAAAATACTTCTACTTAACAAAAATGCTTACAATTACATCCTCGTTCAGTTTCATCAACAATTCTACTCGTATGCACCCGTATTCGTACTCGTACAATACACAGCTTTTAGATGTATGTACTATTGGTATATACACTCCAATGATCAGCTCTTAGCAGTCCATGTGAGTCACCTAACACATGTGGGAACCATCATTTGGCAACTAGCATGAAATATCTCATAAAATTACAAAAATATGAGTAATCATTCATGAATTATTTACATGAAAACAAAATTACATATCCTTTATATCTAATCCATACACCAACGACCAAAAACACCTACAAACACTTTCATTCTTCAATTTTCTTCATCTAGTTGATCTCTCTCAAGTTCTATCTTCAAGTTCTAAGTGTTCTTTATAAATTCCAAAAGTTCTAGTTTCATAAAATCAAGAATACTTCCAAGATTGCAAGTTTACTTCCAAGTTTTCTAAATCCATTCCAAGTAATCATCCAAGATCAAGAAACCTTTGTTACTTACAGTATGTTATCTTTCTAATACAAGGTAATAATCATATTCAAACTTTAATTCAATTTCTATAACTATAACAATCTTATTTCGAGTGGAAATCTTACTTGAAATTGTTTTCGTGTCATGATTCTGCTTCAAGAACTTTCAAGCCATCCAAGGATTCTTTGAAGCTAGATCTATTTTTCTCATTTCCAGTAGGTTTATCCAAGGAACTTGAGGTAGTAATGATGTTCATAACATCATTCGATTCATACATATAAAGCTATCTTATTCGAAGGTTTAAACTTGTAATCACTAGAACATAGTTTAGTTAATTCTAAACTTGTTCGCAAATAAAAGTTAATCCTTCTAACTTGACTTTCAAAATCAACTAAACACATGTTATATATCTATATGATATGCTAACTTAATGATTTAAAATCTGGAAACACGAAAAACACCGTAAAACTGGATTTACGCCGTCATAGTAACACCGCGGGCTGTTTTGGGTTAGTTAATTAAAAAAAATATGATAAACTTTGATTTAAAAGTTGTTATTCTGGGAAAATGATTTTTATTATGAACATGAAACTATATCCAAAAATTATGGTTAAACTCAAAGTGGAAGTATGTTTTCTAAAATGGTCATCTAGACGTCGTTCTTTCGACTGAAATGACTACCTTTATAAAAATGACTTTTAACTTATTTTTCTAACTATAAATCTATACTTTTTATGTTTAGATTCATAAAATAGAGTTCAAAATAAAACCATAGCAATTTTATTCACTCAAAACGGATTTAAAATAAAGAAGTGATGGGTAAAACAAGATTGGATAATTTTTCTCATTTTAGCTACGTGAAAATTGGTAACAAATCTATTCCAACCATAACTTAATCAACTTGTATTGTATATTATGTAATCTTGAGATACCATAGACACGTATACAATGTTTCGACCTATCATGTCGACACATCTATATATATTTCGGAACAACCATAGACGCTCTATATGGAATGTTGGAGTTAGCTATACAGGGTTGAGGTTGATTCCAAAATATATATAGTTTGAGTTGTGATCAATACTGAGATACGTGTACACTGGGTCGTGGATTGATTCAAGATAATATTTATCGATTTATTTTTGTACATCTAACTGTGGACAACTAGTTGTAGGTTACTAACGAGGACAGCTGACTTAATAAACTTAAAACATCAAAATATATTAAAAGTGTTGTAAATATATTTTGAACATACTTTGATATATATGTATATATTGTTATAGGTTCGTGAATCAACCAGTGGCCAAGTCTTACTTCCCGACGAAGTAAAAATCTGTGAAAGTGAGTTATAGTCTCACTTTTAAAATCTAATATTTTTGGGATGAGAATACATGCAGGTTTTATAAATGATTTACAAAATAGACACAAGTACGTGAAACTACATTCTATGGTTGAATTATCGAAATTGAATATGCCCCTTTTTATTAAGTCTGGTAATCTAAGAATTAGGGAACAGACACCCTAATTGAAGTGAATCCTAAAGATAGATCTATTGGGCCTAACAAACCCCATCCAAAGTACCGGATGCTTTAGTACTTCGAAATTTATATCATATCCGAAGGGTGTCCCGGAATGATGGGGATATTCTTATATATGCATCTTGTTAATGTCGGTTACCAGGTGTTCACCATATGAATGATTTTTATCTCTATGTATGGGATGTGTATTGAAATATGAAATCTTGTGGTCTATTGTTACGATTTGATATATATAAGTTAAACCTATAACTCACCAACATTTTTGTTGACGTTTAAAGCATGTTTATTCTCAGGTGAATACTAAGAGCTTCCGCTGTTGCATACTAAAATAAGGACAAGATTTGGAGTCCATGTTTGTATGATATTGTGTAAAAACTGCATTCAAGAAACTGATTTCGATGTAACATATTTGTATTGTAAACCATTATGTAATGGTCGTGTGTAAACAGGATATTTTAGATTATCATTATTTGATAATCTATGTAAAGCTTTTTAAACCTTTATTTATGAAATAAAGGTTATGGTTTGTTTTAAAAATGAATGCAGTCTTTGAAAAACGTCTCATATAGAGGTCAAAATCTCGCAACGAAATCAATTAATATGGAACGTTTTTAATCAATAAGAACGGGACATTTCAGTTGGTATCAGAGCGTTGGTCTTAGAGAACCAGAAAATTTGCATTAGTGTGTCTTATCGAGTTTGTTAAGATGCATTAGTGAGTCTGGACTTCGACCGTATTTTCTGTAAAAATGATTGCTTAACATTTTTGTTGGAAACTATATATTATTAACATGTATATATTAGGTGATATATTAATCTCTTAACATGTTTGATATTGTGTGATAGATGTCTACCTCTAGCACAAATCCCATTGACTCACCTAATAATAATGAAGAGTCGAATATATATTGGACTGATTCACAAGTTCCCGAAGAAGAACCGGAAGAAGAATCAGAACCGGAAGAAGAATCAGAACCGGAAGAGGAGGAACCGGAGGAGGAAATAGAACCGGTGGGGGAAATAATAAAACGGTTAAATAAAAGAAAATCCTCAACCAACCGACCAAGGTTAATTATGGTCAATGGTATTTCCGCCAAGGAAGCAAAATATTGGGAGGATTACCAATTCTCCGATGAATCGGATTCCGACGAGAATTCCGATGATGTTATAGAAATTACCCCAACTGAATTTAAAAAGGCAAAAGAAAATAATAAGGGAAAGGGCATAAAAATAGAGAAATCTAATTCCAACCCCGATGAACTTTATATGTATTGTCAACCCCCGAAGCCCTTAAGTTGTAACAATGACCCGGGAACCTCTAAACCACCAGGTTTTTCTAAACCGTTGTGGAAAACGACAGCTCGTATTAGGGGAACATCATATATCCCTAGAAACTTGGAAAAACGAACCAAAATTGAAGAAGAAGAAGAAACGAGCGAGTCGGAATAAGATAGTCGTATTCGTGTGGTGTAATATATGTAATATAGTGTGCTTATGCTTTATGATATATGTAAAAATTGCTTGTATTAATAAGTATTTTTTTTATGAATCTAACTCTTGTCTATTTTACAGTATAAAAACACAAAATGGATAGACAACCCAATATTTTAAGAGACCTACCCGGAGACATGATTGATGAAATCTTGTCTAGAGTCGGTCAGAATTCTTCGGCACAACTATTTACGGTGAAATCAGTTTGTAAGACATTCAAAGAACGTTCCAAGAATGTCTTGGTTTATAAGAGACTTTCGTTTGAAAGATGGGGGATATCACATTGGGAAACCCATAAGTTACGATGTGTTTACTTTGACGCATATATTGCGAGGAACCCAAATGCTATTTTACGCAACGGGTTAAGAAATTATTTTGACTCAATATATCCGAATATAGGACTTCGTGATTTAGAAAAAGCGGCTAACATGCAACATAAAGAAGCATGTTATGCTTACGGGTTAGTAATGTTCGCTTCTCACCAAAGTGAGAACAAGAACATCGGGCTGCAACTATTAAACAAAACATTCCCACAAGTGACGGAGTCAGTAATTGGGGTAAGAAATGAGGTTTTTAGGTTATTACGAGACTGTTGGTCATTACGTAACCTTCATCCTTTTGACGACGTTACAACACATTGTCTTACTATCGGTCACAACGGTTATGTTCCACAGAACCAAGGATGGGAAGTGGTATTAGTAAAACCAGAATGCATGACTTGTTTCTGGACGTATGAATTACGTGTCTTTATTGCCTTTGCTGAACGACTTGTGTACTAGCTAGAATTATCTTCACAACTATCTTGTATCAAAGATATCGTGTGCTATATTTCATGCTTTATGTAAAATAAGCGGTGTTGTAAGTTTGTAAAATATTGTATAAAAGTTTGAACGCGAAATATTATTATAATCAGTTTTTCATATAGAATTGTAGTAGTTGAATTGTATATTAGCTACTAAGTATGAACTTAACGGGTAGGTACTAACCGAATTTAAACTTATAAAACGCTAATATGAAGAAAAACCTTTTATAAATGAGTTCATATTATGCTACGAAATACTATTAACTACTCTTAATATTCTGTATGATTAACTTGTTCCATTTGACTATTTTGAAGGAAATGGCACCGACTACTCGACACACCGTGAATATGAATGAAGAGAAATTCCGTACTTTTCTAGCTTCAAACATAGCCGCAGTACAGGCTGCGCTACATACCAACAATAACCTTGGATCTAGCAGTACAGGAAATCGTGTAGGATGCACCTATAAAGAATTCACTTCCTGCAAACCTTTGGAATTTGATGGAACCGAAGGACCGATTGGATTGAAACGGTGGACCGAGAAGGTCGAATCGATGTTTGCCATAAGTAAGTGTACTGAAGAGGACAAAGTTAAGTACGCTACGCATACCTTCACAGGTTCGGCGTTAACATGGTGGAATACCTATCTAGAGCAAGTGGAACAAGATATGCGTACGCACTACCGTGGTCAGCATTCAAGCACTTGATGAACGAGAAGTACCGTCCCAGAACCGAGGTCAATAAGCACAAGACAAAACTTAGAGGGTTACGAACCCAAGGATTTGATATTACCACGTACGAAAGACGATTCACAGAATTGTGCCTATTGTGTCCGGGAGTGTTCGAAGATGAGGAAGAGAAGATCGACGCGTTTGTGAAAGGATTATCGGAAAGAATCCAAGAAGATATAAGTTCACACGAGCCCGCCTCCATACAACAGGCATGTAGAATGGCTCACAAACTAGTGAACCAGATTGAGGAAAGAATTAAAGAACAGACGGCTGAAGAGGCCAATGTGAAGCAAGTCAAAAGAAAGTGGGAGGAAAACGGTGATAAGAATCACCAATACAACAACAGCAATTACAATAATAATCGCAACAATTATCCCAACAATCGCAACATCAATCGCAACTACAACAAACGGCCCAACAACAACAACAACAATTACAACAACAGCAACTACAACAATCATCCCAACAACAATAACAACTGCAACAACAACAACAACAACAACAACAACAACAACAATCAGAAGCAGCTATGCCAAAGGTGTGAAAAGTATCACTCGGGGTTCTGCACCAAATTTTGCAACAAGTGTAAAAGAAATGGCCATAGCGCGGTGAAGTGTGAGGTCTACGGACCAGGGGTTAACAGAACGAAAGGAACAAATGGTGTCGGAATGAGTAATGGCGGAGCTAGTAGTGTCGGAGCAAGTTATACCAATGTAGTTTGTTATAAATGTGGAAAACCGGGCCACATTATTAGAAATTGCCCGAACCAGGAGAACACGAATGGACAAGGCCGCGGAAGAGTTTTCAATATTAATGTGGCAGAGGCACAGGAAGACCCGGAGCTTGTTATGGGTACGTTTCTTATTGACAATAAATCTGCTTACGTTTTATTTGATTCGGGTGCAGATAGAAGCTATATGAGTAGAGATTTTTGTGCTAAATTAAGTTGTCCATTGACGCCGTTGGATAGTAAATTTTTACTCGAATTAGCAAACGCTAAATTAATTTCAGCAGATAATATATGCCGGAATCGAGAAATTAAACTGGGTAGCGAAATATTTAAGATTGATTTGATACCAGTAGAGTTAGGGAGTTTTGATGTAATAGTTGGCATGGACTGGCTGAAGAAGGTGAAAGCAGAGATCGTATGTTATAAAAATGCAATTCACATTGTACGAGAAGAAGGAGAACCCTTAATGGTGTACGGAGAAAAGGGCAACATGAAGCTACATCTTATTAGTAATTTGAAGGCACAAAAACTAATAAGAAAAGGTTGCTATGCTATTCTAGCACACGTCGAGAAAGTACAAACTGAAGAAAAGAGCATCAATGATGTTCCCGTCGCAAAAGAATTTCCCGATGTATTTCCGAAAGAATTATCGGGACTACCTCCACATCGATCTGTTGAATTTCAAATAGATCTTGTACCAGGAGCTGCACCAATAGCTCATGCTCCTTATATACTCGCACCCAGCGAGATGAAAGAACTGCAAAGCCAACTGCAAGAACTATTAGAACGTGGTTTCATTCGACCAAGCACATCACCATGGGGAGATCCTGTTTTGTTTGTCAAGAAGAAGGATGGTACATTTAGGTTGTGTATTGACTACAGAGAGTTGAACAAACTTACCATCAAAAACCGTTATCCACTGCCGAGAATTGATGACTTATTTGATCAACTACAAGGCTCATCAGTTTATTCGAAGATCGATTTACGTTCTGGATATCATCAAATGCGAGTAAAGGAGGATGATATTCCAAAAACTGCTTTTAGGACGCGTTATGGTCATTACGAGTTTATGGTTATGCCGTTTGGATTGACTAATGCACTAGCTGTGTTCATGGACCTTATGAACCGAGTGTGTGGGCCATATCTTAACAAGTTTGTCATTATTTTCATCGATGACATACTTATTTACTCAAAGAATGATCAAGAGCACGAAGAATATTTGAGAAAAGTGCTAGAAGCATTGAGGAAAGAAAAACTGTACGCTAAGTTTTCAAAGTGTGCATTTTAGTTGGAAGAAGTTCAATTCCTCGGTCACATAGTGAACAAAGAAGGTATCCAGGTGGACCCAGCAAAGATCAAAACCGTTGAAAAGTGGGAAACCCCAAAAACTCCGAAGCATATACGTCAAATTTTAGGATTGACTGGTTACTACAGAAGATTCATCCAAGATTTCTCCAAAATAGCAAAACCCTTTACTGCATTAACGCATAAAGGGAAGAAATTTGAATGGAAGGATGAACAAGAGAAGGCGTTTCAATTATTGAAGAAAAAGCTAACTACGGCACCTATATTGTCATTGCCTGAAGGGAATGATGATTTTGTGATTTATTGTGACGCATCAAAGCAAGGTCTCGGTTGTGTATTAATGCAACGGACGAAGGTGATTGCTTATGCGTCTAGACAATTGAAGATTCACGAGCAAAATTATACGACGCATGATTTGGAATTAGGCGCGGTTGTTTTTGCATAAAGACTTGGAGGCACTACTTATATGGGGTCAAAAGTATTATATATACCGACCACAAAAGTCTTCAACACATATTTAATCAGAAACAACTGAATATGAGGCAGCGTAGGTGGATTGAATTGTTGAATGATTACGACTTTGAGATTCGTTACCACCCGGGGAAGGCAAATGTGGTAGCCGACGCCTTGAGCAGAAAGGACAGAGAACCTATTCGAGTAAAATCTATGAATATAATGATTCACACTAACCTTACTACTCAAATAAAGGAGGCGCAACAAGGAGTTTTAAAAGAGGGAAATTTAAAGGATGAAATACCTAAAGGATCGGAGAAGCATCTTAATATTCGGGAAGACGGAACCCGGTATAGGGCTGAAAGAATTTGGGTACCAAAATTTGGAGATATGAGAGAAATGGTACTTAGAGAAGCTCATAAAACCAGATACTCAATACATCCTGGAACGGGGAAGATGTACAAGGATCTTAAGAAACATTTTTGGTGGCCAGGTATAAAAGCCGATATTGCTAAATATGTAGGAGAATGTTTGACATGTTCTAAGGTCAAAGCTGAACATCAGAAACCATCAGGTCTACTACAACAACCTGAAATACCGAAATGGAAATGGGAAAACATTACCATGGATTTCAATACTAAATTGCCAAGGACTGCAAGTGGTTATGATACTATTTGGGTAATAGTTGATCGTCTCACCAAGTCAGCACACTTCTTGCCAATAAGGGAAGATGACAAGATGGAGAAGTTAGCACGACTGTATTTGAAGGAAGTCATCTCCAGACATGGAATACCAATCTCTATTATCTCTGATAGGGATGGCAGATTTATTTCAAGATTCTGGCAGACATTACAGCAAGCATTGGGAACTCGTCTAGACATGAGTACTACCTATCATCCACAAACTGATGGGCAGATCGAAAAGACGATACAAACGCTTGAAGACATGCTACGAGATTGTGTTATTGATTTCGGAAACAGTTGGGATCGACATCTACCGTTAGCAGAATTTTCCTACAACAACAGCTACCATTCAAGCATTGAGATGGCGCCGTTTGAAGCACTTTATGGTAGAAAGTGCAGGTCTCCGATTTATTGGAGTGAAGTGGGGGATAGACAGATTACGGGTCCGGAGATAATACAAGAAACTACCGAGAAAATCATCCAAATTCAACAAAGATTGAAAACCGCCCAGAGTCGACAAAAGAGCTACGCGGACAGTAAAAGAAAAGATATAGAGTTTGAAATTGGAGAAATGGTCATGCTTAAGGTTTCACCTTGGAAAGGCGTTGTTCGATTTGGTAAACGGGGGAAACTAAATCCAAGGTACATTGGACCATTCAAGATTATAGATCGTGTCGGACCAGTAGCTTACCAACTGGAGCTACCTCAACAACTCGCGGCTGTACATAACACTTTCCACGTCTCAAATTTGAAGAAATGTTTTGCTAAAAAAGATCTCACAATTCCATTGGACGAAATCCAAATCAATGAAAAACTTCAATTCATTGAAGAACCCGTCGAAATATTGGATCGTGAGGTTAAGAGACTTAAACAAAACAAGATACCGATTGTTAAGGTTCGATGGAATGCTCGTAGAGGACCCAAGTTCACTGGGAGCGTGAAGATTAGATGAAGAAGAAATACCCGCATTTATTTCCAGAAGATACGTCAACACCTCCAACTGCTTAAAATTTCGTGACGAAATTTATTTAACGGGTAGGTACTGTAGTGACCCGAACTTTTCCATATTTATATATATATTAAATGAAATTGTTATTTACATGATTAAGTGTTTCCAACATGTTAAGCAATCAAACTTGTTAAGACTTGATTAATTGAAATAGGTTTCATATAGACAATTGACCACCCAAGTTGACCGGTGATTCACGAACGTTAAAACTTGTAAAAACTATACGATGACATATATATGGTTATATATATAGTTAACATGATTTTATTATAAGTATGTATCTCATTAGGTATTTTAACAATGAGTTATATACATAAAAATGAGACTATTAATTTAAGAAACTCGAAAACGATATATATAACGATTATCGTTATAACAACGTCTTACTAGGTACATATGAATCATATTAAGATATTGATACACTTGGTTAATTATGTTAAATGATAAGTAAATATATTATTAAGTATATTAACAATGAAATACATATGTAAAAATAAGACTACTAACTTAATGATTTCGAAACGAGACATATATGTAACGATTATCGTTGTAAAGACATTTAACTGTATATATATCATACTAAGATATATTATATATCATAATATCATGATAATATAACAATTTAACATCTTATTTGTTATAATAAACAATGGGTTAACAACATTCAACAAGATCGTTAACCTAAAGGTTTCAAAACAACGTTTACATGTAACGAGTAACGATGACTTAACGACTCAGTTAAAATGTATATACATGTAGTGTTTTAATATGTATTCATACACTTTTGAAAGAATTCAAGACACTTATCAAAATACTTCTACTTAACAAAAATGCTTACAGTTACATCCTCGTTCAGTTTCATCAACAATTCTACTCGTATGCACCCGTATTCGTACTCGTACAATACACAGCTTTTAGATGTATGTACTATTGGTATATACAATCCAATGATCAGCTCTTAGCAGCCCATGTGAGTCACCTAACATATGTGAGAACCATCATTTGGCAACTAGCATGAAATATCTCATAAAATTACAAAAATATGAGTAATCATTCATGACTTATTTACATGAAAACAAAATTACATATCCTTTATATCTAATCCATACACCAATGACCAAAAACACCTATAAACACTTTCATTCTTCAATTTTCTTCATCTAATTGATCTCTCTCAAGTTCTATCTTCAAGTTCTAAGTGTTCTTCATAAATTCCAAAAGTTCTAGTTTCATAAAATCAAGAATACTTCCAAGATTGCAAGTTTACTTCCAAGTTCTCTAAATCCATTCCAAGTAATCATCCAAGATCAAAAAACCTTTGTTACTTACAGTAGGTTATCTTTCTAATACAAGGTAATAATCATATTCAAACTTTAATTCAATTTCTATAACTATAACAATCTTATTTCGAGTGGAAATCTTACTTGAAATTGTTTTCGTGTCATGATTCTGCTTCAAGAACTTTCAAGCCATCCAAGGATCCTTTGAAGCTAAATCTATTTTTCTCATTTCCAGTAGGTTTATCCAAGGAACTTGAGGTAGTAATGATGTTCATAACATCATTCGATTCATACATATAAAGCTATCTTATTCAAGGTTTAAA
The DNA here is from genome assembly GCF_046630445.1 of Rutidosis leptorrhynchoides. Lineage (NCBI taxonomy): Eukaryota > Viridiplantae > Streptophyta > Magnoliopsida > Asterales > Asteraceae > Rutidosis > Rutidosis leptorrhynchoides. The sequence continues at coordinate 619,137,754 of NC_092335.1, forward strand.
CTTGTAATCACTAGAACATAGTTTAGTTAATTCTAAACTTGTTCGCAAATAAAAGTTAATCCTTCTAACTTGACTTTTAAAATCAACTAAACACATGTTCTATATCTATATGATATGCTAACTTAATGATTTAAAACCTGGAAACACGAAAAACACCGTAAAACCGGATTTACGCCGTTATAGTAACACCGCGGGCTGTTTTGGGTTAGTTAATTAAAAAAAACTATAATAAACTTTGATTTAAAAGTTGTTATTCTGGGAAAATGATTTTTATTATGAACATGAAACTATATCCAAAAATTATGGTTAAACTCAAAGTGGAAGTATGTTTTCTAAAATGGTCATCTAGACGTCATTCTTTCGACTGAAATGACTACCTTTACAAAAACGACTTGTAACTTATTTTTCTGACTACAAACATATACTTTTTTCTGTTTAGATTCATAAAATAGAGTTCAATATGAAACCATAGCAATTTGATTCACTCAAAATGGATTTAAAATGAAGAAGTTATGGGTAAAACAAGATTGGATAATTTTTCTCATTTTAGCTACGTGAAAATTGGTAACAAATCTATTCCAACCATAACTTAATCAACTTGTATTGTATATTATGTAATCTTGCGATACCATAGACACGTATACAATGTTTCGACCTATCATGTCGACACATCTATATATATTTCGGAACAACTATAGACACTCTATATGTGAATGTTGGAGTTAGCTATACAGGGTTGAGGTTGATTCCAAAATATATATAGTTTGAGTTGTGATCAATACTGAGATACGTATACACTGGGTCATGGATTGATTCAAGATAATATTTATCGATTTATTTCTGTACATCTAACTGTGGACAACTAGTTGTAGGTTACTAACGAGGACAGCTGACTTAATAAACTTAAAACATAAAAATATATTAAAAGTGTTGTAAATATATTTTGAACATACTTTGATATATATGTATATATTGTTATAGGTTCGTGAATCAACCAGTGGCCAAGTCTTACTTCCCGACGAAGTAAAAATCTGTGAAAGTGAGTTATAGTCCCACTTTTAAAATCTAATATTTTGGGGATGAGAATACATGCAGGTTTTATAAATGATTTACAAAATAGACACAAGTACGTGAAACTACATTCTATGGTTGAATTATCGAAATCGAATATGCCCCTTTTTATTAAGTCTGGTAATCTAAGAATTAGGGAACAGACACCCTAATTGACGCGAATCCTAAAGATAGATCTATTGGGCCTAACAAACCCCATCCAAAGTACCGGATGCTTTAGTACTTCGAAATTTATATCATATCCAAAGGGTGTTACGGAATGATGGGGATATTCTTATATATGCATCTTGTTAATGTCGGTTACCAGGTGTTCACCATATGAATGATTTTTATCTCTATGTATGGGATGTGTATTGAAATATGAAATCTTGTGGTCTATTGTTACGATTTGTTATATATAGGTTAAACCTATAACTCACCAACATTTTTGTTGACGTTTAAAGCATGTTTATTCTCAGGTGAATACTAAGAGCTTCCGCTGTTGCATACTAAAATAAGGACAAGATTTGGATTCCATGTTTGTATGATATTGTGTAAAAACTGCATTCAAGAAACTGATTTCGATGTAACATATTTGTATTGTAAACCATTATGTAATGGTCGTGTGTAAACAGGATATTTTAGATTATCATTATTTGATAATCTACGTAAAGCTTTTTAAACCTTTATTTATGAAATAAAGGTTATGGTTTGTTTTAAAAATGAATGCAGTCTTTGAAAAACGTCTCATATAGAGGTCAAAACCTCGCAACGAAATCAATTAATATGGAACGTTTTTAATCAATAAGAACGGGACATTTCATCGAACATCATGATTAGGGAAGTTTAAATAAGCATCATTCCTTTATTTTATATCTTATCGAACTTTTAATCATCGTACTTTTAATTATCGCAATTTTATTTACCGTCATTTTATTTATCTCACTTTTATTTATCGTCATTTACTTTACGCTTTAAATTAAGTTATATTTATTTTTAATATTTTACATTAGGTTTTAATTGTGACTTAAGACATAAAATTGACAAACCGGTCACTAAACGGTAAAAACCCCCTTTTATAATAATAATAATATTACTTATATATATATTGATACAAATATAGTTTAAATATAAATATAGCGTTAAACTTGGCTAGCTCCCTGCAGAACGAACCGGACTTACTAAAAACTACACTACTGTACGATTAGGTACACTGCCTATAGTGTTGTAGCAAGGTTTAGGTATATCCACTCTATAAATAAATAAATAACTTGTGTAAAATTGTATCGTATTTAATAGTATTTCGTAACAAAAATATAACTTTTTTGTACCACACCTCACACATATCATTCACCCCTGGAGATAAAGTTCTACTCTTCAATTCTTGGTTCTAGAAGTTCGCTGGAAAATTTAGATCAAGATGGAGTGGCCCATACAAAGTTGTACATGCTTTTCCACACGGAGCCGTGGAATTGGAAGGACCCACTGGCAACTTTAAAGTCAACGGCCACCGGTTGAAAGCTTATCTAGAAGACCACGATAAGGAGGAGCATTGATAGTGCTCCAAACGAACATATATTTAGTCACAATATCATCCCAAAATGTACAGTTTTTAGTTGTAATTATTCTATTTTTAAGTTGTAATCGTTTAAATAAATATATGTGAAGACAAAGCACGAAGATTAAAGAATTGAAGAAAAAGTGCCACTAAAGCCTGAAAAGTGCCACTAAAGCCATAGTGCACTCAAAAGTACCACTAAAAGTGGGTTAAAGACTTGCGCGGATTTTGGGAGTTAAGGAAAATAATTTTTTGTGCAAACTACAAATTGCAAAACGCAAAGTACAAGATATTATATTGTACGAAAAGGCGTTCGAAAATCCAGAACCGGAACCAGAGTCAACTCTCAACGCTCGACGCAACGGACTAAAAATTACAAGTCAACTATGCACATAAATATAATATAATATATAAATAATTCTTAAAATTATATATATATTATATTTATTTATTAAAACCGTCGGCAAATAAAAAACAAAAGCATGTGAGCTGGAAAAGCAGGCCATGCGATCGCATGGCCTGGAAGTGCAAAATCCATCCGGTCGCATGGTGAACAGTATCAGCTCAGGTCCTATAAAGTTCGCGTATTTTGGTCGAATTTTTGCACATCTTTCTCTACTCTCTATCTCACGTAATATATATATATATTTATATTATAATTTTAATTTTAATTTTAATTTAATAATAATAAGGGTATGTTAGCGAATGTTGTAAGGGTGTAAGTCAAAATTCTGTCCGTGTAACGCTACGCTATTTTTTCATTGTAACTTATGTTCAACCTTTTTAAATTAATGTCTCGTAGCTAAGTTATTATTATGCTTATTTAAGCCGAAGTAATCATGATGTTGGGCTAAAATATTAAGACGAGGTAATTGGGCTTTGTACCATAATTGGGGTTTGGACAAAAGAACGACACTTGTGAAAATTAGACTATGGGCTATTAATGGGCTTTATATTTGTTTAATTAAATGATAGTTTGTTAATTTAATATAAAGATTTACAATTGGACGTACCTATAAATAACCATATACACTCGATCGGACACGATGGGCGGGATATTTATAAGTACTAATAATGGTTCATTTAACCGGACACGGAAATGGATTAATAGTTAATGGAGTTACTAAAATAGGGGTGAATTATGTACAAGGACACTTGGCGTAATTATAGTTTAAGTCCCCAATTAGTTGGAATATTTGACTTCAGAAATAAGGATAATTTGACGAGGACACTCGCACTTTATATTTATGACTGATGAACTGTTATGGACAAAAACCAGACGGACATATTGAATAATCCAGGACAAAGGACAATTAACCCATGGTAATAAACTAAAATCAACACGTCAAACATCATGATTACGAAAGTTTAAATAAGCATAATTCCTTTATTTCATATTTAATTGCACTTTTAATTATCGCACTTTTATATTATCGCAATTTTATTTATTGTCATTTTATTTATCTCATTTTTAGTTATCACAATTTCATTATCGTTATTTACTTTACGATTAAAATTAAGTTATATTTATTTTTAATATTTTACATTAGGTTTTAACTGCGACTTAAGTTTTAAAATCGACAAACCGGTCATTAAACGGTAAAAACCCCCTTTTTATAATAATAATACTACTTATATATATATTTATATTTTTACAAATATAGTTTTTAAAAATATAGCGTTAAACTTGGCTAAGATCCCTGTGGAACGAACCGGACTTACTAAAAACTACACTACTGTACGATTAGGTACACTGCCTATAAGTGTTGTAGCAAGGTTTAGGTATATCCACTCTATAAATAAATAAATAACTTGTGTAAAATTGTATCGTATTTAATAGTATTTTGTAGTAAAATTACAACTATTTTGTAACCCTTCGCTTTAACATCAAGCATCTCTTCTCCTTCGATCCATTCTAAATATCTGACAAGGAAAAGTCGAGCTGTAACGACTTGATAAACAAAGCGCTCTTGGGAGGCACCCCTTGCTTATCCTTTTACTTTTATTTATTTTTATTTCAATTAGTTTCAGTCTTAAGATATTATCTCTGTGTACTAAAAACTAAGCGTCGTACTTGCGCTTAGTACTTACAAGTTTGTTGAATGTGTTCAGACAAAATGCCAAGTTCAGGAGCTTCAGTTTACATCCCAGTTCGCAGGAGGAGGACTCCTAGAGTTTACTCATCTGAAAGCAGTGCTGATCAGAACAGGCCATCAACAAGGCAATTAGGCCCAAGGTGATTGATATTGGAGAGCGTTGAGGAGGATATCGGCACAGTACCGCCAGCTCCTCCCGTTCAACGATCTAGACGTTTAACCAGGAGACCAACCGAGCACACACAGCTACCAGAGACACATGAGCCACAGACAGTGATACACTATGGAGCCACTTTAAGTGACCCTGATGTTTCATGGGCACTACTCAGAGACCAGCAGTGGCTCTACCGAGATCTTAGAGCATACCTTCAGCGCGAGGGGATGTCGCACAGTACTCTGGTCCCGTCTTCATTTAGGCTAGCACGCCGTGTTCAGCCGACACGATAAGCTACGCCCAGGCATTCCACACCGGCGTCAGTTCACTCAGTTGCCTCAGCTGCCATGCCTGCACATGCTACTCCTATTCCCACCACGCCACCTGCTCCAATTACCGAGCCAGTTCCAGTCACTGAGCTACTTGAGGGTTGTCACTTAGTCACTATTCCCATTTCAGTTGAGCCACCAACGGCCCAGGCATTTGAGATCACTGGGAGCATACCTGACGAGGAGCCTTTCCCAAGCCTATCCCACCTGGAGTGAAGGTATTTCGTATGCCCGAGAGACATATTAAATTAATGTGGCTAATATGTCATGATCCAAGTCGGGTCATACCCAATAACAAGCTTACCGACACCTTATAAGTATTTAATCTTAACGAATGGATCGTTAAATAAATACGCGACACTTGGATTTTAGAAAATCGGTTTTCTAAAATATCATCACTTGGGATAAATTATTTGGATAATTTATATGTAATTATTTATAGGTTTAAATAATTATGTTGTGTTATATTTTATAAAATGGTTTATAAAATTGTTGCAAGTAACAAATACATGTTTGTTTTATATAAGTTTTATAAACTTATATACAAGTTTTATAAAATTGAATCTTGTATAAAATAAATGTGCAAGTGTGGGCAGTTTTGTAGGCTCCAAGAAGAGTCCACCCATGCTTATTCTTGTGACTTTTAAAGACCACAACTCCCTAAGTGCATGCTAGTTTTAATAGACCAAAGAAAGACTCAAAAGATATAACATTTTGAAGTGCCAAAACAGCTGAAAATTCTGTCCAAAAACTGCTGCTGCTGTTCGAAATTTTTGGGCAGAAAGAAGGGGTCTTCAAGCTTGGTTTTTGGTCATTCAAGTGTCTCTAAATCCTAACTACATTAAGGGTGGTGTTGGTGCACTAAAGCTTGGGGTATTACTTGTTTGAGGCTTCAAGTTAGAAGCTTAAAAGCCATCTTCTTCTTCATCATTGCAGCTGTCCAATTCAGTCCTTAAACTTGTTTTAAAGAGGTATAAAACTCTTCCTTTCTTGTTAATTAGCAAGCATTATTTCACAACTTGATCCAAGATGGGATTTAGCTTTAATTGGTTTAATGATAACAAGTAAAATTGGTAATTTCACGCTTCCGTTTTATAATGATTCTTAAATGGTTTTAAGAGTTTCAAACTTGTTAAATCCCTACAATGGTATCTAGAGCCGAGGTTGTTGAAATATGCTTCGTAATGTTGTTTTAAACCCACTATATTTGCAATCTATGAACATGCATGAATGTAGATTGCAAAAATCAATGGGTTTGGGTGGGTTTATGTGTTAGGCCAAATTGTTTGAGTTCCAAAAGTGGGTTTTGGGCTCTTTCATTTGGTCATATTTGGTTGCATGTTCATGTTCACAATCATAGCCTTGACCTTGTGTTGAATGCATGTTATGGTTGTATGTTTGGTTAATTTGTAATATTCATTTGGTATGTAATATTAATTCATTCAATTGGATGTAATATTTATTTTGGCTATGTAATTTGTTTTACATTTGGTATGTAAAATAGAATAGGTTGTATTTTCATTTTCTAGATAAAAATGTATTAGGATACATATTTTGTAAAATGAAGATACATGATGATGAAGACTTGAAGAACACAAGGAACATATGGATGCAAGGTTAAGTGGGAGATTTGAAATCTCCTACTTTGTATTATTACCCCTTAACCCGGTGACATTTGTTTTCGGCTAAACAAATGTCCACCAAAATGGCTAGATTGTGAACATACTTGTTTTGCATGTGTGGTTGTTTGTTTGTTTATTGTATTGTATGTTTGGTTGATACAATTAATCACAAGATATCAACAAGCAAAACGACAATTTAATTGGTTAAATTAGACGTATTAATAACATGCAAGATGACAATTTAATTGGTTAAATTAAAAGCAACTAAAGACCTTAATAAATGGTTATTAAGAACAAGAAAAGGATCACATATATATAAAATGGTTTATATCAAGTAATTGGCAAATTACAAGACTTGAAAATGGATTTCAAATGAACCATACACTAAATGCATGTTGGTGTATGGCATAAATGTTTTCTTAAGCTAGAATTAACGAAAACTTAAAATCCCTTAATCGACAAGGTAAACAAGTTTAACGCCATCCTTTTGTGGGACACTTAAACATAGTAGGGAACTCATAATGGGATAAAGGTCACCTAACCGTTATGAGCTAACTAATATGGTTAAGGTAAAATTCGCATGCTTGTGGGATAAAGGTCACCTAACCACTTGTATGTTAATTTCACATGTTTACACAAGTAGGACGAATTGATTTGGGAATCATGAACTTAGGGTCACCGAAGCATGAGAAACAAATAGGCGTTGATGGGATAAATATGCCATGCAAAAGGATTGTATGATCCCATAATTTAGAAGTTGCAAAAGGATTGCAATTGTCATATAAATGACTACCTAGCTAAATCAAATAACGGGATAAAGGTCACCTAACTGAAATTTGATTTACCGTTGGATTCTAATATTTAATAAGTCAATTAAAATTTAAAAGGGTATTGTTTATTAAATTTAAAAATCGATACTTAAATGAACTTTGTTAAATTTTGTAGATGGCCGCCAATAACAACAACATGCAAAATGCACCTATTAACTTGAACAACCTATCGTTAAGGTCTCTCCTCGAGAAAGACAAACTCAACCATACGAACTTTATGGATTGGTTCCGCAATCTTAGAATTGTCCTCAAACTTGAGGATAAAGCGTATGTGTTGGAGGACCCTATTCCCGACCAACCGGATGAGGAAGATCTAGAGGGCATGGCTTATTATGACAAGTATTGCGCCGATTCGGTGCAAGTCGCTTGCCTAATGCTTGGGACTATGATACCCGAACTCCAAAAGGATTTCGAACATCATAGTGCATATGACATGATTACGTAATTGAAGGAGATGTTCCTTCAACAAGCACGTGTCGAGCGCTTCGAAACGGTTCGAGCGTTACATGCATGTCGTATGGATGACACCCAATCTATATCCTCTTATGTCCTCAAAATGAAAAGCCTTATTGATCGCGCAAACCGTCTTAATCTCAACATATCTAATGAGCTAGCCACTGATCTTATCCTAAACTCCCTGTCAAAGAGGTTTGACCAATTTGTAATTAATTACAATATGAATGGGATGGATAAGACCATTGGTGAACTTCATGGCATGTTAAGGACGGCCGAAACTAGCATGGGTAAGAGGGTTTCACCCGTGCTAATGATCAATGATAGTGGGTCCAAAGGTAACAACACCTCTAAGCCAAAGGCGGCTAAGAGGAAAGGACCCGCCCATCAAGGCAAGGGAAAGGGGAGGATGGTTACCCCAACCAAAAACAAGAACAAGAAGCAAAAGGTTGCTGGACAAGCAAAGCCCAAGGAAGACCCGTGCTTCGGTTGCGGTGAAATGGGTCACTGAAAACGCAACTGCCCGGTCTACCTTAAGGAGTTGAAGGAGAAGAGGGATGCGGGGCAAACCTCAGGTAATATATATATGGTATATATAGAGCTTAGTATTACTTCTTCTAATACATGGGTATTAGACACTGGATGTGGAACTCACATTTGCAATTCTTTGCAGGGGTTCAAAAGAAGTAGCAAGCAAGCGGGAACATCAAGTCTCTTTATGGGTAATGGAGCCAAAGTGCAAGTGAAGGCTCAAGGAGACTTTGTATTAAAGCTTCCAAGTGGTTTGGAACTTATTTTGAACAATGTTTTGTATGCACCGGATTTATGTCGAAACATTATTTCAGTTTCCCGTTTAAAACAATGTGGTTTTTATCTTAATTTTGTTAATGATGATATCCACGTTTATTTAGATAATGTATTCTATTTTAAGGCTTCGCCTTCAAATGGAATTTATGAATTGGTTCATGATGACACATCATCTAGTAGCTCAATATACCATACTAGCACCAAGAAACTCAAAAGGGATTTGAGTGATTCCTACTTATGGCATTGTCACCTTGGTCACATAAACAAGAATCGAATGCATACACTCCAAAAGAATGGCCTTTTGAAATCAAATGAACTAGACTCGTTTGATGTATGTGAATCTTGTTTACAAGGCAAAATGACTAAAGCACCTTTCAAAGGGACCTACGAAAGGGCTAAGGACTTATTGGGATTAATACATTCGGATGTATGTGGACCCTTTAAGCCCATAGCTAGGAATGGTGAAAGATACTTCGTTACTTTCATTGATGACTTCAGTCGTTTCGGATATGTCTACTTGTTAAGACATAAGGACGAAACTTTTGAAGCATTCAAAGAGTATCAAAACGAAGTACAAAATCAACTCAATAAGACAATTAAGGTACTTCGGACCGATAGAGGAGGAGAATACCTAAGCGATGCCTTCCAAGATCATCTTAGAAGTTGTGGGATTATCTCGCAACTTACTCCACCCGGGACACCACAGCTTAATGGTGTGTCCGAAAGGAGGAACCGAACCCTAATGGATATGGTTCGATCTATGATGGCTAGAAGCTCGTTACCTCTATCGTTCTGGGGTTATTGTCTATGCTCAGCGGCTCGTATTTTAAATATGGCCCCAACCAAGAAAGTGGAACGAACACCTCATGAGATGTGGTTTGGAAAACCTCCATCTCTATCATACTTAAAGGTATCGGGATGTGAAGCTTACCCTAAGCGTTACGTCCCTAATAAGTTGAATGCTCGATCCACGAAGTGTATCTTCATAGGATATCCCAAGGATGATATGGGATACTATTTCTATGATCCTTCCGAGCAGAATGTATTTGTTGCTCGGAAGGCTGAATTCCTTGAAACTAAGTTCCTAATGGAAGGCAAAAGTGAAAGGAAGATAGATCTTGAAGAGGTTCAAGATCAAGTAGATGATACACAATTGGCTGACACTAGCACTCAACATGAAAATGTTGAGAGTGATCAGATGGATGATCAAAATACACAAGACGTTCGCAGATCTGGTAGGATTAGTAATCCTCCTGAGAGATATGGGTTTCTCATGGATGGTTGCTATGTGGTTGATTTGGATGAACCAACCAACTACCTAGATGCTTTATCAAGGATTGATAAAGATAAATGGCAGGAATCCATGAACGCTGAGATGCAATCCATGTATGACAACCAAGTTTGGGAACTTGTTGCGCAACCTCCTGGCTCTAGGCTAGTTGATTGTAAATGGCTTTTCAAAATGAAAACCGACATACATGGAAACTTGGATACATATAAAGCTAGACTTGTAGCAAAAGGTTTCACTCAAACTTAAGGGGTTGACTATGATGAAACTTTTTCGCCTGTGGCAATGCTAAAGTCTATTAGGATATTACTTGCCATTGTGGCTCATTATGATTATGAAATATGGCAGATGGATGTCAAGACCGCTTTCCTAAATGGACATCTTGAGGAAGATGTCTATATGGTTCAGCCTGAGGGTTTTGTTGATCCAAAATATCCTAATAAGGTATGCAAGTTAAAGAAATCAATCTACGGATTGAAACAAGCATCCAGAATGTGGAATCGTCGTTTTAATGAGGAGGCCAAGAAATTTGGCTTCATTAAAAATGGTGATGAAGCTTGTGTATACAAGAAGGCTAGTGGGAGCACTATCATGTTCCTTGTACTATATGTGGATGATATATTGTTATTTGGAAATGATATTCCGGCAATGCAAGGTGTTAAAACTTGGTTAAGTAAATGCTTCTCCATTAAGGATCTTGGAGAAGCACAATATGTTTTGGGGATAGGGATCTACAGAGATAGATCCAAGAAATTGATAGGTTTGAATCAAAGTGCATAATGAGGAGGCCAAGAAATTTGGCTTCATTAAAAATGGTGATGAAGCTTGTGTATACAAGAAGGCTAGTGGGAGCACTATCATGTTCCTTGTACTATATGTGGATGATATATTGTTATTTGGAAATGATATTCCGGCAATGCAAGGTGTTAAAACTTGGTTAAGTAAATGCTTCTCCATTAAGGATCTTGGAGAAGCACAATATGTTTTGGGGATAGGGATCTACAGAGATAGATCCAAGATGGAGAATTCTAAGAAAGGTTTGGTACCTATTCAAAGAGGAACGATCCTCAGTTCATCTCAGTGCCCCACCACGAAAGATGAACAAGAAAGGATGAAGAAAGTCCCATATGCGTCAGCTATTGGGTCAATCGTGTATGCGATGATATGCACTAGACCGGATGTGTCATGCGCTCTTAGCTTGACAAGTAGATACCAGAATAACCCAGGAAACAGTCATTGGATTGCGGTTAAAAGTATATTGAAATACCTTAGAAGGACTAAGGATATATTTCTAATATATGGGTCTGGTGAGGAGGAACGTGCAGTAAAGAGTTACGTAGATGCGAGTTTCCAAACTGATCGAGATGATTCTCGTTCACAATCCGGTTATGTCTTCACGTTAAATGGAGGTGCGGTCTCTTGGAAGAGTTCAAAACAGGATGTTGTTGCATTATCCACTACAGAGTCGGAGTACATTGCCGCCTCATTGGCAGCTCAGGAAGCTGCATGGATGAAGAAATTCATCGACGACTTAGGAGTAGTCCCCTCCATTCATGACCCTCTTGAGATCTTTTGTGACAACGAGGGTGCGATTGCTCAAATCAAAGAACCTCGTGCTCATCAAAAGACACGTCACATTGAGCGGAGATTCAACTACATAAGGGATGATGTTGAAAAGGGAAAGATATGTATTCGCAAAGTTCACACAGATCTAAATATATCGGATCCACTCACGAAGCTCTTACATGGTGCAAATCATCAAGGGCATGTTAGTGCATTAGGACTCCGATATTCTAGTGATTGGTCATGATCTGTTTTAAGTATTGTAACGGAACGAAATTGTTCAAACTCATTAATATAATTATGGTATTAATTTATTTTGAGTTATGTTCCTATTTTGCATATTTTATCCATGAATAAGTAATTATTCTAAATTCCGTAGTCGATCACAGTTGTGGGAACAAGTGTGAGGTTTAGACTATTATGAACTTGGATTGGTATACATTCACGGGATGAATGTGGGGCAAGGTTGCAACCAAGGTTCATAGATATTTGTGGGATACAAATATTGGAAGACCCGCTCTCAAGATTTACTAAATGGAGCCTTTGTGGTTGATCACACGTAATCTTGAGTAAAGGTGAATATCATTGTATCCTCTGACCTGAGATACATATTCAGTTTGGATATTTACCAAGTACTGTGCCTTGATTCTTTCCTTCGCTATTCTGAAATAAGGTAGTTCATAAGGAAGAGCTCAGGTGTAATACAAAGTATATATCTAGGACGTATGTAATCAAGATGGAATTTGTCCCTCTTATTCGTTGAGAGTCAGATGTCTAAGGCCTGATAAAGTTAAATCTAAAAGAGAGTGATCACTCTGTATCTCTTGGATTTAACATGACATCTAGGATGAAAGGATATAATGAAAAGATTCACCTATTCATATTCGAGATGAGAATTCGAAGGGGATGATGTTAATGAATGGCACAAAGTCATAACATATTGGGGGTGATGGACGGTAGTTAGGTGGTATCCATCACTTGCATTAATTTCTTATGTTTCTCGTGCAAGTGGGAGATTGAAGATATTTCGTATGCCCGAGAGACATATTAAATTAATGTGGCTAATATGTCATGATCCAAGTCGGGTCATACCCAATAACAAGCTTACCGACACCTTATAAGTATTTAATCTTAACGAATGGATCGTTAAATAAATACGCGACATTTGGATTTTAGAAAATCGGTTTTCTAAAATATCATCACTTGGGATAAATTATTTGGATAATTTATATGTAATTATTTATAGGTTTAAATAATTATGTTGTGTTATATTTTATAAAATGGTTTATAAAATTGTTGCAAGTAACAAATACATGTTTGTTTTATATAAGTTTTATAAACTTATATACAAGTTTTATAAAATTGAATCTTGTATAAAATAAATGTGCAAGTGTGGGCAGTTTTGTAGGCTCCAAGAAGAGTCCACCCATGCTTATTCTTGTGACTTTTAAAGACCACAACTCCCTAAGTGCATGCTAGTTTTAATAGACCAAAGAAAGACTCAAAAGATATAACATTTTGAAGTGCCAAAACAGCTGAAAATTATGTCCAAAAACTGCTGCTGCTGTTCGAAATTTTTGGGCAGAAAGAAGGGGTCTTCAAGCTTGGTTTTTGGTCATTCAAGTGTCTCTAAATCCTAACTACATTAAGGGTGGTGTTGGTGCACTAAAGCTTGGGGTATTACTTGTTTGAGGCTTCAAGTTAGAAGCTTAAAAGCCATCTTCTTCTTCATCATTGCAGCTGTCCAATTCAGTCCTTAAACTTGTTTTAAGGAGGTATAAAACTCTTCCTTTCTTGTTAATTAGCAAGCATTATTTCACAACTTGATCCAAGATGGGATTTAGCTTTAATTGGTTTAATGATAACAAGTAAAATTGGTAATTTCACGCTTCCGTTTTATAATGATTCTTAAATGGTTTTATGAGTTTCAAACTTGTTAAATCCCTACATGGAGTTGCCGTCAGACCTATGTCTGGATTCACTACTAGGCCCTGAGTTGGATATAGGGCAACCTCTAGAGTACTTGCCGAGACTAGAGGATGGTGATGATATTTTCAGATCCTTCGCAGCACTGACTCAGCACATTGACCAGGATAGTATCCCATAGACTACTTTATTCTACTTTATTTTACTTTATTTTACTTTTAGTTTTATCTTTTTGAAGCATTGTACTAAAAAGTTATATATAGTGGAAATGTTGCCTTTCTCTTTTTGTTCTTCATGCAGAAATATTATCAAAAGAGACTGGTCCCTAGGAGATTGACCGTAGGAAGGCCCAGCACTAGAAAAGTAACACGACAATAGGGAAGTAATCCTTCCTCAAACATATTTCGATTATAACGCACTAAAATCTCTAAGTGTGGGGTAACCCCCGCAACTAACTTAGAAATTTTAGAAGTCAGTGTCCTTAATTTATAAAGTATTAAAATATTCTTTCTGGAGAACATTAGGGACAATGTTCTTCTAGTGTGGGGTAATGGGTAAAGGTCGAAGGTTTTAAAAGTCTAGTAACCATAAAACGCCAAGTTTTGAAAAATTCTTTTGTCCAAAAGTAATTAAGCAATGGATATTGGGTAATTTTGAAAAATTCTTACCTTGTTTTTGCCCAAAAGATCTAAAAAAATTGCTAGAAATCGGTTTTCGGAACATTTATTAGAACGGAATGATTAAGCTGAAACTTATGTTTTGTGTCAAAAGATTTCTTTTAAGAAAATATGTAAAAGGCTACGCATGATCAAGCACGACCCCTACTCCCAAAAAGGTAAGGAATCTTGGACCCAAAGTATCTGTATGACCCATCAAATCTATAGTACTTTGTTATTTCAATTGATGAGCGTGCCGGTGTACGGTTCAAGTTAGAACTTGGTTCAGACATACGTTTCAAGACCAATGCTTAGTGAGCGCCATACATGGTGCAGGTGCGATACTCCTTCCGAAATCATTCTGAATAAAGAAGACAAAAAGCCATCCGTTTCCGTTTCCACTCCATGCAATTTAAACTGACCAACTCACATAAAGAGTTGATGAATCAGAAATATTTACCCCAAATTCACTCCCAAAATGCACCATTTACCATTCACTTCCCTTTCCATTCATCAAAAGATCCAGAGATTAATAAAGAGATAGATCAATCAAATTCGCTTCAAAAGCACTTGTTGAAAGATTCCGAACCCCTGATTGTTTTTGATAGGTCAAAGATCTATTTTCAGTGGAATATCACTTCCTCTCTGGGCACCAGGAACGAAAGACAAAAGTTATGAAGAAAGGCTATGCCAAAAAAATGATTATGAAAGAGGACAGTCTCTATGAATAAGGCAAAGAAAAACCCGAGAAGTTGCCCTAAAGAAGGATGCCGGAAGAGCCAAAGAAAATTCTAGACAAAGTCTTAGAAAAATCCGCCTCTTCAGAAGAAAACTTTTACGGAATTCGAGCCATTCTCTATCCAAAATGAATACTCTGAAGAATCAAAGTCTATTAATTCTCTCAAGAATCAAAAGATCTGGATACCTTTCACCGATCCATGATTTCCCAAACCAAACCCTATAACCTGTCTTCCTCTTGAAAGAATGCTTAGGAAGAAGATCAGTTCTATCCTTACTTAACCGGTGGAGATATCGATGCTTTACCAAGCCTATGATGAGAACTATTACACGACTGGCTTCTGAGCGACAATACAATTAGAGTAAGACACCCAAAACACTTGAGTGATATGAGTGATCCACTAGTGAGGAGCCTGATCATGTATACTCTATATCTGAGAGTTGGAAAGTACGCCTTTTTCACTATGGACGCAATTGAAATCTAGCGACCAAACCATCGAAGCTCGAAACTTTTTCTAATACTTTCAAAAGATGTGCCAACTTCTGATGAAGGCATAATAAAAAGATCTACGGGTGGGGCAAGGGAGAGTCGATTAAAAAGATCCTTATATTCCCGCTTTTTGCTTGGGGACAAGCAAAGCCAAGTGTGGGGTATTTGATATCGGGCAAAAAGTCACATTTTTATCCCCAATATTAAGCCCTAGAACAATAAAGATTTAAACTTTGTCGGCAAAATTATCATTTTTTCGGTTGATTTTGTAGATTAAGTAATTATGAAGGCGATGCAAAAAGAATCAAGTAAAACAGAACTAAAACGAAGATTCTAGAGCGAAAACGGTGAAAGACAAGAAATCAAGTTACGATCTAGTGAAATCAGGCTGACCAGGCCAGCAAATGGTCTGCCATACGGCTTGCCAAACGGCTTTCCAGTATGGCAAATGGCCTGCCAAATGGTCAGAGCAAATGGGCTCGATAAACGGCTTGCCTTAGCAAACGGCTGCCAAACGGCCTGCCAGCCATTTGCAGGCAAAAATCAAGTCTATTTAAAGGGCTCTCTCCATCCATTTCAACACACACTCAATTTGTAATTCATTTCATATTTTCAAGCTTTTAGTTAGTCTTTAGTAGTAGTTAGCTTAGCTTTTATTTTTCGGAGGATATCCCGGCGAGTCCCTGCAATCTCGGGCAGATTTCTTCAGCCTTTTCAGGTTTTTATCCGAAATGCTTGTCTTTTGTATTAAACATGTGTTCTTACTTTTTAAGTTTAATAATGTGTTCCGATATTACCATGATAGCTTAATTAATCTGTATGTTTCCATGATAGAAGTTTCGGTTAGCGTAATTATGTTAATTTAGTACGATTACTATTATAATACTGAACTAGGAAGTCTGATAGATTTGTATGCTAGCATCTTAAGGATTGACCAACCTAGGTTGTGATCAGGACTTGTCTACCTATATGAAATTAGCTACTTCATAGGATTAAGACCCTTGATTATACTGTATATGAAGATTCTATGAACTCGGTATGGCCGGAGTTCCCGAGAGGCATTTAATGCGCTTTTTGGACACGGAACTTAGGAATTGAGACATGAATGACCTAGTATGCCTATTGACTGTTCTGAAGAGACCTCTTAGGAGCTGTTAAGATCTAGTTAGTGCCTTCACTGCGTGACCCAAGCCTATTGCATGTTCTTGTTTGATTGTTGCCTTAGGTTTTAGTCATATCAACTGTTTAGGTATTCATTAGGTTTCTATCTGCTTTACTATCAGTATACTAACTGTGATACTGTATAATGCTTGAATTTTTATGATCTCATTAGTATGATGGAATAGTTGTTAGTTTTCATTTAAGGTTTTGCCAACTTAAACCGACGGATTCCTTCCGTTTGTGATCAGTGTTCAATCAACACGGCACGTTGTTATTCAGTTACCTAAACTGGTAACGAGGGTTAGGATTAGAGCTTAACTCACTAATAAACCTAGTACTTTACTAAGGATAACCTCCGAGGTATTGTTACTACGATGCCCCGTACAAAACCATCGTGTACGATTCGTCAACAACAGGATCTTTACATGATCAAGTACTACATGATGTTTGAAAACCGATTTGCATTCATAAAAAGATAGCGTTTACAAAAGATAACGTGACACAAAGGTCGTTACAAAGTCATTATTTTAAAATAACATAAGTTACAAATGCAAGATAAAAGTTCCATGATTGAGACATCTCTAAGTAATGCAGCGGAAATCTAACACAGCAGGTCCATAACAGCAAGTCTAAAACACCAAGATAGCAAGTCTAACAGCGGAAGCAACATCGTCTAAGCACCTGAGAAATACACGCTTAAAAATCAACACGAATGTTGGTGAGCTATAGTTTGTAAACAGTAAAGTAATGTATACCACGAGTTATCGTATATAAAACAGAATGAAAAGTATATGCTTGTCCGTGGGCACCCGGTAACTAACTTAACGTAATAGTAATACCCCCTAAAAGTACACTTGGCGAGTGCGTATGTCCTCGAATTATCAAACACCCATTGAATGCTAGCGTGACTAGCCCGAGTGGGGATGTCAAACCCTATGGATCCATATCTAATATTCGCGTTCACCGGTTCAAAACCAATGATTAAACGTTACCGTTCTAAGGGGAATGTTTATGCCGTTATATAACCCACACATATGTAAAGTTTAAGTACTCGTGTAAAGTAAGTAAAACATAAAAAGCGCATGTATTCTCAGTCCCAAAAATAGTATGAGTAAAAAAAGGAAAGCTATAACTCACAGTGAATAAGCAGTAAAAGTCGATACGAAACGTATGCAGGTAGTAAGTCGGTCCGAAAGGTCGTCAACCTAAGTCAAAGGTCACTAGGTCAGTATGTTGTCCCAATAAGTGTAAAAGTGAATAAATTAAGTTTAAGTGTCATCATCATCATCATCATTCATCATCATAAAAGCTAAGTAAGTTTGACAAGAATAGAGATCGAAACAATAGGCTGACTTCGGTCAGCTGCTACGACCTCTATACAAAATGAAAAGATGCGTAGTCAGTGGCTATGGCTCTGTATATGAGTCCTCTAACCGCTGACAAATTTTCAGAACCTAACTCGTCTTCGTTTGACCGTGGCGATGGTTTAAGTGCGAGTAGGTCAGAAATTTCAGCATAACGTTACAACGGCGTAGTGACTTTCGGAGGGCTATAAATCCTAAACTGTATATCGGATTAAGACGAGGCCTAAACGAAAAGTCATCTACTCAAAACGAACTAACTGAAAATCAATTTTCCAGAAGTCCAGGAATCTGTTCAGATCCCGAAAAATAGTAGACAATTGCTCCGGTGGGGTTCTTTGTGCTTGATGCTCATCACGGTTCTCATCCTTGATGCTTGTAGCTTCAAGTGTACAACTCATTGACGGGTTAGCATCACCTTGACCAAGATTCAACCATCAACACACAATATGTTAAGACCAAGTAAGAACACAACTCATTTAAGAGTCTTAGATGGATGATGAACCAATGTTACATCATATCCTTAGTCTTAACACAATTACAAGTTCTATTTACAATGAAAGCTACAAACTTTACTTCAATCAATCAAGTATAAACATAATCTAAATCAAATAAAGTGATGGAACCCTAAGCTAGAGAGCTTGGATCCTTTTCACACAAGTTATAAGATTACAAAGCTAGAAAGCTTGAACCTTTACAAGGTTAATGAGACCATAAGCTATAAAGCTAAGATCTTTAACAAAATAATGAAAGTAATGAGACCATAAGCTAAAAAGCTAAGATCTTTAACATAATAATGAGACCCTAAACTAAAAAGCTTGGATCTTTAGTGTTCTTGAAAATCTTGAAGCATAAAGCTTGAATCTTTAAGATACATGAAGATTACAAACACAAGTTTGAATCTTTATAACAAAATAACAAGATTAAAGCTAGAAGATTTAGATCTACAAAGCAGGTGAAGATTCAAAGCTAGAAAGCTTGAATCTTCCATGTTCTTGAAGGATTCAAATCCATGTTTGAATCTACAAGATGTAATCAAGATTAAAAGCTAAAAAGCTAGACCCATGATGATGATGATGAATTCGTGAGAGAGAGAGGAAGAAGAAGAAGAAAAATCAATACTTACACTTTTTAGAGAGAGAAAGAACTAGAGAAAGGATTAGAGAGTAAGTGTGTGTAAATTACAAATGAAAGCAAGTGTAAAATGGATGGAATAAGGCTTGTATTTATAGGTGGTGAGGTGAGGGAGGGATGATCTAGGCCGTAGGTTTACATGGGGGACAAGGGGGACACCTTTTTGCTTTTTGGTTAATGGTTGTCTAAAGTTTGTGCTTATGTTAGGATCCCATGCAACATTAAGGATAATACTTGACAAAAATGCTAGCATGTTCCCTCTAATAAATGAGCATTTGTCTTACATATTAATGGGTTACTAGTTAGTTATAATTGAGCTAATTAAATAGTCCACTAACTAGTGTAGGGTGGGCTAAGGTCCAACAAGGTAGAAAGTCCAACAAGACTAACTAGTGTGCTCTAGTAAATTACTCAGCGTAATTAAGCATCCAAAAACCCAAGTAATTGTTATTATAAAATAACAATTAGTATTTCGTAGTCATAATATTCCGATTACGACAAAAGTTAAACGTGTACGCAGTACGCAGTTCGTTAAAAACGTCAAGTAACACTAACGGTCATAAAGGCTTCCGGGGGTTGAGTTAAGTATCCTACGTACTTAATGATACGTTTTAACATATAAACGAAAGTAATCAACATGTAGGGAGTCCCCAGAGTATAATGTAGCTCAGTACGCACAAATACGCAGTTTCATGAAAACATAAAGCACAAAAGCAAGTCGAAAAAGTCGGGTCGTTACAGTTACCTTTCAATTATACGACCAAGTGACATACTTCTCACTGCTCAAAGAGAACTTCGAGAGTTCAGAGATAAGTAGGTCTGTGTAATTGGCTCATCCAACCAGATCTACATCATTCCAACCATAGTTTTAACATAAGCATAATTACCTTTCCCTAACCCAATACTGATATCTTGGTCAACATTTCCCTGATCTGCATACTTCGGATATCCTTCCACTTTATTTACTTTTCTGCATTTAGGACCTTTAGCTAAAATCAACTACTATCTTTTATCCAAGTAATTTAACTAAAAGACTATTATCCACTTGATCTTCAATTCATTAATCAGCAAAAATATGACACTAGGTTAACTTACACCTTCTACACCTTAGAAAGTAAAAGTAAATTTAGGCCTCGCACAATATAAATAAACAAAACCACTGTGTGCTACCTTGATCAACTGAATCAGACGTCCTGCAGCCTAACGACACCGCACGAATAAAACTGTATGTTTCGGCCATATCAAAACCCTTATCCAACAATCGATTGAAATTGACATGAGGATTCCATACATTGAAACCATATATCCATGAACTCACTTCGTCTTTTTCCTTAAATCAAGAACCCTAATTATATTGCAATTCAAAAATAAAAACCTGCAACTTTAATTTATCTTTGTATCATCCCAATGTATAGTAGAATCGTACAAAATTTGAGCGAAGTATCGTTACAATCAATGAATTAAACAATTGGAGTGTCAGTCAATAAAAAGCTTTATTACGACTGACAGACCTGGTTTAACTGGCGAGTTATGAAGTTTTCGGCGACGGTTGTGGTGGTTTACAACGGATTTAGATAAAAAAAATGAACTGGAGCGTAAAAAAAAGTGCGAAAAGTTGAGGAAAATGATTTAGAACACTTCTACATTATAAATTTTTTCAAAAACATACTGAATTGATCAGTTGAATCGAGTTTTTTATGTAACTTTTTGGAACACAAAATCACTATTATTTAATTCGATTCTGAATGAAGTTGTTTGATTCAAGCTGCGTTGGATTCAGCAGATTCAAACACACCTTCGACACTAAATTTCACATGAATTGATACAAATAAACTATGATTTTGATTTTGAACCAGAGAACCGAAAATAGAGGCTCAAAAACAAAACTCAACTTAATTTAAAACATGACTATGTAATTGTGGATCGTTCAATTTAAATTGATTACGCTATGATACCATATGTTAATTCAATTTAAATGATGAATTCATGTTTAGGCTTTTGATCAAGATCACGGTGAAGGTGTTTAATGATGAATGTGTATGTATATTGTGAAACTGTAACACCCTAAATATTTAAGGTACTAATTTATAAGAAAATTTAATAATGATTAATTATGTTCTAGCATTTATCTAGTAAAATAAATTGAGTAATAATTAAGGTTTGATAGTTAAAGTTAAGGACTAGAGATGCAAGTTCGCTTAAGGACCACCACAAACTAGTTTATGGTGGGGAAGGTAGAAAGTACAGAAAGGGTAAAGATAATTGAGTTAAATGATAAAAGAAAATGCTGAAATTGAATCAGTTGCAAAAATTAGTGAGTGTGTTTGTGTGTGTTGAGAGTCACGACCAACAAGAAGAAGAATGGAAGAAACCCTTCAAAAATTTACAGAATTAGTCACATGCAAACATAAATTGAAGTAGTCTTGAGTGTATAAATCATAGTAGCAAGATGCATGATAATGCTAAAAACGAACATATATTTCATAGCATTATCCCTCAAGAAAGACAAGCTTTTAGTTGAAATTGTTCTATTTACAAGTGATATTCGTTTAAATAATAAAAGGTGAAGACAAAAGACAGATTCGACGAATTGAAGATGCAAACGACCAAAAAGCTCAAAAGTACAAAGTACAATCAAAGTGGTTCAAATTATTGATGAGAAACGTCTCAAAATTACAAGAGTACAAGACACGAAACGCAAAATACAAGATATTAAATTGTACGAAAGGACGTTCGAAAATTTGGAACCGGGACCAGAGTCAACTCTCAACGCGCGACGCAACGGAGCGAAAATTACAAGTCAACTATGCACATAAATATAATATAATATTTAAATAATTCTTAAAATTATTTATATATTATATTTATTTATTAAACCGTCGGCAAAAAAGAAAACAAACTTGTGTGAGCTGGAAAAGCAGGCCATGCGATCGCATGGCCTGGAAGCCTAAATCCCATGCGATCACATGGCAGCAGAAGTCAGGCCACATCCCTATAAAAATCAGTTTGGTGAACGAGCAAAAGACATCTTTTTCTTTCCTCTTTTACTCTCAACGTATATATATATATATATATATATATATATATATATATATATATATATATATATATTAATTTTAATTTTAAATTCTAATAATAAGGGTTTGTTAGCGAATGTTGTAAGGGTGTAAGTCGAAATTCTGTCCATGTAACGCTACGCTATTTTTAATCATTGTAAGTTATGTTCAACCTTTTTAAATTAATGTCTCGTAGCTAAGTTATTATTATGCTTATTTAAGCCGAAGTGATCGTGATGTTGGGCTAAATATTAAAATTGGGTAATTGGGCTTTGTACCATAATTGGGGTTTGGACAAAAGAACGACACTTGTGGAAATTAGACTATGGGCTATTGATGGGCTTTATATTTGTTTAATTAAATGATAGTTTGTTAATTTAATATAAAGATTTACAATTGAAGGTACCTATAAATAACCATATACACTCGATCGGACACGATGGGCGGGATATTTATAAGTACTAATAATCGTTCATTTAACCGGACACGGGAATGGATTAATAGTTAATGGACTTATTAAAATAGGGGTGAATTATATACAAGGACACTTGGTGTAATTATAGTTTAAGTCCCCAATTAGTTGGAATATTTGACTTCGGATATAAGGATAATTTAACGAGGACACTCGCACTTTATATTTATGACTGATGGACTGTTATGGACAAAAACCAGATGGACATATTAAATAATCCAGGACAAAGGACAATTAACCCATGGGAATAAACTAAAATCAACACGTCAAACATCATGATTACGGAAGTTTAAATAAGCATAATTCCTTTATTTCATATTTAATTGCACTTTTAATTATCGCACTTTTATTTACTGTCATTGTATTTAATTGCACTTTTAATTATCGTACTTTTTAATTATCGCAATTTTATTTATCATCATTTTATTTATCGCAATTTCATTATTGTTATTTACTTTACGTTTTAAATTAAGTCTTTTATATATTTAATATTTTACATTAGGTTTTAACTGCGACTAAAGTTCCCTGAGGACAAACCGGTCATTAAACGGTAAAAAACCCCTTTTATAATAATAATACTACTTATATATATTTTGTATTTTTACAATTATAAGTTAAAAATATAGCGTTAAACTTGGCGAGTTCCCTGTGGACGAACCGGACTTATTAAAAACTACACTACTGTACGATTAGGTACACTGCCTATAAGTGTTGTATCAAGGTTTAGGTATATCCACTCTATAAATAAATAAATAACTTGTGTAAAATTGTATCGTATTTAATAGTATTTTGTAGTAAAAATATAACTATTTTGAATACACCTCTACGCACATCAAGTATTTTTGGAGCCGCTGCCGGGGAATCCTAAATGCCGAAAGCGCAACGCTATAAAAAAATATTTTTTTTTAGTTTACTTTTATAAAAATACGCTTTTGTAAAAATACGTTTTAAATATTAAAAATACAAAAAAAACAAAATATATATATTTTTAAGAGTTTGTTTAAAATATATAAAGTTAAAAAGTACTTTTATTTCTATTCTAGTTTTTAATATAAGTATTTTATTATTTTATATAAATATTTATTGTTACTAAAAAAATAATAATAAAAGTAATCGGGCCACTACACTGTAGCAGCCCAACAACTGAACTGGATCCGAGGCCCATGCGATCGCATGGCTGTATAACTAAGATTTCATGCGATCGCATGATGAGAAAAGACAGGTCAGAAACATAGGATGCGACGAAATTAGGGTTTTAATATTAATAATTATTATTAATCAACCCTAATTAGGGTTTAGTTTTATATTAATTAATTTTAGTTTTATTTATTTTATAGTTTTAAGTTATAATTAGTTTTAATAAATATATAAAATTAATACTTTTATAAATAAATAATATAAAAATAATATTTTTATAAAAATTGTATTTTTACAACTTTAAGTTTATTTTTTTATATTTTGTATCTTTTTATTCGTTTTAGCGTAATATTTGTATTTTTCGTTCGTATTTAGTTTTAAGTCATAGTTTTTGCCATAGTTATTTTTATTTCTAGATTTTTAGGCTTTGCCGTAAAATCCCTTAAGTGCTTTTTCTTTATACTAAGATATAGGTGCTTTAGAATTTTGCGACGCTGTTTTAATATTTTAGTACCTTTTTAAGTAATTGCCGTTTTGGATATAGAATTTCTTTTAAGCTTTAATACCTTTAGACGCAACCTTTAATTCTTAGTTTTAGACTTTTAAGTTTCGACGCGCTACTTTCTTTCTATTATTTTTCGACCTTTTATTTTTCGACGTTTTTCGACGCGATCTTTTTCTTTCTTATTTCTCGCCGCTCTAGTTTTTAGGACATAGAATTTTCTATTTCTTCTCTAAAATTTCTTTAAATTTCAACTAAAAATTATTTTAAGTGGTTAAATTGATAGACATCCAAATTTTTTCCTTCGTAGTAATAGTTGAATTTGTTAGTGGCTGAGTTGTGAGCTTTCGATTTAAAGGGTTCTAGCTCCCTGCCACATCTTTTGGCTATTCGAAACGTGGGCAAAAGCAGAAAAGTCTATTAATTTGATAACTTATATAATTTTTTATCTTTTATAACTAATAGGATATTCAGTGAATGCACCGAGCAAAACGTTCACCACCTTTTATACGTTCACCACCTGTAACTCGATCAAGACATCTAGCCGATATTGTCGCCGTTGATTTTTCTTTAGAATCGTCATCTAGTCAACCAAGTACTCCAATTCAAATTTCCGATAATCCATTTTTTGAACCCAACCTCACAATTGAGAATCCGGAGGATATTCAGGGACAATTCAGAGATCCTGAACCATTAATCTTTCCTCCGGAATCACCAATCATTCAAACGGAGATTGTCGAGGAACAACCAATTAAATCAGAATCCCCTAGTGATTCAGATTCAACAAATTCAATCATGGAAAATCTGGAACCTCTAAGTATGGAAGACCGAATGCGAGCTAAACGCACTGGCCAAGGTCACGCAATTACTCAACCAGACATTAATGCGCCAGATTATGAAATCAAAGGACAAATCCTACACATGGTAACTAATCAATGTCAATTTAGTGGTGCGCCGAAGGAAGATCCAAATGAACATCTTCGTACCTTTAATAGGATATGTACTTTATTCAAAATAAGAGAAGTGGAGGATGAACAGATATATTTCATGTTATTTCCCTGGACTTTAAAGGGAGAAGCCAAAGATTGGTTAGAATCGTTACATGAAGGGGCGATTGATACATGGGACGTTTTAGTTGAAAATTTTCTTAAACAATTCTTTCCGGCATCTAAAGCCGTGAGACTTCAAGGAGAAATTGTTACGTTCACACAAAAGCCAAATGAAACTCTATATGAGGCATGGACAAGATTTGGAAAATTGTTAAGAGGATGTCCGCAACATGGTTTAGACACTTGTCAAATAGTACAAATATTCTACCAAGGATGCGACATCACTACAAGAAAAGACATAGATATAGCAGCTGGTGGTTCCATTATGAAGAAAACCGCAACTGACGCTTACAAAATTATTGATAACACTGCTTTCCACTCACATGAGTGGCACCAAGAAAAGGATATCGTTAGATCATCTAAAGCAGCTAGAGCCGATTCTAGCCATGACTTTGATTCCATTTCAGCAAAGATAGATGTTGTCGAGAGACGAATGGAAAAGATGACTAAAGATATTCACTCAATATGAATTAGTTGTGAGCAGTGTGGAGGACCACATTTGACAAAAGATTGTCTCAGTATTGAACCAACAATGGAACAAAGAGAGAATGTTTCATACATGAACCAAAGGCCTGGAAATAATTATCAGAATAATTATCAACCACCAAGACCAATCTACAATCAAAATCAGAATTATAATCGAAATGTTCCATACAACAACCAACAAGGTCCTAGCAATCAACAAGTATCCAATAATACTTACAATCAGCAAAGACCTATTTTTCAAAACAAACCACCATAAATCGATGATAAAAAAGCCAAATTTAGAAGACATGATGTCGAAGCTAGTTGAATCTCAAACGCAATTTTTCACATATCAGAAACAAACCAATGAACAAAATGCCCAAGTATTTAGAAATCAACAAGCTTCTATTCAGAATTTGGAACAAGAAGTGAGCAACCTAGCAAGGTTAATAGGTGAAAGAAAATCGAGAAGTTTACCTAGCGATATAAATGCTAACCCCCGGAATAAAACAGCTAAAGCCATTACCACTAGAAGTGGTATTACACTTAAACCACCTGAAATACCTATAATTTCTGATGACGCTATTCCTACTCCACAAGAACCACAACCTGAACAAGATAAGGAAACAGAACCGGTAGTTGAAAAGGTTAATGAAGATAACACAATTAAGGCTAAACCTTATGTTAAACCATACCAACCGCCACTTCCTTACCCGAGTAAAATGAGAAAAGAAAGACTTGAAGCCGAGCAATCCAACTTCTTGGATATGTTTAAACAAATAAATGTCAATCTTCCTTTCATTGATGTGATTTCAGGAATGCCAAGATATGCCAAATTCTTGAAAGATCTAATCACAAATAGAAAGAAAATGGAAGAACTCTCGGCTGTTACTATGAATGCAAACTGTTCCGCAGTACTGTTGAAAAAGATACCAGAAAAATTATCTGATCCAGGAAGTTTCAAAATTCCATTTTTTTTAGGTAGTCTTAGTTCAATAGAAGCATTGGCAGATTTAGGTGCTAGTATAAATTTAAAGCCGTATTCACTATACGCTAAACTAGACCTTGGAGAATTGAAACCAACAAGAATAAGTATACAACTAGCCGATCGATCAGTAAAATATCCTAGAGGGATAATGGAAAACATGCTAGTTAAAGTTGGTACTTTAGTATTTCCAGTAGATTTTGTTATTCTAGATATGGAAGAAGATTCTCGAGTTCCTCTCATATTAGGAAGACCATTCTTAAACACGGCTAAAGCAATAATAGACGTGTTCGGTAAGAAACTGACCCTAAGTATAGAGGACGAGAGTGTTGCCTTTTCAGTTGATAGAGCCATGCAACAACCGCAATCTGCAGATGATACATGTTATTATATTCAAACTATAGATTCACATGCAGAATTGTTAGAAGAATTTCCAGAATTACAAGGGACAGGAGAATGTTCTTTAGGAGAAGGAACTGAACCAATTGATGAAACTGAAATGTTAGATACACTTATGGCTAATGGATATGAACCAACAACAGAAGAAATTCAAATGCTAAAAGAAGAAGACAGATATCGATATAAATCATTGATAGAAGAACCACCGACATTAGAGTTAAAGCCACTTCCAAACCATTTGGAATACGCTTATTTACATGGTGAATCTGAATTACCTTTAATAATATCGTCTTCTCTTACGAAAAATGAAAAATCTCAACTCATTTCTGTGCTAAAAGCTCATAAACCAACTATTGCATGGAAGATTCATGACATTAAAGGAATAAGTCCTTCGTATTGTACACATAAAATCCTTATGGAAGAAGGTCATAAAACGTATGTGCAACGCTAACGAAGACTAAATCCTAATATGCAAGATGTTGTTAAGAAATAAATTATTAAACTGCTTGATGCAGGATTAATTTATCCAATCTCTGATAGTCCATGGGTAAGCCCAGTTCAATGCGTACCTAAAAAGGGTGGCATGACTGTCATCACAAATGAGAAAAATGAGCTTATTCCTACTAGGACTGTAACAGGATGGCGTGTTTGTATTGATTATAGAAAATTAAATGATGCCACCAGAAAAGATCACTTTCCCTTACCTTTCATTGATCAAATGATGGAAAGATTAGCCGGAAATAGTTATTATTGTTTTCTTGATGGTTTTTTCGGATATTTTCAAATCCCAATAGCACCCGAGGATCAAGAGAAAACCACGTTCACGTGCCCTTATGGTACTTTTGCTTACAAACGCATGCCATTTGGACTATGCAATGCCCCTACAACCTTTCAAAGGTGCACGATGGCGATTTTTCACGACATGATAAAAGAATGCATGGAAGTTTTCATGAATGACTTTTCAGTCTTCGGTGATACATTTGAATCATGTCTAGTTAATCTTGAACGAATGCTTATTAGATGCGAACAATCAAATCTGGTACTTAATTGGGAGAAATGCCATTTCATAGTTAAAGAAGGCATCGTTCTTGGTCATAAAATCTCAAAGGAAGGAATTGAAGTGGATAGAGCTAAAGTAGATGTAGTTGCTAAACTTCCACATCCCACTAATGTTAGAGGAGTTAGGAGTTTTCTAGGGCATGCCGGTTTTTACAGACGTTTCATAAAAGATTTTTTTTAAAATTGCCACTCCTATGAATAAACTCCTTGAAAAGGATGCTCCATTCATCTTTTCAGATGAATGTATCAAATCTTTTAATATTCTTAAAGAAAAACTCACTAATGTGCCGATCATGATAACTCCAAATTGGAATCTACCGTTTGAACTCATGTGCGATGCAAGTGATTTTGCAATGGGAGCCGTTTTAGGACAAAGGATTGAAAAACGATTTCAACCTATTTATTATGCTAGTAAGACGTTACAAGGAGCACAAACAAATTATACAACTACTGAAAAAGAACTCCTTACCATTGTCTTTGCTTTTGACAAATTTCGTTCATATCTCGTTCTAGCTAAAACGGTGGTCTATACCGACCATTCTGCTCTTAGATACCTATTTTCAAAACAAGATGCTAAACCAAGATTAATCCGTTGAATCTTACTCTTACAAGAGTTCGATATTGAAATCCGAGATAAAAAGGGAGCATAAAATCTCGCCGCTGATCATCTTTCTCGTCTTGAAAATCCTGAATTAGAAGTTCTGAATGAATCGGCCATACAAGATAACTTTCCTGATGAATATCTATTGAAGATAGATTATAATGAAATTCCATGGTTTGCAGACTATGCAAACTACTTAGTATGTGGATTTGTTGAAAAATGATTGTCGTACCAAAAATGAAAGAAATTCTTTAGTGATATAAAGCACTATTTCTGGGAAGATCCACATTTGTTTAAAATTTTTCTCGATGGAATAATACGCCGATGTGTATTCGGAGATGAAGCTAGTCAAATATTAAACCATTGTCACACAGGACCAACAGGAGGACATTATGAGCCTCAACTCATAGCAAGAAAAGTTTACGATGCTGGATTCTATTGGCCTACAATTTTCAAAGACGCACACCTCCTTTGCAAATCCTGTGATGCATGTCAAAGGGCCGGAAAAATAAGTCAACGTGATGAAATGCCACAAAATATCATTCAAGTATGTGAAGTATTTGACATTTGGGGTATTGACTTTATGGGTCCATTTCCAAAATCTCATAATAATCTCTACATTCTCGTTGCCATTGATTATGTATCTAAATGGGCGGAAGCACAAGCTCTCCCAACTAACGATGCACGAGTTGTAGTCAACTTTTTAAAACGTCTTTTTGCAAGGTTTGGAACACCGAAAGCTTTAATAAGTGATCGGGGTACTCATTTTTGTAATAATCAACTTGAGAAAGTTCTCAAAAGATATGGAGTAACTCATAAAATCTCTACTGCTTATCATCCACAGACAAGTGGACAAGTTGAAAATACCAACCGAGCTTTAAAACGTATTCTAGAGAAAACCGTAGGATCAAATCTGAAGGAATGGTCCATGAAATTGGAGGATGCACTCTGGGCTTTTAGAACAGCCTACAAAACTCCAATTGGAACCACACCTTTTAGACTCGTTTATGGAAAAGCATGTCACCTTCCAGTAGAAATTGAGCACAAAGCATTTTAGGCTTTGAAGACATGTAATCTTGATTTACATGAAGCTGGACGTCTACGATTAAGTCAATTAAACGAATTAAGACATGAAGCATATGAAAATTCGTTAATCTATATGGAAAGAACGAAGAAATGGCATGATAAAAGAATCAGAAGTTCAAAAGAATTTAAAGAAGGAGACAGAGTTCTTCTTTTCAATTCACGATTCAAGCTATTTCCTGGAAAATTGAAATCAAGATGGTCTGGACCATTCATAGTCAAACGAGTTTTCCCGTACGGAATAGTAGAATTAATAAATTCAAATGGGATTGAATTTAAAGTTAATGGTCACAGAGTTAAACATTACATAGATAGTCCGATGAAAATTGAAGATGAAGTTAATCACAATTTCGACACCACAGCTAACTAAGTGTGGGAAGGTTCGAATCTTTTTAGGGTAATATATATTTCTGTTAGAGTTAGATATTCTGTTTTCGTGTAGTTTCCGAGAATGGAATCCGAATGGTCTTTCCCTAGCAGACGCTAAAGAACTAGTCTTCTTCCCCCATTCTGAATTTTTATTTTTTTTAAGTTTTACGAGATGAAGAATTCCTTTGATCTGAACCATGGTCTAATGCTACACGCTATGATTACTAAACGTAATAATGACACACTTCTAAGTGAACTGGTATCATTCATAAGAGGCAAAATGGACGGAGTAAGAAAAGAACTCAGAAAAGATCATCATAAGATACATTTTGGTAAAGGAAAATCAAAATCCGCAACAAAAAGAAGAGCACGACACCTTGAAAGATGTTATAAATGCGGAAAATGGTCACACAAAGGTAAATGTTCAAATAATCAAACATATTCAAACACCGAATTTGTTACTCTATGCAGAGAATGACCGTTCATATGTTTAGAAGAAAAAATATTGAAGATTCGAGGTTATGCTTACGTAGCTATGGAGAACCAAATCACACGACTCTCCTATGAGTCGGCTAAAGCAGGTCTCTGAGAATTCTTTCTCACATGTAAGTATGTACAGTTTTTATTTTTATTTTTATTGCCTTTAACCTTTTGATAATAAACGCTGAATCGTTCGCTATAAAGTATTAAATTGGTATTCAATAAAATTAGGTATGCGTAACCGAAATTATTGATATCATACAAAAATTTATTACATCACTGCGAAATTTACCGTTTATTCTTAAGGTATAAATATCTTTAATCAATCAACCCAAAATATTTCAAAAATTCGTCAGGAGTAAAACTAGGTAATATAGCGAAATTACTTTACCGAAAAGAGGGGCGTATATTTTGATAATATTTGATTGATTAAAGTGGGATAAAAGACCAAAAAGATTTTTAATTTTATTTTTACTTTGTTTTTAAAATTAATATTAAATTATTATTGTAAACTTTTCAAAATCAATATAATTAAGTTTGTAAATATTTAAAAAAATTAATAATTTTAATATAATTTGTATGTATAAAAACAAAAATATAATATAAATTTGGTGTGAATTTTTAAATATTAATAATATGATTTTTTTTAATTTTATGCATTTTAAATTAAAGTTTGGTGTGAATTTAAAAACAAAAATTTACTTTATTTCACTAAGTTAAAAATTTGATTTTTAAAATTCGTCGTGAGTTGAAAACTAGGTCGTTGAACTGAAATTGCTCTACCCAAGGGAGAGCCGAGAACTTTTATTATCATTATTTTTAATCTTATTGAATTAAAGTAAGCCAAAAATATTTAAAAAAACCTAACAAAATCTTTGTTTTTTAAACAACGTTTTGAATTGACAAATTTTAAAATTTTGTTGAGGGATGGACTAGGACAATGATCTGAAATGCTCTCACTCCTAAAAAGAAACAAAATTTTAAATAAAATTAATTATTTATTTTAAAAAGTATAAGGTTTTTATAAAAAATAAAAAAATAATAAAAAACAGTACCCAGACCCCCATGCGATCGCATGGGGTTTGGCCTTCAACCTCATGCAATCGCATGAGGCCTAATTTTTGGTCAGAATCAAAAAGCTCAGCGAGCTGTTGCTGCTTCTCATAACAAACACACACATACACGAAAATTCCCCCCAAACTCTCTAAATTTTCATCATTTTTTCACCAAATTCAACCAAATTTCTTGCTACAATCCGCTCTAATCATGAATTTAATAAGAAGTTTATCAAGAAGGGTAACAATTTCACCCCTAAACCTCTTTAAATTTGATTTTTAGTGTTCTTGAGCTATAATTTACCTAATTTAATTTTGTTAATTTCTAGTGTAATTAGTGTTAAATTGTTAGTATATTATGCATTTATAACCTAGATTGATGCTATTTAACATGATTAGAAGCCAAAAACTTCAAAAATTTTAGAAATCTAGGGTTTGTGTTCTTGAACGATTTGGGGCTTTTTGATATAAACATGTTATGGCCGATTTTTGTCATTAATTATTATTGCTAAATTAAGTAGTGTAACATGTTTAGGTAGCTAAATGATCCAAACTTTGATCCTAAACATGATTTTTGAGAATTAAAGTGGACTTTTTAGGTCTAAAATTCATGAACTTGATTAAATTGATATAAATGTCATTTGAAACTTGTTTAATTGCTAGTAATGGTTGTTTTAACATGCTATTTGAGTTAAATGCTTATGAACTTTGTAAACATTTTCATATATGCTTATTTGAAAAAGTGTAGAATTGTAAAAATTGTGAAAATGTGTATAAGTTTAATTTTGATTAAACATGTTATTGTAATTGTGTTAATTTGTTATTATGCTAACACTAATGCATATTTGGATGCACAAATTTTGTGTTTAATATGTTTTGTAGAGATTTACCAATACTGATGGTGCATCATCATCATCTAGACAACCTGCTCCAGAACCTGAACCGAAAATGCAATATGAACTGGAGCAACAACAGGAACAACAACAACAACAACAACCTGATCAACACGTACCTTATTATGATCCGCATCAAGAATATGTTGATGCTTACATAGTATTTCCGATGCATCCGATAGTAGCTCACCCAACGATTCATGAAGAACAGTTGCATCCCAATCTAAGATTTGATCGAAGCTGGAAAGATTACCCAACATATCAAAGTAACAAATTCAAATTGGTACCGAAAAATGTAGAAGTGCCAAGGGTAATCGATTGGGAGCCTTTAGAAAGGGTCCAACTAGTTAACTCAGTTAGACAGAATTTGATCCAAAGGTATGGCAGCTCTTATTTTCCCGATTGGGAACGTTTATTCACCATTCTTAGACCTGTATATAAGGAATGGTGCGTTGAGCTTATGAGTACTATTTCACTTAATGCGGATGTAGATAGGTTAGATGATAGAAGTTTTCTTAGATTTATACTTGGCCGTAGGATGTACAGGATGTCCATACTAGACATGGCCAGGGCTTTACAGATATATACGCCCGCTGAATTACTATTACCCGATTGTACAAATTTGATTTATCATGGTGAAAGGGTAGATAGGAATTTTGATGCTAACGCCATCTGGAGGCGTATGTCAGATTTTAATATTTTTGGGCGGGCAGGAACACACACCTACTTACATATTCACATAGCCGAGCTTCGTATAATTCATAGATTTCTGGCTAACTCGATTACACAGAGAGGTCACAACAAGGAGAAAATGACCTTACATGATTTATTCT
This sequence comes from Rutidosis leptorrhynchoides, assembly GCF_046630445.1. Lineage (NCBI taxonomy): Eukaryota > Viridiplantae > Streptophyta > Magnoliopsida > Asterales > Asteraceae > Rutidosis > Rutidosis leptorrhynchoides. The sequence continues at coordinate 619,171,468 of NC_092335.1, forward strand.
ACCTAAAGTGTATTCGAGACCCAAGAGGCTTTGTTAATATCCCTTACTGTGTTGGTTTTTATTTGTCTAAGATGGTGGAAGGAATACAGGAAGGGGAAATAATAGGAGGAGGAATTTTTGTTACTCTCATTGGAGAGTATTTAGGTGTAGATAGGGACCAAGGGGGTCCACTTTTGGTATGTAGGGAACAGGTTGAGCCATTAGGATTGAGGGTCTATCAGGGTGCTAAGGTATTAAAAAGCAGACGCAATCAGGCAATACCGTATGTTGGTAATCATCCTCAGGTAGAGAGAGGTTCAGATGAGGAAATGGAGGAAGCGGATGACATTAGGGATGTCATTAGGGAGGCTATGACTGACATCTACCAGCGTGTAGATGAGGTAGAAATCACAAACGAGGAGAGACATAGACGGTACGAGCAATGGCAAGCCCGGAATGAGTACGAGCATTCTAGGCAACGACAGCATGATAGATGGGACTATCATCAGCGTCAGATCATGAGCCGGCTATCACCTCAGGATCACTACGTACCGACCTGACCCGCTTACTATCCTCCACACCAGCCCGAGATGAGACTACCATATACTCTCTACGACCCTAACCAGGCCTACCAGTACACCTATCACCAACCATGGAACCCGACCGATGACATGAACTGGAACCCCTATCCAGATTGATATAGATCCGTTGGTGATTTTTATGATTTTTATCTTTTTATTATTTTTTATTTATGTTTAAACATACAAATATTGATACTTTTATTGTAATGTTTAATATTTTTATTATGTTGTACTAATATTTCATATTTGATTTGAAAGTGGGATTTTAAATCCCATTTCAAATTACCATGCATGTTTATATTTGTATGTATGTATATTGTCAATTGTATACAATAGGGTAAAACAACGCATTTTCAAAGACTGGCATTAAGTTCAGCAAAAGCTACTAATTTTGACGACAAAATGAAAAACAATTGTGATGTAACAACAAGACGGAATGAACAAATGATGTGCACCATTTATCATTCAGCAAACAAACGCCAATATGTTTGGAAACTTTGGTAAAATTTAATCATTTTTCTACGCTAATCACCCTCAATATTTTAAATTGTTACTGTTTTCTTGCAAATGAGGGCATTGCAAGATCTTAAGTGTGGGAAGGGGTTAAATTATTTCGGTTTTTTAAATTTTTTTTGACTTATACACTTGGCTACCATTAAAAATACTAGTAACGCAATAGTTGTATTAGAATCTAGTGCTCTCTGATAATAAAGAACAGCCCTAGTCTTATATACTGATTACCAATTCTAGTAAAAAATTTCAAAATTTTCAAATAAATGAATTCAAAATCATGTTTATACATATTTATGAACGATAAAACTAGTTGTTAACACCGAAATTATTGTTACCTCGGAAAGGACATAAATTGATAAACAACCCAAAATGTTAGAATTCATTTAAAATAGAATAGAGGACAATAAAAAGGCAAAGAAAGGAAAATAAAAGCCAAGTGTGGGAAAAATTTACCAAGTTGTTTAAAACATATATCACATATTTTTACAAATAATTGAAGATACTTTTGTTTTGGACAAAATTAACCATTTTACCCGGTAAATTGTAATATATTTGAAAGAAAAGATGGATCTACACGATGAATCAATTCCATCATTAAAAGGAAGTAAAGTCTTCCGAAAAAGAAACGCGCTTCTTGATTTAGGTCAGGAAGTTGTCGTCCAGACCAGTTGTAGAGTCTACGAAAAACTTTGAAAAGTTTTCTCGAAAATCAGCTGAAAATCCACGGACCTCAGCATGAAACAGGGTCGCCAAGTGGTCAGACTTATCCTAACCATGAGAGGATCTGTCTCGTAAAATGGGGAGGGCGCCGTGCAAATTAGCTTGATAAGACTAATGAATCAAATCCCCAGAAAGGATAATCTCCTTAAAGATCAAAAATCAGCTTTTAAGACTGATATTACTCAATCCTAGAGATTGACTTTTAAAGATTGAGAATTACAAACTCATGGAATTCAATGATATCTAAACTCGAGCTTGAACGAGAAAATATTTTGATCAAAATTACAAACCGATTTGTTTTCTGAAAACCCATTTTTAATGCGTTCATTACCATTGAAAGTAAAATCCTAAGAATTCACCTGGAATTCATTAGGTCACCTGAACCAAATCGGGTGTCAACCGTAAGAACAGTGGTTGCATAGCATGGTCAAAGACAGGACCTTGTGCCAGACCAAAAAACTATAGGGTGAGCTTTACTATTGCTCCTACAAAGGATAGTAATTGCATCCGACACATTATAAACCATAATTAAAAGCATGTCAGGGGACATTGCCTTAACAGTTGCTTGTTCAACGCTTTCCTTTTCAACCGAACGGTAGTTTACCGAAAGGTAATATACGGAGCAAGTAAACTGGACGTGTTGCTTTCCCAATACAAGGTTAGCAAGTGGGTGACACAAAATCGCAAGTTTTGAGCTAAAATTTTCAAATCTGAAACCCAACAAACCCACAAAAAAGATTTTTCAAACACCGGTGAAGGGTTATTCTGGAAAACTTATCTAAGGTAAAAGCTAGATTGAATTTTCAAAAGATCAAATATTTTCATAAAGATCCAATTTCCTTAAGGATCTAAATTTTCATAGTCTTGTGGGACTGTAAACCACAACGTTACTACCATTGTTCATACCGCCGTATAGAAATTACTGATGTACAAAGTGTGAAGAATAAAGAAGTGATTCTAGTATTTTTATTTCAAGACTATATTGCTTGAGGACAAGCAATGCTCAAGTGTGAGAATATTTGATAATGCTAAAAACGAACATATATTTCATAGCATTCTCTCTCAAGAAAGACAAGCTTTTATTTGCAATTGTTCTATTTACAAGTGATATTCGTTTAAATAATAAAAGGTGAAGACAAAAGACAGATTCGACGAATTGAAGACGCAAATGACCAAAAAGCTCAAAAGTACAAAGTACAATCAAAGTGATTCAAATTATTGATGAGAAACGCCTCATAATTACAAGAGTACAAGACGCGAAACACAAAATACAAGATATTAAATTGTACGAAAGGACGTTCGAAAATCCGGAAATGGGACCAGAGTCAACTCTCAATGCGCGACGCAACGAAGTGAAAATTACAAGTCAACTATGCACATAAATATAATATAATATTTAAATAATTCTTAAAATTATTTATATATTATATTTATTTTTTAAACCGTCGGCAAGAAAGAAAACAAACTTGTGTGAGCTGGAAAAGCAGGCCATGCGATCGCATGGCCTGGAAGCCTAAATCCCATGCGATCGCATGGCAGCAGAAGTCAGGCCACATCCCTATAAAAAGCAGTTTGGTGAACGAGCAAAAGACATCTTTTTCTTTCCTCTCTTACTCTAAACTTATATATATATATATATATATATATATATATATATATATATATATATATATATATATATATATATATATTTTTAATTTTAATTTTAAATTCTAATAATAAGGGTATGTTAGCGAATGTTGTAAGGGTGTAAGTCAAAATTCTGTCCGTGTAACTCTACGCTATTTTTAATCATTGTAAGTTATGTTCAATCTTTTTAAATTAATGTCTCGTAGCTAAGTTATTATTATGCTTATTTAAGCCGAAGTAATCGTGATGTTGGGCTAAATATTAAAATTGGGTAATTGGGCTTTGTACCATAATTGGGTTTGGACAAAAGAACGACACTTGTGGAAATTAGACTATGGGCTTTTGATGGGCTTTATATTTGTTTAATTAAATGATAGTTTGTTAATTTAATATAAAGATTTACAATTGGACGTACCTATAAATAACCATATACACTCGATCGGACACGATGGGCGGGATATTTATAAGTACTAATAATCGTTCATTTAACCGGACACGGGAATGGATTAATAGTTAATGGACTTATTAAAACAGGGGTGAATTATATACAAGGACACTTGGTGTAATTATAGTTTAAGTCCCCAATTAGTTGGAATATTTGACTTCGGATATAAGGATAATTTGACGAGGACACTCGCACTTTATACTTATGACTGATGGACTGTTATGGACAAAAACCAGATGGACATATTAAATAATCCAGAACAAAGGACAATTAACCCATGGGAATAAACTAAAATCAACACGTCAAACATCATGATTACGGAAGTTTAAATAAGCATAATTCCTTTATTTCATATTTAATTGCACTTTTAATTATCGCACTTTTATTTACTGTCATTGTATTTAATTGCACTTTTAATTATCGTACTTTTTAATTATCGCAATTTTATTTATCGTCATTTTATTTATCGCAATTTCATTATTGTTATTTACTTTACGTTTTAAATTAAGTCTTTTATATATTTAATATTTTACATTAGGTTTTAACTGCGACAAAAGTTCCCCGTGGACAAACCGGTCATTAAACGGTAAAAACACCCTTTTATAATAATAATACTACTTATATATATTTTTGTATTTTTACAATTATAAGTTAAAAATATAGCGTTAAACTTGGGACTAAAGTTACCTGTGGACTAAAGTTCCCTGTGGACGAACCGGACTTACTAAAAACTACACTACTATACGATTAGGTACACTGCCTATAAGTGTTATAGCAAGGTTTAGGTATATCCACTCTATAAATAAATAAATAAATAAATTGTGTAAAATTGTATCGTATTTAATAGTATTTTGTAGTAAAAATATAACTATTTTGTATACACCTCTACGCACATCAATTCAAATCTTCAATTTTGTTAGGAAAAGATTTCCTATTGTTAGAAAAATATTTCCTATTTATTAGAATTGATTGGATAAAATCGGTAGTTTGTATAAATCCCTTAATTAGTGGGATTTGCATTTATCTATGGGATTTTGTTTCCTAATTCTTATCCCCAAGACTCTATAAATAAAGAGGTCTTGGGGTGAGGTTAGTTGTCTTTGCCTGCAGCAAGAACCGATCTCATAACTTTGAGATCGTCTATCCTCTATTTTTCATTGTTTATGTTCTTCAATTATTCAATAAAATGTTAAACTTTGAGAAACTTCTTGTGTTCTTCGTTTCCGTACTAAGCTAATGTTTAATTCTTTTGCTTGATCAACGTTATGGGGTCTATCAATTGGTATCAAAGCAGGATCAACATATCTTGTTGATGATCCGATCATTTTCGAGCAAAAGATGTCTTATTGAAGATACAAAAGAAAAATCGTTTTCAGATTCGTCATGCTATGCGCAGTCTATGTAAAACGATTGTTTTAGATTCGTTGGCCGTTGGATCGTCATGATTTTTGGATATGAGGTTAACAGCATATAGATATATCTCGTTTAAATTTTTTAGCTTGATCTGATAATTATATTAAAAGATATGTATTTTTAGTTCTGCTGTAATTCTGAGTCTGGAAACTCAGACTCAAGACTCTGATTGAGATATGAGTCTGGATTTCGGACTTAACAGTTTGACTCAAATGCAGACTCAAGATCAGACTCAAGCACAGATTATAAAGATCAGATTCAGGCTTCAGTTTCGCGTGAACTTATACTTAGTAGAAGTCAGACTTACACGAGGTCAGACTCAAAATAATTCAGACTCTAGGACTCCAGACTCAAATCAGGTCAGACCCATTTGAGTTCATCTCTTTTGAACTCAGATTTTGTAGTGGTTATTCCTCAATAAGAAGACCGGATGTTAGCTCAACATAATCAACATTTATGAAGATGAAGATTCAACAAATATGTTCAACATTTATACGCAAGTGGTTAAGCGGTGGTGAATGCGGTTTTTCATGCATATTTTCAAATGCAATTTTGTCATGATTATGTTCATATTAGTTGATGATTTATCTTCAGGATACATAAGTGCTGATGAGATGTTGAGGCTATGTGTACAACAATGATAAATAAAGAGGAGGAGAATCAAGATTAAAGAAAGATCAGTTTATCAAGAGTTATGAAGATCATACAAGATGGTTAAAGCTTTGAAGACAAAGATTAGATTTATTTTTAGTCTATATTTACATCTTGTAACCGATTGTTTTATCCTAATCAATTAGGGGGAGATTATTAGGAAAATATTTCCTATTGTTAGGAAAATATTTTCTATTTATTAGAATTGATTGGATAAAATCGGTAGTTTGTATAAATCCCTTAATTAGTAGGATTTGCATTTATCTAGGGGATTTAGTTTCCTAATTCTTATCCCCAAGACTCTATAAATAAAGAGGTCTTGGGGTGAGGTTAGTTGTCTTTGCCTGCAGCAAGAACCAATCTCATAACTTTGAGATCGTCTATCCTCTGTTTTTCATTGTTTATGTTCTTCAATTATTCAATAAAATGTTAAACTTTGAGAAACTTCTTTTGTTCTTCGTTTTCGCACTAAGCTAATGTTTAATTCTTTTGCTTGATCGACATTATGGGGTCTATCAATTGGAGTTCTCATGAGATCTGCTGCGCTTGTGGTCCCAAAACGCGTCATGCTAGGAAAGGTCTCCATACCCTTATAAGGCATGCTTCGTTCACCTCTCCAGCCGATGTGGGGCGGATGTAACACGGATGTTACAATCCTCCCCCCTAATGGGACACAGCGTCCTCGCTGTGCACGTTTGGTCCGGGGCCTGGCTCTGATACCAATCTGTGACGTCCTCCAGATAGGGTCTGGAAGAAAACGTCACTAATATAAAATAAACCAACATATTATAATACGAGAACAATACTATATGATAAAAACAAACTTTATTGAGTACGCAGCGGAAAATGAAGTGTCGTTACAATGATGGAAAATTACAATAAAGTAAATGTTTCAAATGCAAGAATAATAAATGCGATAGTTCTTGATCCTAAGTTTAACTAAGCATCACATAAGCAGTATAATATCCTTGATCAATCGGCACCTGAGACAAACATACTAAAGTGTCAACCAAAAAGGTTGAGTGAAATCATAGGTTTAACAAAAGTAGTTATCGTTGTTTTTAGATCACAAGATTTTGTTTTCAAAAGTAGATCACACAGATCTTTAGTTGTCAAAGAAGATCACAAAGATCTTAAAAGTTGATCTCGCAGGGACCAAAAAGTTATGCCGGTTCGTGATTTTAGACTAAACGTTCAAAGTTTGCCCCAATGACAAGTTGTGTCTATATTTGTCGGTTTAATTTCATTATTAAGTAATACAATGACTTAGTCAAATGTATCAGGGACGTTACTCCCGATAGGCCTACCCCCAATAATTAAGAATGCATTTAACGAGCAATTAAAAATATCACTGTAGGGACTTAGTCGGACATAGCCGGGTATAGCATAGTTTAATAGTTGGTACTTGTGTCTAAATTGTAAATAGTAAAAGTAGCATGTGTCTCACCCCAAAAAGTTAAATAAGTTGCATGCAATAAAGAGTGGGGCTATGAGTTCACCTTAGTAAGTAGAGAGAGATGGTTATTCCTCGGAATGGAAAGTTTGGATGGATGAGCAGAAAGTCAACCTAATGACATTTAAGAGTAGTTAAGTGTTTTGCCCAAATTTTAAGTTAAGTATGATAGTATTTTAAGTATAGTTTGTTTTACTAAGTTCCATTCCTAGTAAGTTTCTACTTTTAGCAAGTTTCCACTTTTAGTAGTTTCCACTTTTAGTAAGTTAGTGTCGAACACTAGTGAGCTGTCCTTAATAAGTCTACCACCTATTAAGTGTGAAAATAACTAAGTGTATAATTAATATAGTCGGGTTGATATTGTGCACCATACCCAAACATCTATTCCACCGCCGAGTCACTAGAATGACCAATTGTTACCGGTTGGCCCAGGATTTCTTGACCAAAATCTAAGTTTGGCATTCGTAATCCACAAGCGTCCCATAGAGGTACCAAGGATCACCCTAGGCCTTAAGTAGCGTTGACGTTCGAGTAATCACATGTTATCGTGATTGACTATTGTAATCGTGTATTATACTATAAGTAGTATATTATAAGTATTAGTAATAGTGTAAGTGTTAAGTAGTAGTATAAGTGTAGAGTGTTAAGTAGTATTAGTAATATAGTATAAGTAGTATTAGGGTTTTATTAATTAATTAAAGTAGTATTTAATGATTAGGGTTTATGTGATAAATGTTTAATAGTATTACTAGGTTTAGGGTTTAGTGAAGTAATGATTAGTTAATGATTAGGGTTTTATTTAATGTTTTAGGGTTTAGGTAATATTAGGGTTTTATTAAATTAGGGTTAGATTAATTAGGGTTTAAGTATTAAATATATATATATATATATATATACATATATATATATATATATATATATAGTTTTTTATTTTTTTTATTTTTTATATATATGTAATCGTGTATATATATGTAATCGTGTATATATATACTCTTACTGAAAATCATTTACGAATTGCTTTAAATCTTTCTGTTCAAGATAACTTTGTCAGAACTGTGTCAAGGTCTGCTGTGAGATCCTGTTTTCCTATTGTTGGTCAACCTTTAACTAATTCATCGGTTAAAATCAGTATGTTTTCTCCAAGGTGGATGTTTTTGTTGTCAAATATCACTAGAAGTCTGAGTTACAAGTGTGGTAGTTTGACTGAAGTCAATGATTTTGAGGCACATCTATTTCATGCTATAGTCACAGGGAGGAATATTGATTTTGCACATTTATACTTCAATGAACTCTTGGTTCTCACTGAAAAAACTCCAAGAGATCATAATGTGGCTTTTATCAGAATCTTAAGTCTTACGTTTGAGCAAGCTATGACTCCTGTTTTGTATGATGGGCTTAGAGTATTTGGTGTATATGAGTATACATATATGCCAGAATGTAGTGTCAGAATGTTTCACAGCCACATTGTGAATGATCAAGAGGTTGCTCTTACTCCTGCTATGATGCATTGGGTCAATCTTGGCTGTGCAGACCAACCTGCAGATTCTGAGCAATCAGAGTCTGAAGAGGGTCACAACAATGGTCAACATCACTCTTTAGAATTTGAGCAATCAGATTCTACCCCCACACATTCTCCACCCCATGATGTTACACATACAGAGCAGGCTGGGGACATGAATGAGGAAATCCCACCTCAGTCTAACCCATCCTCACCCACTGCTACTGAGTAAATTTCCTACTCAAACAACCTTATGAACTCACCAGTTCATACAGAGAATACCACCATAATTAAAACCTTAGCTGATACAGCACTTGTGGATTCACCTCTAAAATTCACTAGGAAAAGTGCTTCTAGTACTACTCCATCACCTCTGCTAGAGGTTGGTGAGAGGAGTGCTTTGACCCAACCTGAACCTGGTAGGATAGTTAACTTGGATACCCACATTACAGTCACTGAAGAAACCCACTCAGTTGACTTACATGAAGAAGTTCCAATCCTGGACTCAAATAACCAAATCCAAAAACTAACTGAAATGGCCAAGCCAACTTTTACCCCAGACTTAAGTCTGCCACTACCCACCCAAAATGTTCCATCCTTACACATTCTTGCACAGGCTGCCAATATCACACTCATGTCACAGAGTGAGATACAGGCCTCAAAACCTTCTATGTCCAAAGATCAGTTTTCTTTGCAACAGGAAGGCTGTGAGGACATACCAACCCTACCCTCATCCATTGGCACTACTTCTCAGACTGAGGCACCAGTCACCATGGTTGGCCTACATCAGGCTTTGACCAAGTTGACTAAGGAGTTTGATGACAAGCTTTCTGCTGTGCAGTCTAAGATTAATAATCTTAACTTTAATAATAATTTTGTTTCTAAAGATGAGTTGATGGAGGTGAGGAGGTTGGTTGGGGATATGCAGGGGTTGACTGGTACAAGTGGTTCAGGGTCTGTAACAGAGATTAATCAAAGGATGACAGAATTAGAGAAAAGGATGGTTGGTGTTGATGAAATCAAAGAATGTTTTACTGGGTTTGCATCTGATATTTCTTCTCTCAAGGCTGAACAGGCTGAAATTTGGAAGTTCCTATCTACTCTTCCTTTGGATGATGTCAAAAAGGGGGAGAAAAGAAAGAGATCAGATGATGCAGGTATTGCAGATGCAGGTATTGAAGGTGTTGAGGGGGAGCAATCCAAGAAGGCTCACATTGAGGGAGAGGGTATTACTGTCAAGGGTGCTGGTAATAATCAGGGGAGTTCTAGTGGTGTTTTGGTTGCTGCTACACAAAGAGCATATGGTGATCTTAGGGCTCAGATGAACAAGAGGTTCAGATTCAGAAGATATGATGGTGATGTTGTGAAAGTTGAGGTTGAAAATTCTGAATTTGAAGGAGTGATTCTCTTGCTAACAATGACTCATATGCTAGACAGAAGATTGAGGGTGAAAATAAATCAAATTGTTCGATTGGGTTTTTGTGAATGGAGAAGCATAGCTGTTTGTATTAGGGAGTATGCAGGGGATCAATTTATTATGAATGAAGTGTTAAAGAGAGTGTGCATGTTGATTCACTTGGTGTTTAAAGAAGGGTTCATCAGTACTAAAGATTATGAGGTATTTTGTGAATCTTTTAATCTGGGAATGAAAGAGAGAAGAGTTAAGCGACATATTGAAAGATATGCTGTTCCTGAGCATATGGAGTTTGTTGATGATAAGTATGTTGAATACTTGGATGGCTTAATGATTAAAACTACTGGAAATCAAAAGATGTTGATTAGATGTGATCAGTTTGAAGAGGCAAGCATTGATATGTTGATTAATCTATTATCCAGGTGTGAAACAGAGCAAACATTTCCTTTCAGGGTGCAATTATTGAAACACTTGTATAGCAAGTTGAACATGTTGAAGAAAATTTCTCATATGAAGAGCAAGTGTAAGCTTATTGAAAAGGAATATGCTAAGGTGGTTAATTAGGTGAACAGGTTGTTTTGACATCATCAGATAGGGGGAGATTGTTGGAAAAAGTAGAAATAATAATCTGATGAGTCAAAAGTATTTTGCAGATTTTAGAGTCTGGAGATTTAGAGTCTGAAGTTGCAGACTCTGAAAAATACTGAAGTCAACGTTGAAGATTTCTTGAAGTCTAAGCTAAAGAATATTCTGGAGATATGTTTGCAGATTAAGAAGATATGTTTTGAAGATTTGATTTTATCTCCAGAGTTGACTTTCTAATTAATAGCAAATTAGTTTGGTTTTTAGTTTATCTTTTCCATATTTATAGCTAAGTAGTTTTGGAAACCAAATCTCCAGATTTGGTTCTCATCTGCATAAATAGGGACGTATGGTTCAATTGAAAGACACACTTTGCACGATCAACATTATCAATTTTTATTTCATTATCGTGTTCTCTCATTCTCTGCACTTAAATTCTTTATTTATAGTATAAAGTGAGAGTCTAGTGTTCATAGTTATATTGCTGTGAACTAATAAATTTCTTCTTCATTTGTGCACAATTAGGGTTCTTAAATCCTAAAAGCTAAGGTATGAACTTCTAGTATTATTCTTCACAAATTGGTTATGTTTTATGAGAAATTATAGTTAAATGAGTTGTTATATGTTGTGATTGTGCATAATTCAAGCTTAAAACGAAATTAAATGATGTTTAAGTTGCTACAAGTGATTGCATTTTGGAAAATTGTGATTTTAAGAGTTGTTAATTGTCATTATGAGTTTATGCACACCAAGTGTTTGTTAAAATGCCTAAGAGAATAACTAGTAATGTTCATGATGTTATTAGCCTTGTATGATGATTTAATTGTGTTAAAAACCATTCATAATAGTGTTATTAGTATATGAAAGTAACTTGGTTTTGTTGGGAATGTTTATGTGTTGGATTGGGTTGGAATTGGTTAAAGTATGATGAAATCCGCAGCTAAGTAAAAATCTGCACAAAACTTCATTTTGTAAAATTCGTATAAAATTAACCGTGGCTCCGTTTAAGGCGTGTGAGCACTTTTCGGAAAGGTCTTTGAGTCTCCTTTCCAATTAATAAGTTTTTAAATGCTGAATAAAAACTTAATTGGGTCAGAATCTGCTGTAAATGTAGGGCTGTTCAAATGGTTAAATTGTGTAAAGTTTGTATGAAGTGTTATTGTTTTGAATTTTGGGAATGGTGTAAGTGTCCATATTATTAGAAAGTTAATTGAACATGAATTACCACTTGTAGTGTAATGGTTCAAGTTCTTTTCTTGAGTCAAAATCGGTCAAAAGCTTAATTGGGTCAAAATTAAGCTAGTAGCCACCTTTGGTGTTTAATGGCATTATGAGCGGATTTATGTGTTAAGTATGTTATTAACGTGATTAGCATTGCTATTAGGAGCTAATCAATGGAAGAAAAGCGACCGAGTGTGCAAAAGAGGCCAAGGTGAGTCTCATAAGTAGATTCATTTTCTAATTAATGTGTTAATTATATGTTCTACATTATGATGTGTTGTTTGCTAAGCTTACAAATATTATTGTCAAATAGAGCATGCATTTTGTATACGGTAATAAATAAGTTAAAGATGTTGATGAAGTTAACTTTGTAATTTATGCCCGAATATGGAAATTGAGAAAGATAAGAATTTTAATAAGTTAAGAATCAATGTGCTAAGTATTTCAAGTGTATTGTAATGATTGATATTTTATGAATTAACCGATGAAGAATATAACGATACTAATGAAAGTTTAATACTTGTGGGAAAGGTTTTCGATGTAGATGCGTAGAGTATAAAATTTGTTAAGGAAAAACTTGAAAGTGTCTATTGACTAATTCGTGAGTTCATAGAAGCATATCATGTTAGTTTAATTATTAAAGTACAATTGTTAATGACTAGTTAGTGATGAATATGGTAGACGATATTCTTATTATCGATGTGATGTTTTTCTAACTAAATCTTAAGATGTTGAAGAAGACTTTAATAGGTTGAGAAAGGAAAAGAAAACGGGTGAAATAATGAAATAAGAGTCCATGATTGACTAAATGTCAAAGTGGACCCGAGAGGACGCACCGGTTAAGAAGATCAAAAGAGGTATGTGAAAATAAATTTTTATGTTGCATAAATGGGTAAGTGAGGTAAGTATAATATAAATGATGAATTATGGAAGATGAAATGTTGTGTATGTATTGCATTATGAAATATGTCATGCTAATGTCTCTTAGAAAGCGTGTTGTACAGCGTGACATAGATTTGATTGCCCGAACAAAGATCTACCATCATTGTAAAAGGGGATAATCTACCAAGGAAGCGGGTTATGAATGATTTAAAATCTAACATGTTTTAATTTAATATATTTCCAAATACTATATTGCTCACTAAGCATAATGCTTACTCCCTATTAGTTGTTGTCATGATTGTAGGTTCTTGAGAAGAAATGAAAGATTAATCAATTGGCTTATACGTAAGCGTAGTGCGAAGTGAAAACCTTGATCCAAGTGAGCCCTTCCTTGAGTTCGAGTAAGCATAGGGAAGATAAGGGGGTCGCTTCGATGACATGTGAAGGATTTGATATTTAGTAAACAGTCCTGAGTGCATCCCGTTGATTAAGAACCGGCAAGGGGCTAGATGGAGCACTATAGCATGGAAAATGTTATGTAAGTCTCTAATTGAATTATGTTTGGATAAATACATGTGTTGACCTTGAGTTACGTTAGCTAAATGTTTTGAATTAAACCAAGTAACCAAGGAGATTTTGTAATAAGGTTGATAAAAGATATATGTATGTCGGAGTAAACTATGATTGATAATGAAATGAGTCGAAATGAGTCAAAATGATATGTTTAATTTATGTAACGGGTCGTGTATGACCAAGTAACTTTAACATTTTGTTATGATGTTCAAATGCTTTAGTTTATGTGGATAAAAGTTATAAAGGGGATATGTTTGAAAAAGCTAAAATTTGATGTTAAAAAGGGATTTTAAGAATGTCAAAAATCTTTCACCAGTTCCAGCTCAGTTCCAGCTTAGGGACGCGCCTCGGGTCCCTACAGTCGTGCCGCGACGCCACGTGTAAATGGGAAACAGAATTGAGCAAAAACCTGACCATCAGGTACTACGTAGGGCCACACCGCGGGTCCCTGTGGCCGCGCTGTGGTTAAGCCCAGTAAAAAAAATTCGTTTTCTGGTCTGAGATTTAGGACGTTATAAGTTGGTATCAGAGAGGTGGTTTAAGAGACTTAGATAACCCATTTTGGACTTATCTAAACTTAAACCTAGATAGATCTATAGCTAACGTATGTGAATGCTTGATTATTATCTGTGATGATTGTGATTACCATGAGTAGCTTACATTTTATATATGATATATGACGATGTGATGGTAAAATGAAATGAATGCTTATGTGATTAATAAATGAAATGATTTTCTTTATTTATGTTATGATGTTATAAATGTACATAAAGTAAGGTTATTGATGGAAGTGGCGAGACTTCGGTCAACCCTTGTGAGTTATATGGGGTAATATGAGCGGGTTAAGGGTGGTCATGGAGTTCCATGATCACAAATTATGTAAAAGAGGTGTTTATGATTTATTTTGCATTTTTTGAGTTTATGTATGAAAGCGTGCACACGGTTTTATCATGAACATGAGATACGATGATATGAGTGGCTTGATGCTCCCGAATTGCATCCGTGCAAGAGGGTGTCAATTAAGTTCACAAGGTGAAAAGCTTAGACGACATGTCTATGTTAAAATGAAAAGCTTAGACTTTGTGTCTATGTCAAGGTGAAAAGCTTAGATGACATGTCTATGTTAAAATGAAAAGCTTAGACTTTGTGTTTTTGTCAATGTGAAAAGCTTAGACAATATGTCTATGTTAAAGTGAAAAGCTTAGACTTTGTGTCTATGTCAAGGTGAAAAGCTTAGACTTTATGTCTATGTTAATGAGTTAAGCTTGGATGATGTCCATGTATGTGATAAGCTTGGATTTATATCCATGTTATGTGAAAGCTTAGATGATGTCCATGTATGTGATAAGCTTGGATTTATATCCATGTTATGTGAAAGCTTGGACGATATCCATGTATGTGATAAGCTTGGAGTTATATCCATATTATGTGAAAGCTTGGACGATGTCCATGTTATGTGAAGAGCTTGGATTTATATCCATGTTATGTGAAAGCTTGGACGATGTCCTCGTTATATGATGAGCTTGGATTTATATCCATGTTAATGTGTTAAGCTTGGACTATGTCCATGTCATGTACTAAGCTTAGGCGTATGTCTATGATGTGAGATGATCAAGTACGATTTAAGAAAGCAACCTTCGGATTGAAAGATTATGATTATGTTTACGTTAAGAGTGCTCATGAGTTTTCCGGATTGTATACGTACAAGAGGAGACCATGATCACGAGTTATGATATGTAAGACTTAGCGAGTGACTAAGCGATCATATGATGAGGTGTAAGACTTAGCGAGTGACTAAGCAACCATATGACAAGGTGTGAGACTTAGTGCGAGGCTAAGCAACCATATGATGAGGTGTAAGACTTGGTGTGTAGCTAAGCAACCACATGAGTAAGTATAAGACTTAGCAAATGGCTAAGCAATCATATGGAGGTTGCAAAATTTATCCTGAGATTTACTAAATTAAACAGCATGAAGTAAAGCTTTTGCATGAAATGAATCGTATTGACTTGGAAAGACATTTAACATGATATAAGTATTGTATGTGTACGAAAAAAAATGGGAGTTAAAAGCTTCATGCTAAAATTAGTTGTCAAAGGTAGATTGAATGTACTCTCATGTGACAATGATTAACAATTAAAATTACGTTAATGTGATTAACGAGTTTTAACCAAGTCAAATGATGCTAAGATCGGGGCAATAAGATATAATTAACGAGTTAAAGTTTAAATGTTTGAGAAAAAGTCAAAGTTGCTAAGATATAAATGTTAATGTGGTCTTTAAATGATATTTATGCAAATAATGAAATCTAAGTTTTATATCAAGGAATGTGTAATGTGTGAGGATCATAAGTCGCAGGAACTATGAAATGCATAATTGATGGATGAAAAGACACGAAGGCAACTGAACAAACTCTATCGATCAAAGTATCGTTATTTTCAAGAGTTCACATTAAAGGTTGAAGAATAAGTAATGAAGGATCACCAATTTCCTTATGTGCACTCAATGAGCAAGGTTTGTATTCCCATATGTAATTTAATCATTTATGTAATGGAAGATACAATTGAAAAGTTAGAATGATTATCTTGAAAGCTTCAAGTTGAGAAACAAAAATGATTGAGCCAATCGAGTAAGGGATCATGAGGGTAAAATTTTAGTTTTTCCCAGGAAATGTTAACGAAATGCCCGATGCAATATGTTACAAGATTAGTCACCAAGATTTGAAGGTTAAGTGTGATTGATCGTGGCGCCACAATGGATTCTTGAAAGTGTTTAGGTTGCCCATGTCGAGGTTTTAATTGTTGTTATTATGGAGAAAGAAAGAGCCAAATGGTATACTGACAAAAATATGCCACTAGATTTTTGATAAATTCATCTCAAGTGTGATAAGGGAAGAGACAAAAATCAACCTGGTGACGAACTTACTTAAAATACTTTGACTAGCGATGTCAAGCGGGACGTTACTATTGAATTTTTCATAATAAGGGAGCTTCATCTCCGAAAGCGGCGTGTAAAGCGTACCCTTGAAAAGTGATAGATTTGCATGAGGTACTGATGTCTATTGTTTTGGTCAGTGGATCTTTCATAGCATCATGGTTCTAAAGGAATTCATAGAAGGAGAATTAAGTAAAACGCGAGGAATCTTGAGTCTACTAAGAATATAGTAAGGAATGGGACGGTGACGTTATTAAAGATTCTATGGCAATTTAGAAAGGGTTCCAAATGTACATGGGAGCCCGAGGAATGGCTTATGAAGTATTATCCATCGTTGCATCAAGAATGGTTCACAAGTACGCGAACGGTCTAACGGTGGGTGAGTTGTAACACCCCAAATATTTAAGGTACTAATTTATAAGAAAATTTAATAATGATTTATTATGTTCTAGCATTTATCTAGTAAAATAAATTGAGTAATAATTAAGGTTTGTTAGTTAAAGTTAAGAAGGACTAGAGATGCAAGTTAGCTTAAGGACCGCCACAAACTAGTTTATGGTGGAGAAGGTAGAAAGTGCAAAAAGTGAAAAGATAATTGAGTTAACTGATAAAAGAAAATGCTGAAATTGAATCAGTTGCAAAAATTAGTGAGTGTGTTTGTGTGTGTTGAGAGTCACGACCAAGAAGAAGAAGAAGGGAAGAAACCCTTCAAAAATGTAAAGAATTAGTCACATGCAGACACAAATTAAAGTAGTCTTGAGTGTATAAATCATAGTAGCAAGATGCAAATCTTCAATTTCTTTTTCATTTGTGCACAATTAGGGTTCTTAAATCCTAAAAGCTAAGGTATGAACTTCTAGTCTTATTCTTCACAAATTGGTTATGTTTTATGAGAAATTATAGTTAAATGAGTTGTTATATGTTGTGATTGTGCATAATTTAAGCTTAAAACGAATTTAAATGATGTTTAAGTGCAAGTTCATGTATGAACTTGCTATAAGTGATTGCATTTTGGAAAATGGTGATTTTAAGAGTTGTTAATTGTCATTATGAGTTTATGCACACCAAGTGTTTGTTAAAATGCCTAAGATAAGAACTAGTAATGTTCATGATGTTATTAGCCTTGTATGATGATTTAATTGTGTTAAAAACCATTCATAATAGTGTTATTAGTACATGAAAGTAACTTGGTTTTGTTGAGAATGTTTATGTGTTGGATTGAGTTGGAATTGGTTAAAGTATGATGAAATCCGCATCTAAGTAAAAAATATGCACAAAACTTCATTTTGTAAAATTCGTATAAAATTAACCGTGGCTCCGTTTAAGGCGTATGAGCACTTTTCGAAAAGGTCTTTGAGTCTCCTTTCCAATGAACAAGTTTTTAAATGCTAAACAGAAGCTTAAATGGGTCAGAATCTGCTGTAAATGTAGGGCTGTCTAAATGGTTAAATTGTGTAAAGTTTGTATGAAGTGTTATTGTTTGGAATTTTGGGAATGGCGCAAGTGTCCATGTTATTAGAAAGTTAATTGAACATGAATTACCACTTGTAGTGTAATGGTTCAAGTTCCTTTCTTGAGTCAAAATCGGTCAAAAGCTTAATTGGGTCAAAATTAAGCTAGTAGCTACCTTTGGTGTCTAATGGCATTATGAGCGGATTTATGTGTTAAGTAAGTTATTAACATGATTAACATTGCTATTAGGAGCTAATCAAGGGAAGAAAAGCGACCAAGTGTGCAAAAGAGGCCAAGGTGAGTCTCATAAGTAGATTCATTTTCTAATTAATGTGTTAATTATATGTTCTACATTATGATGTGTTGTTTGCTAAGCTTACAAATATTATTGTCAAATGGAGCATGCATTTTGTATACGGTAATAAATAAGTTAAAGATGTTGATGAAGTAAACTTTGTAATTTATGCCCGAATGTGGAAATTGAGAAAGATAAGAATTTTAATAAGTTAAGAATCAATGTGCTAAGTATTTCAAGTGTATTGTAATGATTGATATTATATGAATTAACCGATGAAGAATATAACGATACTAATGAAAGTTTAATACTTGTGAGAAAAGTTTTCGATGTAGATGCGTAGAGTATAAAATTTGTTAAGGAAAAACTTGAAAGTGTCTATTGACTAATTCGTGAGTTCATAGAAGCATATCATGTTAGTTTAATTACTAAAGTATAATTGTTAATGACTAGTTAGTGATGAATATGGTAGACGATATTCTTATTGTCGATGTGATGTTTTTCTAACTAAATCTTAAGATGTTGAAGAAGACTTTAATAGGTTGGGAAAGGAAAAGAAAACGGGTGAAATAATGAAATAAGAGTCCATGATTGACTAAATGTCAAAGTGGACCCGAGAGGACGCATCGGTTAAGAAGATCAAAAGAGGTATGTGAAAATACATTTTTATGTCGCATAAATGGGTAAGTGAGGTAAGTATAATATAAATGATGAATTATGGAAGATGAAATGTTGTGTATGTATTGCATTATGAAATATGTCATGCTAATGTCTCTTATAAAGCGTGTTGTACAGCGTGACATAGATTTGATTGCCCGAACAAAGATCTACCATCATTGTAAAAGGGGACAATCTACCAAGGAAGCGGGTTATGAATGATTTAAAGTCTAACATGTTTTAATTTAATATATTTCCAACTACTATGTTGCTCACTAAGCATAATGCTTACTCCCTATTAGTTGTTGTCATGATTGTAGGTTCTTGGGAAGAAATGAAAGATTGATCAATGGGCTTGTACGTAAGCGTAGCGCGAAGTGAAGACCAGCGGCAGAACTTAAACTTGGATACAGGTGGGGCGAGTGTAAAGTTTTTTTAATTCTTTCATACTCAGCATGGACGAACACTAAAAAAAACCTTATTTTTAGTATTTTTTTTGTGTAAAATTTTTGTTCCGTAAAATTCAGAGTGGGCGGACACCACCTTTGGGATACCTTAAGTACCGCCACTGGTGAAGACCTTGATCCAAGTGAGCCCTTCCTTGAGTTCGAGTAAGCATAGGGATGATAAGGGGGTCGCTTCGACGACATGTGAAGGATTTGATGTTTAGTAAACAGTCCTAAGTGCATCCCGATCTTTAAGAACCGCCAAGGGGCTAGATGGAGCACTATAGCATGGAAAATGTTATGTAAGTCTCTAATTGAATTATGTTTGGATAAATGCATGTATTGACCTTGAGTTACGTTAGCTAAATGTTTTGAATTAAACCAAGTAACCAAGGAGATTTTGTAATAAGGTTGATAATAGATTTATGTATGTCGGAGTAAACTCTGATTGATAATGAAATGAGTCGAAATGAGTCAAAATGATATGTTTAATTTATGTAACGGGTCGTGTACGACCAAGTAACTTTAACGTTTTGTTATGATGTTCAAATGCTTTAGTTTATGTGGATAAAAGTTGTAAAGGGGATATGTTTGAAAAAGCTAAAGTTTGATGTTAAAAAGGGATTTTAAGAATGTCAAAAATCTGGAACCAGTTCCAGCTCAGTTCCAGCTTAGGGTCGCGCCTCGGGTCCCTACAGTCGCGTCGCGACGCCACGTGTAAATGGGAAACAGAATTGAGCAAAAACCTGACCATCAGGTACTACGTAGGGCCACGCCGCGGGTCCTTGTGGTCGCGCCGCGGTTAAGCCCAGTAAAAAAAAATTCGTTTTATGGTCTGAGATTTAGGACGTTATAGAAACAGATGATGATGATGATAAATGCTATAGTCGGATGTAGTAACAGTTTTCGATACAACCTTGTGCCAAAATTAAAGGATAGTGGAGATGTGTTGGGAGAGGGGAAAGGAAAACACACACTTTGTGTGTTAATTGTTAGGGGAAGACTTAGTATCTAGGTATGGTAATCTAGTAATCGTATTTATACTTCATACCATTACCACTTACATCACTAATACAAAATGCAACATACATCATAAATTTGAGACATAACTCAATATGTTGTACTTTTAGCTCAAATGTTTGAAACTTGGTTAATTAATTATTATAGTGGGTCCCAATTTTTATGAGGAACTATGTCATGATTGAGAGTGTTTAATCCTGGTGAGAAAATTCTGATGAGGCGCTGATGAGGCACGGAGTCCTGAAAGAAAGTATGTAATGGTTGGGAATTACCTTATTATAAAGACATTCTTCATCAATATCAACCACATATCAAAATCAACAAGAATGAAGCAAAAGTTGTGGAAGAATTACGGTGATGTCGCCGCTGACTGACCTGATGGTATATGGTGGTGACTGACCAGACGATAATTGTGACAGTTAACTGGAGGGATGGTAAAGATGGTGATGTTTGATTGAAAGAGACAAGATTGAAAGAGATGATGTTTGTAAGAGTATTCGAGTCTTGGTGGATTCAAGGTTTATTGGAATTCAAATCCATCGCAGTTGTCATGGAATGGAGATTAGAAAAATTTACATTTTGTTGAATCGAATTCCTTCAAATTTTTGCATCCAATCACTTTTATCATTTTTTAGCACTCATAATTTTCATGTACAAAGCGTAATTAAAATTATTCTAAAATTTTTAGACTAAACTTTGAGGAATAGTTTATATTCATTGATCAAGTATCTTTGTAAATATGAGCTCTCTATAAGTACATCCGCTCTCGATCCGCTTTTTTCATTTCATTCAATTTTCAATTCTCATATGGTCGTTTTCAAATCAGATACATCTTTGTCACTAATAGAGGATGAGTAACACGAAGCTTTTAATAATTTAGACTCAAGCATCACATTTTAAAAATCATTATGAAGAATATAAAATTTCAGGATTACGTTTGCAAATATAAAGTTCAGCGTTACTTTTGTAGTTTTGTAAAGTAGGAGGTGGTAACTGTAAATTATGTTAATTACGTACAGTTAGAAAAGCTATTGGAAGTCGTTACATTTAGTTAGATTCAATTAGAGCACGTGAAGCGCAATTGATGTGTATAATCACTCTTATGTAATTGTTTTGAAGTATGGAATGAAATTACAAAGTTAATTTCACATTAAACGCTTCAGCATCCAATCATTTTAAAACCAATTCGATGTACGTAACCTTAGGGAAATTGACACCAAATTTCGGCTACATGATTAACTTACTTCTCTCGTCACAAGCTCCACACAACATTACTTGAGCGTCACCCGACATGGAATTACTTGAGTGTCACCCGACATGGAATTAATATACGAATAATTGATCTTGTCTAATAATTGATCTTGTCTCATGTTGCCCCTTGCGTTGTCATTGACTAATATCGAACTTCATTGGTTGGAGGAGAATAATTCCTGATGCTCTCACTTCTTTGGCTTGTGAGAACTTTCTAAAATATTGTCTTGATAGCAAATGGATTGTGATATTTATACTATCATTTTTGATGTCATATGTGTGCATTAATAAGTTTTATACTACAACTTGTAAAATTTATTAATGTACATATGTGGTGAAATTATTAAAATTAATGTTACAATTAGCATCATTATCAAGCCCCATTATAAATAGAGTTCATTCCCTCACTCAAAGTTTGTTTAATACCTATGGACACTATCACTACTTAAATATCAACCAATAACATATCTTCAAGTGTGTAAATTTTCTTCAACTATGTTAAATCAAACTTTGTATCATATAATTTTATGCTAAGTCAAACTTTTTATATCCAAAAGGGAATGAGGTGAGTCATTTGTGTTCTAGTTATTTTGATAACGAAGTTTGTACCACATCTAGCAATGCGATGACAAATAGTAGTGCTGAATTTGTTGACTTGAGATAAGTTTATAGGCTTTAAAGTAATTACGAGCAATCATTAATTAATTTCGGGTGACTCATTAGCAAACATATAATTAAACAATCGATACTACAAACTAGGGATCTCAGATAACTGGCACATGTTACAGAATCTTTTCTTCTTATTGCCTTATGGGGAAAGTAATATTTATCTAAGGTAAACTCATGTTATTTTAGTTTATTTGCATTACCTCATGTTATTCTTTGCACTACATTCAAGTTCTATGTGGCCTTACACGTATGATGACACGTCACAAGCTTATTAAAAAAATAGTTACACAATGCAGTTTATAACCAATGGAATCAACAAATTGAGTTTGAGTTCTTTTGTGTTTAGATATTTATTTAATTATTAATATAATATAATAATATATTATATTATCATATTATTATATTATATATTATTATACTACTATGTAATCTTCAAGAAATCGAAGATTGTTTGAGTGTAGGTGTTGAAATGTGCAAGTGTTATGAAGGGTTACAATATAGAAAGCATGACTTTCTAGCATATGTGGGTCAAAAAGTATTAGAGTTTGTTCATCAAAAAAGTTCTTTTTAAATTGTAATATTATCATAAACTTATAAAGCTAATGAACTAACTATTTCATAATGTAAGTAATAGATATGCACCATTTTGTACACCAAAATATATTAACTAATTTAACAATATAATTTTGTAAGAGTTTTACTGATCTAAATATTAGAAATAACTTCAAACGATTAACTATGCTATTATTTTAGGCAGCTAGTAACACTTTTAAAAATAATGATAAAATGATATCAAACAATATATATTATGGTTCAAATTTTGTAGATTTCTACTAACTACCTTGATAGTATATATAATATATAATATAGAATAGAATTATTATGGGACTATATAATTATAATATATAATATATAACTACTTTGACTCTATTTATTGAGGCAACAACAAGCGTCGATTCAGTGGCGTTTTGACTGCCGCTTAGAGCCTAAATTGAATTCTAGCAGACTTTAAAACCCATGAAAATTTGATTCTACCATTCCCATGACGTCTCATTTTTATTTTTATTTTTATTTTTAATATCTTTTTTTTAGGCCGGAGGTCCTCACGGAAGCAATCTCTCTACCCTGGAGTAGAGAGAGTGATGACTTTCTCTTCCTGCGGATGGAGAATTTTTTTCTCCACTCGTGGTTAGAAAAACGACCTCTTTTCTACGCTAGGGTAAATGAAGAATTGTTTACATCTCACCTCTTTCAAATCTCGTAGGTGCAAAATTGGATTTTGTTGTTGTTGTTGTTGTTGTTGTATTATGGGCTAATTTTAAATTTTCATTTGTAACGAAGTGTAGAGAATTTGGTGTTTACATCGAAGTTAAAGTAAAGTAAGGCGCCAAATAGTAAATAGTGTTTAATCTATCTCTTAAATAAAATTTCATGAAGGATATAAAATTCGTGGAAATTTGATTCTATTATTTTTATGGCGTTTTATTTTTTATTTTTATTTTTTATTTTTAAAATTTTTTTCTAATTATAGACTAGAGGTCTTTTTAGAAGCAATATTTCTATCCATAAAACATTGAGAATGATGACTTTCTCTACTTTTAGGAGTGTTTCACTTCGGGTGAAAAAATAACTTGTCTTTATTCTAGGATAGGGGAAAGATCGTCTACATATCACCTCCCCATACCTGATACCTCGCATATACGGGATTGAGTTTTGTTGTTATTGTTGTTGTTTAATCTCTCTCTAAAAAACTATTTCATGTAATTTTTGTTGTTTAGTTTGTTTGAAGTGTTTGCTCGGTTTTAGTTAGCGTTTCTTAGAGTTATGTACGTCGTTAGATTCTTGTTTCTTTCTTTCAAGTCATGTCCGCATTTATCTTGTTCTTCTTTTTCTTTTTTCCAGTAAAGATTTTCTTATAAAAAGTATCGTGTTTTGGCCAAAAACAAATGTGAATTTTTGTTATTATAAGTATTTGATAAATGTGAGTAGTTTGACTGCATTTAATTTATAACCTCGAACATGATGCACAAATAAATAGAATAAGAGTGATGCACAAATATAATAGCAGCATATAACATCTTTTTAAGCTGCATATTTATGAGAAATTTTTTTTTTTTTTTAAAAGCAACTTTGTATTAAAAATCACAATATTTACAAGGTTTATAACCTATACATCTCGAATGCTATACATCTCGAATGCTACACAATAAAAAATATATATATTTAATAATTATTCTTTTTAAGGGAAACACATGGATATAATTTTAATAAATATATATAAATACTAACACTATGATGGACAATTTTTGAGAACAAAGAGGGTAAACATATTACACTACTGTAGTATTCCGTATCTTGGTTAAAGAAGAACTGTATCAAAATTGTACACTATTTAATACTCCCTTGGATCCAAAAAATAATACACCCTTTAATAAAGCACAATTACTACACTTTATTTTAATAAAATGATAAATTATCTTTAATTTTGTACTTATTTATTTTTTATGTTGCATATTCTAGTATACAATAGAGGGTAACATAATAAAAGGGTAATATAATATAATTTAATCAATTATACAATTTATTTTTGAAGATGAGCTATTAAATTATGACTTTTTAAATTAGAAAAGCTATGTAGACGAAGAAACTACTAATCTAATATCGAGTTTTTTTAAGGGTTAGTAAAGTGGGGTTTGATCCCTCTTTCTTCAGGCATGTTACTCGGTGGTGGTTCGGGGAATGTGTCTACGTAATCCTTCAATTCTCGGGTTGTCAAATCTCGCAAAGGTAAATTCGTGGTCGGGTAATTTGGGTCCGGCTTTTTTGTTAGGTCTGTTAATTTGGTGGGATCGTTTTGTTGTCGGGCTTTAGTATTTTGTTGTATTATGTTTTTAGTTGTGTACGGTTTGGCTCGATTAGTTACTTTTATAGTTCGTTTTGTTGTGTTTCAATTTAGTTGTTCTTGAGCCTGGTCGGTTAGTGTTCGGTGTTTATCTTCGGTTATCTTTTGCTTTTTTCAAAAAAAAAATTCGCAATATAGTTATCGTTTTTTAGCGAAAAGAAAAAAAAAATCCATTAAATTAGAAATGGTGAGCAACAAATTGATTTGATGTTTTATGAATAAATGGATGAGGATATTTTAGTTGAATGACACTTAAATGAGATTTTTAAAGACTAGTGAAGTGTCCTCCTAATTTGGTGACACCTGTCTTCTAGAATCCTTTCCATCCCAACCACCCACCCCACCCTATATATACACACAAAATCCACCATCACCTTTTTTCATGATACACAATACAACTCATCTTATATTTCTCACATTTTGTCTTCTCAATCAAATCACCGCCCAAACCCGTCGTATCTCCGCCCTGCCATCATGTCTGCCCTTCCACCACCACCATTACATTTCCTTCTATCTCCCTTTGTAGCTTTCCTCTTCTTTGCAACACTTTTGTTTAATTTTATCATAAGCCGCCGTGGCTCGACCAAATATATGAACCGGCGGCTACCACCCGGTTCAATGGGGTGGCCGTACATCGGAGAAACGCTTAGCCTTTATACACAAAATCCCAACACTTTCTTCTCAAAACGTCAAACAAGGTTTTGCTCATTCATTTTTTAATTATAATGTTTTTTCTCTTTGACGAAATGGAGTCACAATTTTCTTTCATTTTGGTCAAAATAGTGAAGCAATACTTTTACCAGCATAAATAGTTTCACTTAATGGTAAATTTTAAAAACCAATAATGAATATATCATTGGTCAAGTTTTTAGACCGAACAAGTGTCATGTTAGCATCTATATATGATTTGGATGAATGAAGAACATTTGCCAAAATAGTGAATATTGCGGCTCTTTTATTGTCATTTCTTTATTATTCTTTATTTTCAAGAAAAGAAATTCAAGTAAATAATAAAGGGTTCAAAAGTAAATATTTATCAGTTCATCCGTATTAAAATAAGTGTTCACTCTACTATTTATTCTTATTCCATATAATTGTCAAAGATGCATAAAATAACACATTACACTCTCCAATTTGCATTCATTGACTACTCTTGATCAACTTATATATTAAATAATTTTAGTCAAACTTAACTCGAATATAATAACATATTTGATATTTATCAAGTTTATCTTAAATATAAAAAAATATTATGGAACACTTTTTTTTTTTTGTAAAACGGATGGATATATTATTTGTAAGTATATTTGTAAGTATTTTGACAATTCAATTAGTTAGTTGAACATCTTAAACTGGTTAATCTTTCTTGTAGGGACTGTCTTTGAAAGATTTGATGGAGTACTAAAATGATTAATTGATGTTGATATGATGTATAGGTACGGAAAGATCTTTAAAAGTCACATATTGGGATGCCCATGTGTGATGATATCTAGCCCGGAGATAGCCAAAACTGTTTTGGTTACTCAATCTCATCTCTTTAAACCTACATACCCTTCAAGCAAACAAATGATGATTGGCCCTCAAGCTATATTTTTTCATCAAGGCCAATACCATTCTCTTCTTAAGAAATTAATCCAATCTTCATTACTTCCTTCCGCCATCAAAAGTTCGATACACGAGATCGAGAACATTGTCCTCAATCTTCTTCCCTTTTGGGAGAAAAACAACACCATCATCACCTTAGATGAGATGAAGAAGGTATAATATTATGACACCTTGTTAATCAACTTATTTACATGTGTACTGTATTTTATTGTATTGTATTGCATATTTTATATAGTATTCGTATGAAGTGGCGATGATATCGGTATTCGGCAATAAGCTAGAGGCTAATGAGATGGAAGGATTAAAGCATTTGTATCATTGTATTGAGAAAGGTTACAATTCAATGCCTTTGGATCTTCCTGGAACTCCATTTAAGAAAGCAATGAAGGTGAGGATAGCTTGAACATTATTATCATTATCATTACTTTCTAAAAATAGCATGCATTTTTCAAATGCTCATATGAACAATCACGCATTATTTCTATAGATAGATATTTCTGATTACCTGGCATTATTTGTCTTCATGTACACTTGTTGCATCAACTCCAGACTGTAATAATGTATAATTATTTAATTAATATAATATAAATTAATATTAAAGATTAAATATTAAATATTATTAATAATGATATGATATGATATGATATGATATATATATATATATATATATATATATATATATATATATATATATATATATATATATATATAGTGGTAGGATCAAGAGGGAAGTAACCATTCGGGGGGAAGCAAAAACTTTTTTTTTCTTCGTTTTTTGAAAAAACTTTGTTCACGGACATTATAGATGAGATGAAAATATGAACATTTAGTAGAGACACTTTGTGATAAATGTTTTTATTTTGGCGGGAAAACTCTCTAAGAAGTAATATATAACAATTATCGTGTTTTTCGAACGTATTTTGAGGTTTTAGCTATTGGGGTTTAGATATTAGGGTTTAAAGGGTTTAGATATTAGGGTTTAGATATTTAGGGTTTAGGGTTTAGATTTAGGGTTTAGATTTAGGATTTAGATTGAGTTTTTAACACGAACGGTTTAGAGTTTAGGGTTTAGGGTTTAGGGTTTGGTGTTTTGAGTTTATGGAATAAACTCAAAACACCAAACCCTAAACCCTAAACCCTAAACTCTTAATCGGGCTAAATTTTACTTCACAAAACATGGAGAAAAAAAACGTTCATATTCTTCACGAACAATATTATCTTGAATGTTATTTTTGTTGATCGTTTTCTCGCCTAAATAATAACATTCATCACGAAGTGTCTCTTCTAAATGTTCATATTTTCGTGTGATCATGATGCCGGGAAAAAAATTTCAAAAAAAACGAATTTTTTTTTTTTTTTTTTTTTTTGCTTCCCCCAACTTCCCCCAATTGGTTACTTCCCCATTGATCCTGCCCATATATATATATATATATATATATATATATATATATATATATATATATATATATATATATATATATATATATATATATATATATATATATATATATATAGACTCTACTAATAATACGTATTTATCTGTCACACGTTAAAATGCATTTAGTGAACATGTAATTTCCTTATATATGAGAATTTGTAGTCTAAACTGATATTATTTATCTTTTTATGCGTTTTTTAATTTCAAATTCTTATATTTAAGAAAATTATTATGGGATTATATGCACATTAGTGTACACAATCATGTTAGGTGAGGTTTGTAACATACAGTTAGTTCGTTAATTTGTTGAAAATCTTGTTTAATGTCTTATCGTTTCGTGAAATATCTTTTCGTATATCACAAAATATAAATACCACTTTGGATATTAATTAAGTATCTTAGATTACAAATAATGTGGCAGTTTCTGAATTATTATGATGAAATTACAGGCAAGGATGGTTCTGAATGATAAGTTGAGGAAGATGATACGGAAGAGAAGGGAGAATGGGGAGCATGGTGGAGGATTGCTTGGGGTATTATTGGGATTAAAGGGAGAGATTCAATTGAGTGATTCACAAATAGCAGATAATATAATTGGAGTCATATTTGCAGCTCATGATACTACTGCAAGTGTTCTAACATGGATGCTCAAGTACTTACATGATCATCCTCATCTCTTGGATGCAGTGAAGGTATGTAATTATCTAACTTTCTGATCATCCTCATCTCTTGCTATTACTTATCTTTGTCGTGTTTTTAAATATTTTGTAAACATATATTACCAAGTGAAAAGCAAGGCATAAAATACATTAAAAATCTTGTCTTGTACATATAAATTCGACAAAATCTTGTCGTTTTTGAATATCTTTAGAAATGACGTCGGTTTCAAGTATGTTTTATTGGTATTCATTGCTATACAAAATCCGGCTTATATCATTGTCTGTTAATACCACTTCCAACCAGACACCCTTCCTGACCATCACACACCGCCACATTATCGTCACATCAATATTTTCTTCCCATTTTCTCCACATCACATGACCGTCACACATTACTCCCAACCATGACATACTTTATCGTATCACCATCACATGGCCCACAATATTAATTAAATAAGCTAGTTTACAAGTCCTAAATCTGTATGTACAAACACAATAATACATTATTTTCTGTCCTTCATTATGCTATTCCAAGACAAAAGTGAGGGTGGGAGTTTGAGGGCTGGCCGATGGCATGACAATGTCAGTGGCACCACTTAGCACTTGGCTTATGTGCGTGTGTGTGTTTTTATCAAATAATTAATGATCGGTTTAAATACAGATTGAGCAGGAAGAAATCCGAAGCACAAGACTTGAAACCAACCGCGGGATTACATGGGATGACACTAGACGCATGCCAGTGACCTGTAGGGTGTTACAAGAGACACTAAGAATCTCAAGCATATTATCATTCACGTTTCGAGAAGCAGTTGAAGATGTAGAAATAGATGGGTATTTGATCCCACGCGGTTGGAAGGTTCTTCCTCTATTTCGAACCATCCATTACTCTTCGGACTTCTTCCCTAACCCAGACCAATTTAATCCTTCAAGATTTGAGGTTACTTGATTAATGACTTATATTAGTTAACCTTTATAGTTTGTAAAAATGTATATGCATTCGGTTATAGTATTAACTACTAAGCATGCATTAATTTGTTTTCCTAAATTATAGGTAGCACCTCGTGCGAACACCTACATGCCATTTGGGAATGGAGCGCATTCTTGTCCCGGAAGCGAGCTAGCGAAGGCCGAGATACTTGTACTTTTACACCATTTGACCACCTCCTTCAGGCAAGCCTAGGTTTACCAAATATTATATTTTCTTAAATCGCGCTTAGATCATTAGATATCCATTTTACATACGACAGGACTAACCTCATATTAACGTATCACTGTCAAATCATGGTCGTGATACGCATCTCGTGAACACGTTAAATATCAGTAATATTATAGAGCAAGTTAAGATTAAATATTGTGTAGATATTTTTTTCATATATGTTGTTTCTGTATTATTATAATTTATCTATCTTTAAGCTATGTATTTTACTATAAATATCAATAATATCAATCCGACAGTGTGTGAAGAATTATTTTCTAATACCTTGTTGGGCACTATATAGCTTTAATGTTCTTGAGTGTTATGCATAAGGATAATACGAAACTACAAATGCTAAATTAATTTCTTTGGAAAAATGTTTGCAGATGGGAAGTGATTGGAGGAGGTGATGGCATACAATACGACCCTTTCCCAGTGCCAAAACAAGGATTGCCTATCAGACTCCACCGTTTGAATGATGTTGACGCCTCTAATTAATGGCTAAATATATCTTTCAATGGCAGATTAAAGTACAAACTAGGACGGTCAGTAGTGATAAATAAAGCTAGATAAGAAGCTAGTCAGATGAATGAAATTGAAATGAAATGATCAGTGCTAAATAATGAGATGACCTAGTAACAAAAAACTGTTATCTACAACTTAATTATATGATGGTTAATGGTAACCCTTTTGCTATGTTTTTGGTATTACTTAGGTTCTTGTATAGTCACATTTCTCCAACTTCTTTTGGTTGAATATTTTGTTGGTTAGATGCAAGCATTTATGATCGACATAGTTAAGGTTATTATAACAACTGTTACTCTCTTAATTAGTCGTTATGATTTTATTTTTAATAAAGATGTAAGGGAAAGAAAAAAATTGGGTCTAAACGCAAGTCTCAAGTAATTTGAATCATTCAAAGTCGATCCAACCCGCTTGGCATAATATTAGTCGAGATTATCATTGTGTATTTTATCCATATATAGCAAGTATATCAACGTCCTTGTAATAGAAAAGTTAGTTAGGATGTGATAGGATACTCATGTATACATATACGGCTCTTGATGGAATGAGATCTAACGAAAATCATTTACTAACTTGGTATCATGCCTCTTCCTTCTTACTCTATAAACCCTATTAGCCGATTATCATCTATCATCTTCGTCTTCCTCCTATCTAATTTCATGGTTGAATAATTTTTCCTTACTCTTTCAATCTCAAACATTAAAAATCCCATTCCCATTACCCTTGAAAGCTACAAAGCACAATATAACTGTTGGGCCTAACTCTTCAAAGTATATCGTAGAGCCTGTGATCTTCTTGGTCACATCATTCCACCTACTACTGATTCGTCTTCATCCACAACCATAGAAACCACTCCTTCCGCACTTTGGTCTCGCTTAGATACCATATTCCTTCAATGGATCTATGGAACTATCTCGAATAATTTGTTGAATAACATACTCGAAGATGAATCCACCGCAGCCAATGCTTAGACCCGATTACAAAACATCTTTCAAGATAACAAATACTCCCGAGCCCTTTACCTTCAACGTCAATTCCCGACTATTCGTCTTGATGATTTTCCAAATTGTGCAGCGTATTGTCAAGAGATCAAGATTTTAGTTGATCAACTTCGTAACGTCAGTGATAAAGTCACCGACGATCGCATGTATCTACAATTAATTGCTGGATTGAACGATAATTTTGATACCGTAGGCATCTATTTTATTCAGTTAAATGACCTCCCATCTTTTTATGAAGCAAGATCTAAACTGATCTTGGAAGAGACTCACAAAGAGAAACATATTCTTAACAACTTGAGCAGCAATGATGAAATGTCCCGTTCTAATTGATTAAAAACGTTCCATATTAATTGATTTCGTTGCGAGGTTTTGACCTCTATATGAGACGTTTTTCAAAGACTGCATTCATTTTTAAAACAAACCATAACCTTTATTTCATCAATAAAGGTTTAAAAAGCTTTACGTAGATTATCAAATAATGATAATCTAAAAATCCTGTTTACACGCGACCATTACATAATGGTTTACAATACAAATATGTTACAATGAAATAAGTTTCTTGAATGCAGTTTTTACACAATATCATACAAGCATGGACTCTAAATCTCGTCCTTATTTAAGTATGCGACAGCGGAAGCTCTTAATAATCACCTGAGAATAAACATGCTTAAAACGTCAACAAAAATATTGGTGAGTTATAGGTTTAACCTATATATTATCAAATCATAATAATAGACCACAAGATTTCATATTTCAATACACATCCCATACATAGAGATAAAAATCATTCATATGGTGAACACCTGGTAATCGACATTAACAAGATGCATATATAAGAATATCCCCATCATTCTGGGACACCCTTCGGATATGATATAAATTTAGAAGTACTAAAGCATCCGGTACTTTGGATGGGGTTTGTTAGGCCCAATAGATCTATCATTAGGATTCGCGTCAATTAGGGTGTCTGTTCCCTAATTCTTAGATTACCAGACTTAATAAAAATGGGCATATTCGATTTCGATAATTCAACCATAGAATGTAGTTTCACGTACTTGTGTCTATTTTGTAAATCATTTATAAAACCTGCATGTATTCTCATCCCAAAAATATTAGATTTTAAAAGTGGGACTATAACTCACTTTCACAGATTTTTACTTCGTCGGGAAGTAAGACTTGGCCACTGGTTGATTCACGAACCTATAACAATATATACATATATATCAAAGTATGTTCAAAATATATTTACAACACTTTTAATATATTTTGATGTTTTAAGTTTATTAAGTCAGCTGTCCTCGTTAGTAACCTACAACTAGTTGTCCATAGTTAGATGTACAGAAATAAATCGATAAATATTATCTTGAATCAATCCACGACCCAGTGTATACGTATCTCAGTATTGATCACAACTCAAACTATATATATTTTGGAATCAACCTCAACCCTGTATAGCTAACTCCAACATTCACATATAGAGTGTCTATGGTTGTTCCGAAATATATATAGATGTGTCGACATGATAGGTCGAAACATTGTATACGTGTCTATGGTATCTCAAGATTACATAATATACAATACAAGTTGATTAAGTTATGGTTGGAATAGATTTGTTACCAATTTTCACGTAGCTAAAATGAGAAAAATTATCCAATCTTGTTTTACCCATAACTTCTTCATTTTAAATCCGTTTTGAGTGAATCAAATTGCTATGGTTTCATATTGAACTCTATTTTATGAATCTAAACAGAAAAGTATAGGTTTATAGTCGGAAAAATAAGATACAAGTCGTTTTTGTAAAGGTAGTCATTTCAATCGAAAGAACGACGTCTAGATGACCATTTTAGAAAACATACTTCCACTTTGAGTTTAACCATAATTTTTGGATATAGTTTCATGTTCATAATAAAAATAATTTTCCCAGAATAACAACTTTTAAATCAAATTTTATCATAGTTTTTAATTAACTAACCCAAAACAGCCCGCGGTGTTACTACGACGGCGTAAATCCGATTTTACGGTGTTTTTCGTGTTTCCAGGTTTTAAATCATTAAGTTAGCATATCATATAGATATATAACATGTGTTTAGTTGATTTTAAAAGTCAAGTTAGAAGGATTAACTTTTATTTGCGAACAAGTTTAGAATTAACTAAACTATGTTCTAGTGATTACAAGTTTAAACCTTCGAATAAGATAGCTTTATATGTATGAATCGAATGATGTTATGAACATCAATACTACCTCAAGTTCCTTGGATAAACCTACTTGAAATGAGAAAAATAGATCTAGCTTCAAAGGATCCTTGGATGGCTTGAAAGTTCTTGAAGCAGAATCATGACACGAAAACAATTTCAAGTAAGATTTCCACTCGAAATAAGATTGTTATAGTTATAGAAATTGAATTAAAGTTTGAATATGATTATTACCTTGTATTAGAAAGATAACCTACTGTAATTAACAAAGGTTTCTTGATCTTGGATGATTACTTGGAATGGATTTAGAAAACTTGGAAGTAAACTTGCGATCTTGGAAGTATTCTTGATTTTATGAAACTAGAACTTTTGGAATTTATGAAGAACACTTAGAAATTGAAGATAGAACTTGAGAGAGATCAATTAGATGAAGAAAATTGAAGAATGAAAGTGTTTGTAGGTGTTTTTGGTCGTTGGTGTATGGATTAGATATAAAGGATATGTAATTTTGTTTTCATGTAAATAAGTCATGAATGATTACTCATATTTTTGTAATTTTATGAGATATTTCATGCTAGTTGCCAAATGATGGTTCCCACATGTGTTAGGTGACTCACATGGGCTACTAAGAGCTGATCATTGGAGTGTATATACCAATAGTACATACATCTAAAAGCTGTGTATTGTACGAGTACGAATACGGGTGCATACGAGTAGAATTGTTGATGAAACTGAACGAGGAATTAATTGTAAGCATTTTTGTTTAGTAGAAGTATTTTGATAAGTGTCTTGAAGTCTTTCAAAAGTGTATGAATACATATTAAAACACTACATGTATATACATTTTAACTGAGTCGTTAAGTCATCGTTAGTCGTTACATGTAAATGTTGTTTTGAAACCTTTAGGTTAACGATCTTGTTGAATGTTGTTAACCCATTGTTTATTATAACAAATGAGATGTTAAATTGTTATATTATCATGATATTATGATATATAATATATCTTAGTATGATATATATACAGTTAAATGTCGTTACAACGATAATCGTTACATATATGTCTCGTTTCGAAATCATTAAGTTAGTAGTCTTATTTTTACATATGTATTTCATTTTTAATACACTTAATAATATATTTACTTATCATTTAACATAATTAACCAAGTGTATCAATATCTTAATATGATTCATATGTACCTAGTAAGACGTTGTTATAACGATAATCGTTATATATATCGTTTTCGAGTTTCTTAAATTAATAGTCTCATTTTTATGTATATAACTCATTGTTAAAATACCTAATGAGATACATACTTATAATAAAATCATGTTAACTATATATATAACCATATATATGTCATCGTATAGTTTTTACAAGTTTTAACGTTCGTGAATCACCGGTCAACTTGGGTGGTCAATTGTCTATATGAAACCTATTTCAATTAATCAAGTCTTAACAAGTTTGATTGCTTAACATGTTGGAAACACTTAATCATGTAAATAACAATTTCATTTAATATATATATAAACATGGAAAAGTTCGGGTCACTACAGTACCTACCCGTTAAATAAATTTCATCCCGAAATTTTAAGCAGTTGGAGGTGTTGACGTATCTTCTGGAAATAAATGCGGGTATTTCTTCTTCATCTGATCTTCTCGTTCCCAGGTGAACTCGGGTCCTCTACGAGCATTCCATCAAACCTTAACAATTGGTATCTTGTTTTGCTTAAGTCTTTTAACCTCACGATCCATTATTTTGACGGGTTCTTCGATAAATTGAAGTTTTTCGTTGATTTGGATTTCATCTAACGGAATAGTGAGATCTTCTTTAGCAAAACATTTCTTCAAATTCGAGACGTGGAAAGTGTTATGTGCATCTGCGAGTTGTTGAGGTAACTCAAGTCGGTAAGCTACTGGTCCGACACGATCAATAATCTTGAATGGTTCAATGTACCTTGGATTTAGTTTCCCCCGTTTACCAAATCGAACAACGCCTTTCCAAGGTGAAACCTTAAGCATGACCATTTCTCTAATTTCAAACTCTATATCTTTTCTTTTACTGTCCGCGTAGCTCTTTTGTCGACTCTGGGCGGTTTTCAATCTTTGTTGAATTTGGATGATTTTCTCGGTAGTTTCTTGTATTATCTCCGGACCCGTAATCTGTCTATCCCCCACTTCACTCCAACAAATCGGAGACCTGCACTTTCTACCATAAAGTGCTTCAAACGGCACCATCTCAATACTAGAATGATAACTGTTGTTGTAGGAAAATTCTGCTAACGGTAGATGTCGATCCCAACTGTTTCCGAAATCAATAACACATGCTCGTAGCATGTCTTCAAGCGTTTGTATCGTCCTTTCACTCTGCCCATCAGTTTGTGGATGATAGGCAGTACTCATGTCTAGACGAGTTCCTAATGCTTGCTGTAATGTCTGCCAGAATCTTGAAATAAATCTGCCATCCCTATCAGAGATAATAGAGATTGGTATTCCATGTCTGGAGACGACTACCTTCAAATACAGTCGTGCTAACTTCTCCATCTTGTCATCTTCTCTTATTGGCAGGAAGTGTGCTGATTTGATGAGACGATCAACTGTTACCCAAATAGTATCAAAACCACTTGCAGTCCTTGGCAATTTAGTGATGAAATCCATGGTAATGTTTTCCCATTTCCATTTTGGGATTTCGGGTTGTTGAAGTAGACCTGATGGTTTCTGATGCTCAGCTTTGACCTTAGAACAAGTCAAACATTCTCCTACATATTTAGCAACATCGTCTTTCATACCCGGCCACCAAAAATGTTTCTTGAGATCCTTGTACATCTTCCCCGTTCCAGGATGTATTGAGTATCTAGTTTTATGAGCTTCTCTAAGTACCATTTCTCTCATATCTCCAAATTTCGGTACCCAAATCCTTTCAGCCCTATACCGGGTTCCATCTTCCCGAATATTAAGATGCTTCTCTGACCCTTTGGGTATTTCATCCTTTAAATTTCCCTCTTTTAAAACTCCTTGTTGCGCCTCCTTTATTTGAGTAGTAAGGTTAGTGTGAATCATTATATTCATAGATTTTACTCGAATGGGTTCTCTGTCCTTTCTGCTCAAGGCGTCGGCTGTAGTGACCCGAACTTTTCCATGTTTATATATATTAATTGAGATTGATATTTACATGATTAAATGTTTCCAACATGTTAAGCAATCAAACTTGTTAAGACTTGATTAATTGAAATATGTTTCATATAGACAATTGACCACCTAAGTTGATCGGTGATTCACGAACGTTAAAACATATAAAAACTATATGATGACATATATATGGATATATATATATATATAGTTAACATGATACTATGATAAGTAAACATATCATTAAGTATATTAACAATGAACTACATATGTAAAAATAAGACTACTAACTTAATGATTTTTAAACGAGACATATATGTAACGATTATCGTTGTAAAGACATTTAATGTATATATATCATATTAAGAGATATTCATACATGATAATATCATGATAATATAA
Organism: Rutidosis leptorrhynchoides; assembly: GCF_046630445.1. Classification (NCBI taxonomy): domain Eukaryota; kingdom Viridiplantae; phylum Streptophyta; class Magnoliopsida; order Asterales; family Asteraceae; genus Rutidosis; species Rutidosis leptorrhynchoides. Next base: position 619,208,793 of record NC_092335.1, read on the forward strand.
TAATTTAAAATCTCATTTGATATTATAAACATTGGGTTAACAACATTTAACAAGATCGTTAACCTAAAGGTTTCAAAACAACACTTACATGTAACGACTAACGATGACTTAACGACTCAGTTAAAATGTATATACATGTAGTGTTTTAATATGTATTTATACACTTTTGAAAGACTTCAATACACTTATCAAAATACTTCTACTTAACAAAAATGCTTACAATTACATCCTCGTTCAGTTTCATCAACAATTCTACTCGTATGCACCCGTATTCGTACTCGTACAATACACAGCTTTTAGATGTATGTACTATTGGTATATACACTCTAATGATCAGCTCTTAGCAGCCCATGTGAGTCATCTAACACATGTGGGAACCATCATTTGGCAACTAGCATGAAATATCTCATAAAATTACAAAAATATGAGTAATCATTCATGACTTATTTACATGAAAACAAAATTACATATCCTTTATATCTAATCCATACACTAACGACCAAAAAACACCTAAAAACACTTTCATTCTTCAATTTTCTTCATCTAATTGATCTCTATCAAGTTCTATCTTCAAGTTCTAAGTGTTCTTCATATATTCTACAAGTTCTAGTTACATAAAATCAAGAATACTTTCAAGTTTGCTAGCTCACTTCCAATCTTGTAAGGTGATCATCCAACCTCAAGAAATCTTTGTTTCTTATAGTAGGTTATCATTCTAATACAAGGTAATAATCATATTCAACCTTTGGTTCAATTTCTATAACTATAACAATCTTATTTCAAGTGATGATCTTACTTGAACTTGTTTTCGTGTCATGATTCTGCTTCAAGAAGAGCCATCCAAGGATCCATTGAAGCTAGATCCATTTTTCTCTTTTCCAGTAGGTTTATCCAAGGAATATAAGGTAGTAATGATGTTCATAGCATCATTCGATTCATACATATAAAGCTATCTTATTCGAAGGTTTAAACTTGTAATCACTAGAACATAGTTTAGTTAATTCTAAACTTGTTCGCAAACAAAAGTTAATCCTTCTAAATTGACTTTTAAAATCAACTAAACACATGTTCTATATCTATATGATATGCTAACTTAATGATTTAAAACCTGGAGACACGAAAAACACCGTAAAACCGGATTTACGCCGTCGTAGTAACACCGCGGGCTGTTTTGGGTTAGTTAATTAAAAACTATGATAAACTTTGATTTAAAAGTTGTTATTCTGTGAAAATGATTTTTATTATGAACATGAAACTATATCCAAAAATTATGGTTAAACTCAAAGTGGAAGTATGTTTTCTAAAATGGTCATCTAGACGTCGTTCTTTCGACTGAAATGACTACGTTTACAAAAACGACTTGTAACTTATTTTTCCGACTATAAACCTATACTTTTTCTGTTTAGATTCATAAAATAGAGTTCAATATGAAACCATAGCAATTTGATTCACTCAAAACGGATTTAAAATGAAGAAGTTATGGGTAAAACAAGATTGGATAATTTTTCTCATTTCAGCTACGTGAAAATTGGTAACAAATCTATTCCAACCGTAACTTAATCAACTTGTATTGTATATTATGTAATCTTGAGATACCATAGACACGTATACAATGTTTCGACCTATCATGTCGACACATCTATATATATTTCGGAACAACCATAGACACTCTATATGTGAATGTTGGAGTTAGCTATACAGGGTCGAGGTTGATTCCAAAATATATATAGTTTGAGTTATGATCAATACTGAGATACGTATACATTGGGTCGTGGATTGATTCAAGATAATATTTATCGATTTATTTCTGTACATCTAACTGTGGACAACTAGTTGTAGGTTACTAACAAGGATAGCTGACTTAATAAACTTAAAACATCAAAATATATTAAAAGTGTTGTAAATATATTTTGAACATACTTTGATATATATGTATATATTGTTATAGGTTCGTGAATCAACCAGTGGCCAAGTCTTACTTCCCGACGAAGTAAAAATCTGTGAAAGTGAGTTATAGTCCCACTTTTAAAATCTAATATTTTTGGGATGAGAATACATGCAGGTTTTATAAATGATTTACAAAATAGACACAAGTACGTGAAACTACATTCTATGGTTGAATTATCGAAATCGAATATGCCCCTTTTTATTAAGTCTGGTAATCTAAGAATTAGGGAACAGACACCCTAATTGACGCGAATCCTAAAGATAGATCTATTGGGCCTAACAAACCCCATCCAAAGTACCAGATGCTTTAGTACTTCGAAATTTATATCATATCCGAAGGGTGTCCCGGAATGATGGGGATATTCTTATATATGCATCTTGTTAATGTCGGTTACCAGGTGTTCACCATATGAATGATTTTTATCTCTATGTATGGGATGTGTATTGAAATATGAAATCTTGTGGTCTATTATTATGATTTGATATATATAGGTTAAACCTATAAGTCACCAACATTTTTGTTGACGTTTTAAGCATGTTTATTCTCAGGTGATTATTAAGAGCTTCCGCTATCGCATACTTAAATAAGGACGAGATTTGGAGTCCATGCTTGTATGATATTGTGTAAAAACTGCATTCAAGAAACTTATTTTTTTGTAACATATTTGTATTGTAAACCATTATGTAATGGTCGTGTGTAAACAGGATATTTTAGATTATCATTATTTGATAATCTACGTAAAGCTTTTTAAACCTTTATTGATGAAATAAAGGTTATGGTTTGTTTTAAAATGAATGCAGTCTTTGAAAAACGTCTCATATAGAGGTCAAAACCTCGCAACGAAATCAATTAATATGGAACGTTTTTAATCAATAAGAACGGGACATTTCAGTTGGTATCAGAGCGTTGGTCTTAGAGAACCAGAATTTTGCATTAGTGTGTCTTATCGAGTTTGTTAGGATGCATTAGTGAGTCTGGACTTCGACCGTGTTTACTTGAATAATGATTGCTTAATAAATTTTGTTGGAAACTATATATTTTTAACATGTGAATATTATGTGATATATTAATCTCTTAACGCGTTTGATATTATGTGATAGATGTCTACCTCTAGAACAAGTCCCATTGACTCACCTAATAATAATGAAGAGTCAAATGTAAATTGGAATGATTCGCGAACTGATTCACAAGTTCCCGAAGAGGAACCGGAAGAAGAGTCGGAACCGGAAGAAGAATCGGAACCGGAAGAAGAATCGGAACCGGATGAAGAAATAGAACCGGTGGGGGAAATAATAAAACGGTTAAGTAAAAGAAAATCATCAACCAACCGACCAAGGTTAATTATGGTCAATGGTGTTTCCGCCAAGGAAGCAAAATATTGGGAGGATTACCAATTCTCTGATGAATCGGATTCCGACGAGAATTCCGATGATGTTATAGAAATTACCCCAACTGAATTTAAAAAGGCAAAAGAAAATAATAAGGGAAAGGGCATAAAAATAGAGAAATCTAATTCCAACCCCGATGAACTTTATATGTATCGTCAACCCCCGAAGTCCTTAAGTTGTAACAATGACCCGGGAACCTCTAAACCACCAGGTTTTTCTAAACCAATGTGGAAAATGACGGCTCGTATTAGGGGAACATCATATATCCCTAGAAACTTGGCAAAACGAACCAAAACCGAAGAAGAAGAAACAAGCGAGTCGGAATAAGATAGTTGTATTCGTGTGGTGTAATATATGTAATATAGTGTGCTTATGCTTTATGATATATGTAAAAATTACTTGTATTAATAAGTATTTTTTTTTATGAATCTAACTCTTGTCTATTTTACAGTATAAAAACACAAAATGGATAGACAACCCAATATTTTAAGAGACCTACCCGAAGACATGATTGACGAAATCTTGTCTAGAGTCGGTTAGAATTCTTCGGCACAACTATTTAAGGCGAGATCAGTTTGTAAGACATTCGAAGAACGTTCCAAGAATGCCTTGGTTTATAAAAGGCTTTCGTTCGAAAGATGGGGGATATCACATTGGGAAATCCATAAGTTACGATGTGTTTATTTTGACGCATATATTGCGGGGAACCCAAATGCTATTTTACGCAATGGGTTAAGAAATTATTTTGACTCAATATATCCGAATATTGGACTTCGTGATTTAGAAAAAGCGGCTAACATGCAACATAAAGAAGCATGTTATGCTTACGGATTAGTAATGTTCGCTTCTCACCAAAGTGAGAACAAGAACATCGGGCTACAACTATTAAACAAAACGTTTCCACAAGTGACGGAGTCGGTAATTGGGGTAAGAAATGAGGTTTTTAGATTGTTACGGGACTGTTGGACATTACGTAACCCTCGTCCCTTTGACGACGTTACAACACGCTGTCTTATCAACGGCCATAACGATTATGTTCCACAAGACCAAGGATGGGAAGTAATCCTAGTAAAACCAGAATGCATGACTTGTTTCTGGATGTATGAATTACGTGTCTTTATTGCCTTTGCTGAACAACTTGTGTACTAGCTAGAATTATCTTCACAACCATCTTGTATCAAATTTATTGTGTGCTATATTTCATGCTATATGTAAAATAAGCGGTATTGTAAGTTTGTAAAATATTGTGTAAAAGTTTGAACGCGAAATATTATTATAATCAGTTTTTCATATAGAATTGTAGTAGTTAAATTGTATATTAGCTACTAAGTATGAACTTAACGGGTAGGTACTACCCGAATTTAAACTTATAAAACGCTAATATGAAGAAAAAGCTTTTATAAATGAGTTCATATTATGCTACGAAATACTATTAACTACTCTTAATATTCTGTATGATTAACTTGTTCCATTTGACTATTTTGAAGGAAATGGCACCGACTACTCGACACACCGTGAATATGAATGAAGAGGAATTCCGTACTTTTCTAGCTTCAAACATAGCCGCAGTATAGGCTGTGCTACATACCAACAATAACCTTGGATCTAGCAGTACAGGAAATCGTGTAGGATGCACCTACAAAGAATTCACTGCCTGCAAACCTTTGGAATTTGATGGAACCGAAGGACCGATCGGATTGAAACGGTGGACCGAGAAGGTCGAATCGGTGTTTGCCATAAGTAAGTGTACTGAAGAGGACAAAGTGAAGTACGCTACGCATACCTTCACAGGTTCTGCGTTAACATGGTGGAATACCTATCTAGAGCAAGTGGGACAAGACGATGCGTACGCACTACCGTGGTCAGCATTCAAGCACTTGATGAACGAGAAGTACCGTCCCATAACCGAGGTCAATAAGCTCAAGACAGAACTTAGAGGGTTACAAAACCCAAGGATTTGATATTACCACGTACGAAAGAAGATTCACAGAATTGTGCCTATTGTGTCCGGGAGCATTCGAAGATGAGGAAGAGAAGATCGACGCGTTTGTGAAAGGATTACCGGAAAGAATCCAAGAAGATATAAGTTCACACGAGCCCGCCTCCATACAACAGGCATGTTGAATGGCTCACAAACTAGTGAACCAGATTGAAGAAAGAATTAAAGAACAGACTGCTGAAGAGGCCAATGTGAAGCAAGTCAAAAGAAAGTGGGAGGAAAACGGTGATAAGAATCACCAATACAACAACAACAGCAATTACAACAATAATCGCAACAATTATCCCAACAATCGCAACATCAATCGCAACTATAACAAATGGCCCAACAACAACAACAACAACAACAACTACAACAATCATCCCAACAACAATAATAACCGCAACAACAACAACAATCAGAAGCAGCTATGCCAAAGGTGTGAAAAGTATCACTCGGGGTTCTGCACCAAATTTTGCAACAAGTGTAAAAGAAATGGTCATAGCGCGGCGAAGTGTGAGGTCTACGGACCAGGGGTTAATAGAACGAAAGGAACAAATGGTGTCGGAACGAGTAATGGTGGAGCAAGTAGTGTCGGAGCAAGTTATGCCAATGTAGTTTGTTATAAATGTGGAAAATCGAGCCACATTATTAGAAATTACCCGAACCAGGAGAACACGAATGGACAAGGCCGCAGAAGAGTTTTCAATATTAATGCGGCAGAGGCACAGGAAGACCCGGAGCTTGTTACGGGTACGTTTCTTATTGACAATAAATCTGCTTACGTTTTATTTGATTCGGGTGCGGATAGAAGCTATATGAGTAGAGATTTTTGTGCTAAATTAAGTTGTCCATTGACGCCTTTGGATAGTAAATTTTTACTCGAATTAGCAAATGGTAAATTAATTTCAGCAGATAATATATGTCGGAATCGAGAAATTAAACTAGTTAGCGAAACATTTAAGATTAATTTGATACCAGTAGAGTTAAGGAGTTTTGATGTGATAATCGGTATGGACTGGTTGAAAGAAGTGAAAGCAGAGATCATTTGATACAAAAATGCAATTCGCAATATACGAGAAAAAGGAAAACCCTTAATGGTGTACGGAGAAAAGGGAAACACGAAGCTACATCTTATTAGTAATTTGAAGGCACAAAAACTAATAAGAAAAGGTTGCTATGCTATTCTAGCACACGTCGAGAAAGTACAAACTGAAGAAAAGAGCATCAATGATGTTCCCATTGTAAAAGAATTTCCCGATGTATTTCCGAAAGAATTACCGGGATTACCCCCACATCGATCCGTTGAATTTCAAATAGATCTTGTACCAGGAGCTGCACCAATAGCTCGTGCTCCTTACAGACTCGCACCCAGCGAGATGAAAGAACTGCAAAGCCAATTACAAGAACTTTTAGAGTGTGGTTTCTTTCGACCAAGCACATCACCGTGGGGAGCTCCTGTTTTGTTTGTCAAGAAGAAAGATGGTACATTCAGGTTGTGTATCGACTACCGAGAGTTGAACAAACTTACCATCAAGAACCGCTACCCACTACAGAGAATCGACGACTTATTTGATCAACTACAAGGCTCGTCTGTTTATTCAAAGATTGACTTACATTCCGGGTATCATCAAATGCGGGTGAAAGAAGATGATATTCCAAAGACTGCTTTCAGAACACGTTACGGTCATTACGAGTTTATGGTCATGCCGTTTGGTTTAACTAATGCACCAGCTGTGTTCATGGACCTTATGAACCGAGTGTGTGGACCATACCTTGACAAGTTTGTCATTGTTTTCATTGATGACATACTTATTTACTCAAAGAATGACCAAGAACACGGTGAACATTTGAGAAAGGTGTTAGAAGTATTGAGGAAGGAAGAATTGTACGCTAAGTTTTCAAAGTGTGCATTTTGGTTGGAAGAAGTTCAATTCCTCGATCACATAGTGAACAAAGAAGGTATTAAGGTGGATCCGGCAAAGATAGAAACTGTTGAAAAGTGGGAAACCCCGAAAACTCCGAAACATATACGCCAGTTTTTAGGACTAGCTGGTTACTACAGAAGGTTCATCCAAGACTTTTCCAGAATAGCAAAACCCTTGACTGCATTAACGCATAAAGGGAAGAAATTTGAATGGAATGATGAACAAGAGAAAGCGTTTCAGTTATTAAAGAAAAAGCTAACTATGGCACCTATATTGTCATTGCCTGAAGGGAATGATGATTTTGTGATTTATTGTGACGCATCAAAGCAAGGTCTCGGTTGTGTATTAATGCAACGAACGAAGGTGATTGCTTATGCGTCTAGACAATTGAAGATTCACGAACAAAATTATATGACGCATGATTTGGAATTAGGCACGGTTGTTTTTGCATTAAAGACTTGGAGGTACTACTTATATGGGGTCAAAAGTATTATATATACCGACCACAAAAGTCTTCAACACATATTTAATCAGAAACAACTGAATATGAGGTAGCGTAGGTGGATTGAATTGTTGAATGATTACGACTTTGAGATTCGTTACCACCCGGGAAAGGCAAATGTGGTAGCCGACGCCTTGAGCAGAAAGGACAGAGAACCCATTCGAGTAAAATCTATGAATATAATGATTCACACTAACCTTACTACTCAAATAAAGGAGGCGCAACAAGGAGTTTTAAAAGAGGGAAATTTAAAGGATGAAATGCCCAAAGGATCGAAGAAGCATCATAATATTCGGGAAGACGAAACCCGGTATAGGGCTGAAAGAATTTGGGTACCAAAATTTGGAGATATGAGAGAAATGGTACTTAGAGAAGCTCATAAAACCAGATACTCAATACATCCTGGAACGGGGAAGATGTACAAGGATCTTAAGAAACATTTTTGGTGGCCGGGTATGAAAGCCGATGTTGCTAAATACGTAGGAGAATGTTTGACGTGTTCTAAGGTCAAAGCTGAGCATCAGAAACCATCAGGTCTACTTCAACAACCCGAAATCCCGGAATGGAAATGGGAAAACATTACCATGGATTTCATCACTAAATTGCCAAGGACTGCAAGTGGTTTTGATACTATTTGGGTAATAGTTGATCGTCTCACCAAATCAGCACACTTCCTGCCAATAAGAGAAGATGACAAGATGGAGAAGTTAGCACGACTGTATTTGAAGGAAGTCGTCTCCAGACATGGAATACCAATCTCTATTATCTCTGATAGGGATGGCAGATTTATTTCAAGATTCTGGCAGACATTACAGCAAGCATTAGGAACTCGTCTAGACATGAGTACTGCCTATCATCCACAAACTGATGGGCAGAGCGAAAGGACGATACAAACGCTTGAAGACATGCTACGAGTATGTGTTATTGATTTTGGAAACAGTTGGGATCGACATCTACCGTTAGCAGAATTTTTCTACAACAACAGCTACCATTCAAGCATTGAGATGGCGCCGTTTAAAGCACTTTATGGTAGAAAGTGCAGGTCTCCGATTTGTTGGAGTGAAGTGGGGGATAGACAGATTACGGGTCCAGAGATTATACAAGAAACTACCGAGAAGATCATCCAAATTCAACAACGGTTGAAAACCGCCCAAAGTCGACAAAAGATCTACGCTGACATTAAAAGAAAAGATATAGAATTTGAAATTGGAGAGATGGTCATGCTTAAAGTTGCACCTTGGAAAGGCGTTGTTCGATTTGGTAAACGAGGGAAATTAAATCCAAGGTATATTGGACCATTCAAGATTATTGATCGTGTCGGACCAGTAGCTTACCGACTTGAGTTACCTCAACAACTCGCGGCTGTACATAACACTTTCCATGTCTCGAATTTGAAGAAATGTTTTGCTAAAGAAGATCTCACTATTCCGTTAGATGAAATCCAAATCAACGAAAAACTTCAATTCATCGAAGAACCCGTCGAAATAATGGATCGTGAGGTTAAAAGACTTAAGCAAAATAAGATACCAATTGTTAAGGTTCGATGGAATGCTCGTAGAGGACCCGAGTTCACCTGGGAGCGTGAAGATCAGATGAAGAAGAAATACCCGCATCTATTTCCAGAAGATTCGTCAACACCTTCAACAGCTTAAAATTTCGGGACGAAATTTATTTAACGGGTAGGTACTGTAGTGACCCGAACTTTTTCATGTTTATATATATTAATTGAGATTGATATTTACATGATTAAATGTTTCCAACATGTTAAGCAATCAAACTTGTTAAGACTTGATTAATTGAAATATGTTTCATATAGACAATTGACCACCCAAGTTGACCGGTGATTCACGAACGTTAAAACATGTAAAAACTATATGATGACATATATATGGATATATATATATAGTTAACATGATACTATGATAAGTAAACATATCATTAAGTATATTAACAATGAACTACATATGTAAAAATAAGACTACTAACTTAATGATTTTTAAACGAGACATATATGTAACGATTATCGTTGTAAAGACATTTAATGTATATATATCATATTAAGAGATATTCATACATGATAATATCATGATAATATAATAATTTAAAATCTCATTTGATATTATAAACATTGGGTTAACAACATTTAACAAGATCGTTAACCTAAAGGTTTCAAAACAACACTTACATGTAACGACTAACGATGACTTAACGACTCAGTTAAAATGTATATACATGTAGTGTTTTAATATGTATTTATACACTTTTGAAAGACTTCAATACACTTATCAAAATACTTCTACTTAACAAAACTACTTACAATTAAATCCTCGTTCAGTTTCATCAACAATTCTACTCGTATGCACCCGTATTTGTACTCGTACAATACACAGCTTTTAGATGTATGTACTATTGGTATATACACTCCAATGATCAGCTCTTAGTAGCCCATGTGAGTCATATAACACATGTGGGAACCATCATTTGGCAACTAGCATGAAATATCTCATAAAATTACAAAAATATGAGTAATCATTCATGACTTATTTACATGAAAACAAAATTACATATCCTTTATATCTAATCCATACACCAACGACCAAAAACACCTACAAACACTTTTATTCTTCAATTTTCTTCATCTAATTGATCTCTCTCAAGTTCTATCTTCAAGTTCTAAGTGTTCTTCATATATTCTACAAGTTCTAGTTACATAAAATCAAGAATACTTTCAAGTTTGCTAGCTCACTTCCAATCTTGTAAGGTGATCATCCAACCTCAAGAAATCTTTGTTTCTTACAGTAGGTTATCATTCTAATACAAGGTAATAATCATATTCAAACTTTAGTTCAATTTTTATAACTATAACAATCTTATTTCAAGTGATGATCTTACTTGAACTTGTTTTCGTGTCATGATTCTGCTTCAAGAACTTCGAGCCATCCAAGGATCCATTGAAGCTAGATCCATTTTTCTCTTTTCAAGTAGGTTTATCCAAGGAACATAAGGTAGTAATGATGTTCATAACATCATTCGATTCATACATATAAAGCTATCTTATTTGAAGGTTTAAACTTGTAATCACTAGAACATAGTTTAGTTAATTCTAAACTTGTTCGCAAACAAAAGTTAATCCTTCTAAATTGACTTTTAAAATCAACTAAAAACATGTTCTATATCTATATGATATGCTAACTTAATGATTTAAAACCTGGAGACACGAAAAACACCGTAAAACCGGATTTACGCCGTCGTAGTAACACCGCGGGCTGTTTTGGGTTAGTTAATTAAAAACTATGATAAACTTTGATTTAAAAGTTGTTATTCTGAGAAAATTATTTTTATTATGAACATGAAACTATATCCAAAAATTATGGTTAAACTCAAAGTGGAAGTATGTTTTCTAAAATGGTCATCTAGACGTCGTTCTTTCGACTGAAATGACTACCTTTACAAAAACGACTTGTAACTTATTTTTCTGACTATAAACCTATACTTTTTCTGTTTAGATTCATAAAATAGAGTTCAACATGAAACCATAGCAATTTGATTCACTCAAAACGGATTTAAAATGAAGAAGTCATGGGTAAAACAAGATTGGATAATTTTTCTCATTTCAGCTACATGAAAATTGGTAACAAATCTATTCCAACCATAACTTAATCAACTTGTATTGTATATTATGTAATCTTGAGATACCATAGACACGTATACAATGTTTCAACCTATCATGTCGACACATCTATATATATTTCGGAACAACCATAGACACTCTATATGTGAATGTTGGAGTTAGCTATACAGGGTTGAGGTTGATTCCAAAATATATATAGTTTGAGTTGTGATCAATACTGAGATACATATACATTGGGTCGTGGATTGATTCAAGATAATATTTATCGATTTATTTCTGTACATCTAATTGTGGACAACTAGTTGTAGGTTACTAACGAGGACAGCTGACTTAATAAACTTAAAACATCAAAATATATTAAAAGTGTTGTAAATATATTTTGAACATACTTTGATATATATGTATATATTGTTATAGATTCGTGAATCAACTAGTGGCCAAGTCTTACTTCCCGACGAAGTAAAAATCTGTGAAAGTGAGTTATAGTCCCACTTTTAAAATCTAATATTTTTGGGATGAGAATACATGCAGGTTTTATAAATGATTTACAAAATAGACACAAGTACGTGAAACTACATTCTATGATTGAATTATCGAAATCGAATATGCCCCTTTTTATTAAGTCTGGTAATCTAAGAATTAGGGAACAGACACCCTAATTGACGCGAATCCTAAAGATAGATCTATTGGGCCTAACAAACCCCATCCAAAGTACCGGATGCTTTAGTACTTCGAAATTTATATCATATCCGAAGGGTGTCCCGGAATGATGGGGATATTCTTATATATGCATCTTGTTAATGTCGGTTACCAGGTGTTCACCATATGAATGATTTTTATCTCTATGTATAGGATGTGTATTGAAATATGAAATCTTGTGGTCTATTATTATGATTTGATATATATAGGTTAAACCTATAACTCACCAACATTTTTGTTGACGTTTTAAGCATGTTTATTCTCAGGTGATTATTAAGAGCTTCCGCTGTCGCATACTTAAATAAGGACGAGATTTGGAGTCCATGCTTGTATGATATTGTGTAAAAACTGCATTCAAGAAACTTATTTTGTTGTAACATATTTGTATTGTAAACCATTATGTAATGGTCGTGTGTAAACAGCATATTTTAGATTATCATTATTTTATAATCTACGTAAAGCTTTTTAAACCTTTATTGATGAAATAAAGGTTATGGTTTGTTTTAAAATGAATGCAGTCTTTGAAAAACGTCTCATATAGAGGTCAAAACCTCGCAACGAAATCAATTAATATGGAACGTTTTTAATCAATAAGAACGGGACATTTCATCGGCTACCACATTTGCCTTCCCCGGGTGGTAACGAATCTCAAAGTCGTAATCAATCAACAATTCAATCCACCTATGCTGCCTCATATTCAGTTGTTTCTGATTAAATATGTGTTGAAGACTTTTGTGGTCGGTATATATAATACTTTTGACCCCATATAAGTAGTGCCTCCAAGTCTTTAATGCAAAACAACCGCGCCTAATTCCAAATCATGCGTCGTATAATTTTGCTCGTGAATCTTCAATTGTCTAGACGCATAAGCAATCACCTTCATTCGTTACATTAATACACAACCGAGACCTTGCTTTGATGCGTCACAATAAATCACAAAATCACCATTCCCTTCAGGCAATGACAATATAGGTGCCGTAGTTAGCTTTTTCTTCAACAACTGGAACGCTTTCTCTTGTTCATCCTTCCATTCAAATTTCTTCCCTTTATGCGTTAATGCAGTCAAGGGTTTTGCTATTCTGGAAAAGTCTTGGATGAACCTTCTGTAGTAACCAGCTAGTCTTAAAAACTGGCGTATGTGTTTCGGAGTTTTTGGGGTTTCCCACTTTTCAACTGTTTCTATCTTTTCCGGATCCACCTTAATACCTTCTTTGTTCACTATGTGACCGAGGAATTGAACTTCTTCCAACCAAAATGCACACTTTGAAAACTTAGCGTACAATTCTTCCTTCCTCAATACTTCTAACACCTTTCTCAAATGTTCACCGTGTTCTTGGTCATTCTTTGAGTAAATAAGTATGTCATCAATGAAAACAATGACAAACTTGTCAAGGTATGGTCCACACACTCGGTTCATAAGGTCCATGAACACAGCTGGTGCATTAGTTAAACCAAACAGCATGACCATAAACTCGTAATGACCGTAACGTGTTCTGAAAGCAGTCTTTGGAATATCATCTTCTTTCACCCGCATTTGATGATACCCAGAACGTAAGTCAATCTTTGAATAAACAGACGAGCCTTGTAGTTGATCAAATAAGTCGTCGATTCTCGGTAGTGGGTAGCGGTTCTTGATGGTAAGTTTGTTCAACTCTCGGTAGTCGATACACAACCTGAATGTACCATCTTTCTTCTTGACAAACAAAACAGGAGCTCCCCACGGTGATGTGCTTGATCGAATGAAACCACGCTCTAAAAGTTCTTGTAATTGGCTTTGCAGTTCTTTCATCTCGCTGGGTGCGAGTCTGTAAGGAGCACGAGCTATTGGTGCAGCTCCTGGTACAAGATCTATTTGAAATTCAACGGATCGATGTGGGGGTAATCCCGGTAATTCTTTCGGAAATACATCGGGAAATTCTTTTGTGACGGGAACATCATTGATGCTCTTTTCTTCAGTTTGTACTTTCTCGACGTGTGCTAGAGCAGCATAGCAACCTTTTCTTATTAGTTTTTGTGCCTTCAAATTACTAATAAGATGTAGCTTCGTGTTGCCCTTTTCTCCGTACACCATTAAGGGTTTTCCTTTTTCTCGTATAATGCGAATTGCATTTTTGTAACAAATGATCTCTGCTTTCACTTCTTTCAACCAGTCCATACCGATTATCACATCAAAACTCCCTAACTCTACTGGTATCAAGTCAATCTTAAATGTTTCGCTAACCAGTTTAATTTCTTGATTCCGACATATATTATCTGCTGAAATTAATTTACCATTTGCTAATTCGAGTAAAAATTTACTATCCAAAGGCGTCAATGGACAACTTAATTTAGCACAAAAATCTCTACTCATATAGCTTCTATCCGCACCCGAATCAAATAAAACGTAAGCAGATTTATTGTCAATAAGAAACGTACCCGTAACAAGCTCTGGGTCTTCCTGTGCCTCTGCCGCATTAATATTGAAAACTCTTCCGCGGCCTTGTCCATTCGTGTTCTCCTCGTTCGGGCAATTTCTAATAATGTGGCCCGGTTTTCCACATTTATAACAAACTACATTGGCATAACTTGCTCCGACACTACTTGCTCCACCATTACTCGTTCCGACACCATTTGTTCCTTTCGTTCTGTTAACCCCTAGTCCGTAGACCTCACACTTCGCCGCGCTATGACCATTTCTTTTACACTTGTTGCAAAATTTGGTGCAGAACCCCGAGTGATACTTTTCACACATTTGGTATAGTTGCTTCTGATTGTTGTTGTTGTTGCGGTTATTATTGTTGTTGGGATGATTGTTGTAGTTGCTGCTGTTGTTGTTGTTGTTGTTGTTGTTATTGTTGTTGTTGTTGTTGTTGGGCTGTTTGTTGTAGTTGCGATTGATGTTGCGATTGTTGGGATAGTTGTTGCGATTATTGTTGTAATTGCTGTTGTTGTTGTATTGGTGATTCTTATCACCGTTTTCCTCTCATTTTCTTTTGACTTGCTTCACATTTGTCTCTTCAGCAGTCTGTTCTTTAATTCTTTCTTCAATCTGGTTCACTAGTTTGTGAGCCATTCTACATGCCTGTTGTATGGAGGCGGGCTCGTGTGAACTTATATCTTCTTGGATTCTTTCCGGTAATCCTTTCACAAACGCGTCGATCTTCTCTTCCTCATCTTCGAATGCTCCCGGACACAATAGGCATAATTCTGTGAATCGTCTTTCGTACGTGGTAATATCAAATCCTTGGGTTCGTAACCCTCTAAGTTCTGTCTTGAGCTTATTGACCTCGGTTCTGGGAAGGTACTTCTCGTTCATCAAGTGCTTGAATGCTGACCAAGGTAGTGCGTACGCATCATCTTGTCCCACTTGCTCTAGATAGGTATTTCACCATGTTAACGCAGAACCTGTGAAGGTATGCGTACCGTACTTCACTTTGTCCTCTTCAGTACACTTACTTATGGCAAACACCGATTAGACCTTCTCGGTCCACCGTTTCAATCCGATCGGTCCTTCGGTTCCATCAAATTCCAAAGGTTTGCAAGCAGTGAATTCTTTATAGGTGCATCCTACACGATTTCCTATACTGCTAGATCCAGGGTTATTGTTGGTATGTAGCGCAGCCTGTACTGCGGCTATGTTTGAAGCTAGAAAAGTACGGAATTCCTCTTCATTCATATTCATGGTGTGTCGAGTAGTCGGTGCCATTTCCTTCAAAATAGTCAAATGGAACAACTTAATCATACAGAATATTAAGAGTAGTTAATAGTATTTCGTAGCATAATATGAACTCATTTATAAAAGCTTTTTCTTCATATTAGCGTTTTATAAGTTTAAATTCGGGTAGTACCTACCCGTTAAGTTCATACTTAGTAGCTAATATACAATTCAACTACTACAATTCTATATGAAAAACTGATTATAATAATATTTCACGTTCAAACTTTTATACAATATTTTACAAACTTACAACACCGCTTATTTTACATAAAGCATGAAATATAGCACACAATATCTTTGATACAAGATAGTTGTGAAGATAATTCTAGCTAGTACACAAGTCGTTCAGCAAAGGCAATAAAGACACGTAATGCATACGTCCAGAAACAAGTCATGCATTATGGTTTTACTAGGACTACTTCCCGTCCTTGGTCTTGTGGAACATAACCGTTATGGCCGTTGATAAGACAGCGTGTTGTAACGTCGTCAAAGGGACGAGGGTTACGTAATGACCAACAGTCTCGTAATAACCTAAAAACCTCATTTCTTACCCCAATTACCGACTCCGTCACTTGTGGGAACGTTTTGTTTAATAGCTGTAGCCCGATGTTCTTTTTCTCACTTTGGTGAGAAGCGAACATTACTAACCCGTAAGCATAGCATGCTTCTTTATGTTGCATGTTAGCCGCTTTTTCTAAATCATGAAATCCTATATTCGGATACATTGAGTCAAAATAATTTCTTAACCCGTTGCGTAAAATAGCATTTGGGTTCCCCGCAATATATGCGTCAAAGTAAACACATCGTAACTTATGGATTTCCCAATGTGATATCCCCCATCTTTCAAACGAAAGTCTCTTATAAACCAAGACATTCTTGGAACGTTCTTCGAATGTCTTACAAACTGATTTCGCCGTAAATAGTTGTGCCGAATAATTCTGACCGACTCTAGACAAGATTTCATCAATCATGTCTCCGGGTAGGTCTCTTAAAATATTGGGTTGTCTATCCATTTTGTGTTTTTATACTGTAAAATAGATAAGAGTTAGATTCATAAAAAAAATACTTATTAATACAAGCAATTTTTACATATATCATAAAGCATAAGCACACTATATTACATATATTACACCACACGAATACAACTATCTTATTCTGACTCGCTCGTTTCTTCTTCTTCGGTTTTGGTTCGTTTTGCCAAGTTTCTAGGAATATATGATGTTCCCCTAATACGATCTGTCATTTTCCATAACGGTTTAGAAAAACCTGGTGGTTTAGAGGTTCCCGGGTCATTACTACAACTTAATTGCTTCGGGGGTTGACGATACATATAAAGTTCATCGGGGTTGGAATTAGATTTCTCTATTTTTATGCCCTTTCCCTTATTATTTTCTTTTCCCTTTTTAAATTCAGTTGGGGTAATTTCTATAACATCATCGGAATCCTCGTAGGGATCCGATTCATCGGAGAATTGGTAATCCTCCCAATATTTTGCTTCCTTGGCGGAAACACCATTGACCATAATTAACCTTGGTCGGTTGGTTGAGGATTTTTTTTACTTAACCGTTTTATTATTTCCCTCACCGGTTCTATTTGCTCCTCCGGTTCCTCTTCTTCCGGTTCTGATTCTTCTTTCGGTTCCTCTTCGGGAACTTGTGAATCAGTCCAATATATATTCGACTCTTCATTATTATTAGATGAGTCAATGGGATTTGTGCTAGAGGTAGACATCTATCACACAATATCAAACATGTTAAGAGATTAATATATCACATAATATATACATGTTAATAATATATAGTTTCCAACAAAAATGTTAAGCAATCATTTTTAAAGAAAACACGGTCGAAGTCCAGACTCACTAATGCATCCTAACAAACTCGATAAGACACACTAATGCAAATTTTTTGGTTCTCTAAGACCAACGCTCGGATACCAACTGAAATGTCCCGTTCTTATTGATTAAAAACGTTCCATATTAATTGATTTCGTTGCGAGGTTTTGACCTCTATATGAGACATTTTTCAAAGACTGCATTCATTTTTAAAACAAACCATAACCTTTATTTCATCAATAAAGGTTTAAAAAGCTTTACGTAGATTATCAAATAATGATAATCTAAAAATCCTGTTTACACGCGACCATTACATAATGGTTTACAATACAAATATGTTACAACGAAATAA
This sequence comes from Rutidosis leptorrhynchoides, assembly GCF_046630445.1. NCBI lineage: Eukaryota > Viridiplantae > Streptophyta > Magnoliopsida > Asterales > Asteraceae > Rutidosis > Rutidosis leptorrhynchoides. The sequence continues at coordinate 619,226,750 of NC_092335.1, forward strand.
GTTTCTTGAATGCAGTTTTTACACAATATCATACAAGCATGGACTCCAAATCTCGTCCTTATTTAAGTATGCGACAGCGGAAGCTCTTAATAATCACTTGAGAATAAACATGCTTAAAACGTCAACAAAAACGTTGGTGAGTTATAGGTTTAACCTATATATTATCAAATCATAATAATAGACCACAAGATTTCATATTTCAATACACATCCCATACATAGAGATAAAAATCATTCATATGGTGAACACCTGGTAATCGACATTAACAAGATGCATATATAAGAATATCCCCATCATTCCGGGACACCCTTCGGATATGATATAAATTTCAAAGTACTAAAGCATCCGGTACTTTGGATGGGGTTTGTTAGGCCCAATAGATCTATCTTTAGGATTCGCGACAATTAGGGTGTCTGTTCCCTAATTCTTAGATTACCAGACTTAATAAAAAGGGACATATTCGATTTCGATAATTCAACCATAGAATGTAGTTTCACGTACTTGTGTCAATTTTGTAAATCATTTATAAAACCTGCATGTATTCTCATTCCAAAAATATTAGATTTTAAAAGTGGGACTATAACTCACTTTCACAGATTTTTACTTCGTCTGGAAGTAAGACTTGGCCACTGGTTGATTCACGAACCTATAACAATATATACATATATATCAAAGTATGTTCAAAATATATTTACAACACTTTTAATATATTTTGATGTTTTAAGTTTATTAAGTCAGCTGTCCTCGTTAGTAACCTACAACTAGTTGTCCACAGTTAGATGTACAGAAATAAATCGATAAATATTATCTTGAATCAATCCACGACCCAGTGTATACGTATCTCAGTATTGATCACAACTCAAACTATATATATTTTGGAATCAACCTCAACCCTGTATAGCTAACTCCAACATTCACATATAGAGTGTCTATGGTTGTTCCGAAATATATATAGATGTGTCGACATGATAGGTCGAAACATTGTATACGTGTCTATGGTATCTCAAGATTACATAATATACAATACAAGTTGATTAAGTTATGGTTGGAATAGATTTGTTACCAATTTTCACGTAGCTAAAATGAGAAAAATTATCCAATCTTGTTTTACCCATAACTTCTTCATTTTAAATCCGTTTTGAGTGAATCAAATTGCTATGGTTTCATATTGAACTCTATTTTATGAATCTAAACAGAAAAGTATATGTTTGTAGCCTGAAAAATAAGTTACAAGTCGTTTTTGTAAAGGTAGTCATTTCAATCGGAAGAACGACGTCTAGATGACCATTTTAGAAAACATACTTCCACTTTGAGTTTAACCATAATTTTTGGATATAGTTTCATGTTCATAATAAAAATCATTTTCCCAGAATAACAACTTTTAAATCAAAGTTTATCATAGTTTTTAATTAACTAACCCAAAACAGCCCGCGGTGTTACTACGACGGCGTAAATCTGATTTTACGGTGTTTTTCGTGTTTCCAGGTTTTAAATCATTAAGTTAGCATATCATATAGATATAGAACATGTGTTTAGTTGATTTTAAAAGTCAAGTTAGAAGGATTAACTTTTATTTGCGAACAAGTTTAGAATTAACTAAACTATGTTCTAGTGATTACAAGTTTAAACATTCGAATAAGATAGCTTTATATGTATGAATCGAATGATGTTATGAACATCAATACTACCTCAAGTTCCTTGGATAAACCTACTGGAAATGAGAAAAATAGATCTAGCTTCAAAGGATCCTTGGATGGCTTGAAAGTTCTTGAAGCAGAATCATGACACGAAAATAATTTCAAGTAAGATTTCCACTCGAAATAAGATTGTTATAGTAATAGAAATTGAATTAAAGTTTGAATATGATTATTACCTTATATTATAAAGATAACCTACTGTAAGTAACAAAGGTTTCTTGATCTTGGATGATTACTTGGAATGGATTTAGAAAACTTGGAAGTAAACTTGCAATCTTGGAAGTATTCTTGATTTTATGAAACTAGAACTTTTGGAATTTATGAAGAACACTTAGAAATTGAAGATAGAACTTGAGAGAGATCAATTAGATGAAGAAAAATGAAGAATGAAAGTGTTTGTAGGTGTTTTTGGTCGTTGGTGTATGGATTAGATATAAAGGATATGTAATTTTGTTTTCATGTAAATAAGTCATGAATGATTACTCATATTTTTGTAATTTTATGAGATATTTCATGTTAGTTGCCAAATGATGGTTCCCACATGTGTTAGGTGACTCACATGGGCTGCTAAGAGCTGATAATTGGAGTGTATATACCAATAGTACATACATCTAAAAGCTGTGTATTGTACGAGTACGAATACGGGTGCATACGAGTAGAATTGTTGATGAAACTGAACGAGGAATTAATTGTAAGCATTTTTGTTAAGTAGAAGTATTTTGATAAGTGTCTTGAAGTATTTCAAAACTGTATGAATACATATTAAAACACTACATGTATATACATTTTAACTGAGTCGTTAAGTCATCGTTAGTCGTTACATGTAAATGTTGTTTTGAAACCTTTAGGTTAACGATCTTGTTGAATGTTGTTAACACATTGTTTATTATAACAAATGAGATGTTAAATTGTTATATTATCATGATATTATGATATATAATATATCTTAGTATGATATATATATACAGTTAAATGTCGTTACAACGATAATCGTTACATATATGTCTCGTTTCGAAATCATTAAGTTAGTAGTCTTATTTTTACATATGTATTTCATTTTTAATACACTTAATAATATATTTACTTATCATTTAACATAATTAACCAAGTGTATCAATATCTTAATATGATTCATATGTACCTAGTAAGACGTTGTTATAACGATAATCGTTATATATATCGTTTTCGAGTTTCTTAAATTAATAGTCTCATTTTTATGTATATAACTCATTGTTAAAATACCTAATGAGATACATACTTATAATAAAATCATGTTAACTATATATATAACCATATATATGTCATCGTATAGTTTTTACAAGTTTTAACGTTCGTGAATCACCGGTCAACTTGGGTGGTCAATTGTCTATATGAAACCTATTTCAATTAATCAAGTCTTAACAAGTTTGATTGCTTAACATGTTGGAAACACTTAATCATGTAAATAACAATTTTATTTTATATATATATAAACATGGAAAAGTTCAGGTCACTACAAATGAAACGACACTTGTGACCACTACAACTCAAAAATCATCGGTCACCAACGACCCCACTCAGTGTAATGTTCGAAGCAGCGATCGGAATTTCCGGTATAACAATACATGTGGGTGTGGTCATGGGTATAATAAAAATTACTGGGGTCACCTGGATGAGTTCGAAGCTACTCCTCACATTCATCATCGCCACAATGGAATGCATATCCATTGTGGGCTTACTCATCTCCACAATGGACTTCACCACCTTGCCCGTACCCAACTGTCGCTTGATCCAGGACAACTAGCATATCAAATCAGCCTGGTATACTAGGCTTAAGAACATCACAAGCCCAACTCTCTACTGCTTCAGTTTCTACTGGCGATTTCCCCACTGACATCGACAGTGCCATGCACACTATAAGACTCAATATTCCCGATGAAACGTTGTACATGGATACAAGGGCTATGTCTCATATGACTGCGTATTTAGGTAATCTTGAATCTTATTATCCACGGTAGACTGTGATATCAGTCGCATGATATCTGACTTTTCTTTTGTCGTTTTTCATTGAATATGGAACAACTTCCGATAAATGTTGTCTCTTTGCTTACAATGACCAAATACAATCATAATTAATTGTGATTGGAAATTCGTGGATGAATCAATCACCCAAGACGATGAAAAGTTATTCACATCTCCACTTCTTTTAAAGGAAGGTCACCAAAGAACTTCATGCATCCTAAAGCAATGAGTTCCTCTAAACCATTCCTATTCTCCAACTCTAAGCATCACTCAAATCTGAAAGTCTCTAGATTCTTCGATAAAACCTCTAATGACATGAAGGAAACATCTCGTAATGACTCACGACTCATACAAGAAGAATGTGAAGTATTATTCTATGACTATTATACTACTCAAAAGGAGTTTTTCAAAGTAGGATGTGAGTCATTTCTCATGCTTGAGACTCATGTCTTTCCTTCACTTGTCAAAGAATACTACTCAAACTTTGAATCCACCTCTAATCGCAGAGTGAAATTCAAAATGTTTGACCAAGAATATTTCTTGACACTCAAATATTTCGGGAAGATCCTCAAAGTGCCATCTAGAGGAGTTGAATTCTATACCACCCAAAATCATATACAACTCCTACCTCGCCTCATTCCACGAAGGGCACTCACTTCTCTCTTTCTCAATCTAAATTTCAAACTAAGTACACTTTGTCAAGAGGCCTTCTTGACAGTGACGTTCGGATTGAATATGAGACATGGAAGGAAATCATTCGCCATAACATCTTCTTTCGCAAAGATAATGATGACCACTTATCCGTGACTGAACTAGGACTTATGTGGTGTCTAAAGCAGTCAATACCGGTCAACATTGCATTCCTAATGGCTTCTCGAATGAATGATCTGAAGAAAGATCCATCACAACCACTTCCCTATGGGGCACGACTAACACGCATATTTAAGTATCTTGATCTACTTGTCAACTACTCCTCTTCGTGTGGTACTCCTAGTAATCCACACAAGGCGATGTCCTCGACAACCTGAAATCATGCAAATGAAGTTCATGGCATGTGCTACGATCATGACTTCTTGCCATCTCATATGAGATACTTTGCATGTTGTTGTCTTATGATGTCTTGAATAAGAGTATCTACTCTCTATATGCTCTTTTATTTGTTCCCATCATGTTTGTGTGTTTGTGTGTGCACTTTTCTTGAGGATTGAATAAAAATTGTGTTATGTGTTGTTATATGTTGTGGTTGTTATTTTCCACCATGTACGGTTTAAGGGGGAGCATTTGTCTTAGGGTGAGCTTAGTTTCTGGGGGAGATAACCTTTTTGCTTCGACAAAAGGGGGAGAAAGTTGGATAAGTGATGTTAACACTTGTGCGTATTTATAGATAAATGTCCACCATCACTTATGTGTTTGTCATCATCAAAAAGGTGGAGAATGTTGGGGGAGAATGTGGGTTAATACGGGATTATGCTTAATGACAATACTAATCTTAACCCATAACAATAAGTGTTTTAATTATGACATATGCACATAACTAAATGTGATGGTAAACATCTTGACATAAATATACAAGTTCACTAATCCACACTTACTCTAGCAAAAGACCAAAACTAAATAAAGCTTAAATGGAAAATGTAAACTACATGATCACGTCCACGGTTGATCGCAGGTTAGACCATGGAGCCTTATACCCTGATTTATGAAATCAGGGATGCACGGTCGACCTCATGGTCAACCGTGGGTCGACCGTATAAACTTCTGTCCTAATTCCCACCGTTTTTAGTTCGGCCACTTCGGGGCATCTATAATTTATGAAACCTGTTCAAACATGCTTATAATAGTTGCCTCCTTCATACCCAAAGGAATTTTGGTCACAAGAACACTAATCTTGGTTAATCACGCTTAATGATACCTTAATGACGATTAAACCTTGATTAAGGATAACACATAAGTGTTATAGGAAAACATGTACATCTAAAATGTATCTAGACATACTTAGGATGGTTACCAAGTCACAACCAAGAGTTGCTCCTTCCTTGTACATGTGTTGAACATTAATGTATACTTATACATTAATCTTGCAAATGTCACTTTGCAAGTAAAACTTACATAGCCTTGGTTCAATGCTATGTGATCATCATGTGTTTAATTCTATATATAAATAGTGATCTCTTGCTAGTCATTACATGAATATTACTTGACTAATTGCTATTAATACATGTGTATTATTTGACTATGTACTAAGTGCTAAATGCTAAGTAGTTATTTAATATGTATATGTATGAACCTTGTCTTGCTATGTGTTACAAGTTGAGATTCCACCAACTAGTATTTAGATTACTTCAATATATACTACTTGGATAATGTTTAATATGTCATAATCTAGTGATCTTAAAAGACAATGAATCATTAACACATATAGGTTTGCTTAAGTTTAAAATTAAGTTTATAAATGGTTTAAACTTGATTTAACTTGATGTCCTGCAACATGCTTAATTGATATTACCTGCTTAATTTGTCAAGACATCACTAACACACTTAATTAATTACAAAAAAAGTTCAAATTTGAATAATAGCATGCTTTGTGATTAAAGTGGGTTGTTGTCATCAATGACATGTTGACCAACCAATAAGGATTTAGCAAATGTGTTAATTACAAATAAAAGATTATGATAAAACTGAGATTGTCTCAAATGATTATCATGACTTGTATCCAAGAATGTTAGACTTTCCACTTTGAGCATGACAAGTCACTATCAAGGCAATACATCCAAGGTAAATGGACATTTAATGCATATAGTACTTGTATAGGATGTTGGGTATCTTTTGCATGTGTTAAATGAAGTAAAGAGTCCAAAGATTAATGTTCAAAACTGATTCAAACGGCTATACAACGGATAGGAGTTTTGGACTGGACCGCGTGTGGTCGACCCACAGTCAACCGTGGTCCAAGCCGTAGCAACGGCTACTTTATTTATCTCTCCATATAAATAACAAGACTTGGAGAACTTTGAAGACTTGGACCTCTTGCTTGCTACAACTCAAAATCATCAGAGAATCACAAGAACATAACACGTATACATATGTTTGTGATTAGCAAGAGAAGTTTTATAATCTCATAGATTATAGAAGGGTTTTGTAAACTTACTTTCAAATTAATATCTTTGTGAGTTTACATAGTGTTGTAATAATCCTTATAATTGTCTAAGGATTGTCATCACTATAAAAGGGTGAGTCTTTATACTTTGTAATTAGAAGCATATGTAGCTTAGCTATCATCTTCCTTAAAGAGAACTAGGAAGTTGATTAATCTCATTGAGGATTAATACTTGTCCAAGGTGAAGACAAGTTGATCGAAGTTGGAGTTAATCTTTCAAAGAGATAGAAGGATTAGGTTTGTTGTCTAAGGAGAAGTACAAGGCTTGTAAATCGGATCTCCACCGGATTTGGAGAAAGGTGCTTAGTGAAGCAAAACTCTCGATTAGTGAATCGGGGAGTGGATTAAGGTAGATTAGTTAACATCCACCCGAACTACTATAAATCCTTGTGTTTATGTTCTTTACTTTACATTCCGCATTATTGCAAACATAAATATACCACATATTGTTTTGAGTTGACTAAAGTGATCAAGGATTGTTCAAATCTTGTTGATCATCGAAAAAGTTTTAAAAATCGTATTACGTAACTATTCACCCGTACCCCTCTAGTTACTTACACTATTAAAACCTTTTAATGTGATAATGGGACTGAATACAATAATAAAAAGTTTCACCAATTTTGTGACAAACAGTGGGATGAAATTTCAATTCTCTTATCCCTAATGTCATACCCCGTCCTAATCCATCTGGACGAAGTCACCAACATCTGGTCCCATTGCGATGATCGACTCCAAATAATGTCTTTAAAATGAGCAAATGCACAGCGGAAGGTTTCTTTCATACCTGAGAATAAACATGGTTTAAAGTGTCAACCAAAAGGTTGGTGAGTTCATAAGTTTATCATAAAACAATAAAATTCATCATTTTGATAGCCCACAAGTTTTAAATCCTGCATGGTACAAATGGGCCCGAATCCTATACCCACCTGTAATGTACATGCGATATCTTTTAAATACAGTACACATTTCTCGTGTACGAAATCATCTTTCATAAATCTTAGTGACCGTACACATATCTCGTGCACAAAAATAACATACACATAACCTGTGTATAAAATCATTCTCTCGATATATAACATTTACGTCAACTGGTGGCAATTATCATGTCCACATAATTCAATGGTGGCAATTATCATGTCCACATAATTCAATGGTGGCAATTATCATGTCCACATAATTCAATAATAATCCGCAGAACTTCTGTCTGCATAATAATTCATTCGAGGAATGTTTTGCATGTGTCTATCTCGTCAAACATTTATAAAAGCATTTCATGTATTCGCAGTTCAAAATATATTTCAAAGGCATTTAATAAAGCAGTTGTAAAAACAGCGCATGTATTCTCAGTCCAAAAAATGTAAAGAGTAAAAGGAAGCAAATGAAACTCACCTATTGTATTTTGTAGTAAAAATACATATGACGACATTTAACAATGCAGGGTTGGCCTCGGATTCACGAACCTATATCATTTGTATATATATTAAAACATATAGTCGTAATCGAATAAATATATATTATTATTAGTGATGTAATTTATATATTTAATAATTTATAGGTTTCATTATTTATATATTTTCATTTTATATATGTAATTGTTACTATAGTTAAGTTATGTGTATTAATTACATTTATATATATATAATCTTTACTTATAACCTTATTAATGTCATTAAAACCTTTATTTTTATAATCAATATTATTTTAATAAATGACCTAGATATTACTTGTTAATATAAATAATGTTAGTTTTAATGATAATAAATTAATAATTTTTGTAAAAATAATAATAATAATAATAAAATATTAGTAGTGATCATAATAATAATATTATTAACTATTAATAATAATACTTATTACTATCTTAAGAACTTAACAGTGTTATATCTATACTTACATATGTATAGCTATTTTGTTTACAATATGCATGATCATAGTTATATCTCAATCAATATAAATTTTATATTTATCTAAATACTTATCTTATTCAAGATCATAAGAGTTTCCATAATTTCCAAATTTAGTTCATAAACGTATAATACTTATTAATAATCATCATCATAATTGTACAATAATAATAATAATAATAATAATAATAATAATAATAATAATAATAATAATAATAATAATAACACTAATAACAATAACACTAATAATAATAATAATAATAATAATAATAATAATAATAATAATAATAATAATAATGATAATAATATTAATATTAATAAAAGTACTACCTTAATGAAAGGAGCTTTAAAAAGAATAAACACTCTTGCCCAGGCTCGAACCCATGACCTCCAGCTCACCCGCAAACACCTCACACCATCCCTCTATTACTATTTTTCTGATTTGTACTACTAGCTTAATATATTTACTCCAAAATCGGTTTTAACATACTACTTTGCTCTTGTTTCAGCCCACTAAAAAATCGGTTTTAACATACTACTTTGCTCTTGTTTCAGCCCACTGAAAAATCGGTTGGGCCTCGGTCCAATTACAGCCCACAGACCCAGTCTTTCACAGCAACCCAACCAGTTTTTATATAAAAAAATATATACAGTCACGCCTAGTTTCGAACCCGCGACCTACTGTTCAACACCCAGACTCCAAACCGCTGATCCGTTTCTATTTTTCTGTAATTATACGAACCTATTATCTATATAACCTGTTTCTGTCTTTCTTTTTATTCTTTCTTCTTCAAACCAAGACCCATGACTATTCATCTTTTTTTTAAAATTTAAACGTGATCATCATTTTAATCATTAAATCATCATCATCATTATAATCGTGCTTATCATCATCAATATTACTTATCTTCGCTATTATACTCATCATGAACGATCACCCTTAATTATCATCATTAACTCACCTCGTTACCATCATCATCTCATTATCGTTATCCATCACCATTATCACGTGCAGCAGCAGTAGTAAGATTACAAGTCGAACGGGAAGAAGAAAGGAGAAAGAAAAAGAAAATTATATAGCGACGGTTTCCTTTTTTTTCTTTTCGATTGGTGATGGTTAATAGATGATGGTGGTTGAGCTGTGGCAGGGGTGGAGAAGGTTATTGTAACTTGGTCGAGTAACATGGTGACGGGTTTATGGTAGTCTCCGTTGGTTATCAGGGTGAGTGAGGTGATCATGGAGGTGAGCAAAATGGGTTTCACGCGTAGAACATAAACAAGTACAGCAGCCATTGATGGCGGTTTTGGTGATATATGGTGGCGGATAGGATTGAATACACACATGAATATAAACAGTGGGTCGAAGGAGGTGTTGGTGGTGGTGTTATGATGAAGGTGGTGGATAGGATGAGGGTGACTCGAGGGTGGTGGAAGGTGGTTTGTCGGTGGTTGTAATGATAGAAGGTGGTTTACAAAATGATTGTGTGTGTGTTGGGTCTAGGCACAAGATGTAAAAGAAGCAATTTAATTGCTTCAATCTTTATGGTTTGGTGTAGGTTAGGCATGAAAAACCATGAAAGAAAATATGAAAAGGTGATGAATCGTTTGGTTATTTTGATGTGATCAAGTTGCAGAAAGAGAAGAAACATTTTAAAGTTGGTGATGACTTATTCTCATATCTGTATCCTTATATTGTATCTATATATATAATATATATATATATATATATATATATATATATATATATATATATATATATATATATATATATATATATATATATATATATATATATATATATATATATATATATATATATATATGTTAGTTGGTGGAATGATGAAAGGTAGAAAGACAAGCACAGTATAAATGTGAATTCAATATTTAAACAGTTAGCAGACGATGATTTGGAGTCTTCTACCGACAGTTTTCACGGGCTGTGTTATAACGTGGTTCATTGCTAAACAGTTAAAATATAAAAGTGTTCCTAAAAATCCTAAATTTTTAGATTAAATATATTTAATTATTTCACTCATTAACTGTTTGAAATCTGATAAAAAAGGTTCAATAATTATTTATTTTATGTTCCAATTTATACGTATGGAGTGCTAACATTTAATCTTAAAAAGGTAAAAATATTTTTGACAAATCTAAAATCTTCGTAATCAGTTTACACTCCAACTTTTATTTCAATCCATCATGAACATGTACAATATCTATATTAAAACTAACAAAACATCAACCGAGTGTTACTGACATTTACTAATTAAGCTCGAAATCATTCATTTTCCATTTACTCTCCCTCTAAATATAATCAGTTTTAAATAACAAGTTTTATCACATAAATATATATTATATATTTTTAAACAAATAGATTTAATATTATTTTATATATTTACAAGTACTATTTATATACATATTTATATACATATATATATATATATATATATATATATATATATACATTTAAAATAATAGTTTTCATTATATCGCATCTTATTTTACATATTTATTTCCAACAATTAACTCATATATTATTTCAATTAATATTTCAAATTATTACACACACACACACACACACACACACACACACACACATATATATATATATATATATATATATATATATATATATATATATATATATATATATATATATATATATATATATATATATATAATTATACATGTATCTATTTATAATTAGTTGTTCGTGAATCGTCGAGAACAGTCGAAGGTCAATTGAATATATGAAACAGTTTAAAAAAATTTGAGACTCAGATTAACAGACTTTGCTTACCTTGTCAAAGATATTAAATCGTATCGAGAGTTTGGTTCAAAATTAGTCGAAATTTTTCGGGTCACTACACCTACTCTTTACCTCAAAATGGAAAATACGAAATGAGCAAAAACGCCCAATGAGCAAGACTATCTGAATGTTTTTTTTTCCATTTAAGGTCGTCTAGATATTGAAAATGATATTTTACTAAGTTTTAATGTTCCTTTTCAACATTTTGAATTTCTATATTATTATTATTATCATCTTTGTGTACGAATGACTTAGTCTCATATATATAGGTTTAAGCCCTATTATTTCTCTAAAAATTTTATTTTCTATAATACATACTTTTGAAGCTAATATCATCTCACTAAACATACATTTCAACTCATTTTAGTAACCACTTATTATTTCTCTAATAGCTGTCGTTAAGATATTTCATATTGTTGTATATTTTAGTAACTGCAAATATAAATGTTGAACCTCCTTGTAAAATCATTTCTTGGACAGCGTTAGAAATATATTTAATTTAATTTAATTTAATTTTAATTTAATTTATAACTTATTTACGTTGGATGTTTTAAAAATTTTGTGTATGGTAAATAATCGATGACCGGATAAACATTTAGTCAAATTTTAGCAGATTAAGAAGATATAACACGAAAACACTTATTCAAATATCAAGTAGACCAAACCATGATAGTAAATAATGGAAAACTACTTTTAGGTCAGGGTAATGTATCACTTAATGGGGAGTAAACTATGTACCTCTTAACCCATTTACAAGTGTAGACTATGCCTGTAACACCCCGTCAAAATCCATTAACGGCGATGTTAACTCTGGTCCCAGTGCTTGGCTTGACTTCTATGTAACAGCAAAGTTATACAGCGGAAGCAAAAAGTACCTGAGAATAAACATGCTTAAAAAGTCAACACTAGGTTGAGTGAGTTCATAGGTTTGTCATAATTAATGATTTTGATAATAGTAATAGATTACAAGATTTCAGTCTCTATAAATATCCTTACACCGCAGTGTAATAAAAAGATTCTACAACCATGGGCACCTGGTAACAGCCTTAACGATAATAATATAATAATGAGCACCAAATCAAGTGCGATAAATACCCTCGAAGTACTAAACATCCGTTAACTGCTAGCGCGACTAGCCCGGATGGGGTTGTCAAACCCGATAGATCTATCAATAGGATTCGCGCCTACGTTACAGAGACCAATAGATTACATTACCAAGCTAGGGGAATATTTGTGATTCTAACCCACGTAGAATTAAGTTTAATACTTGTATCTATTTTGTAAAACTGATATAAAACATTGCATGTATTCTCAGCCCAAAAATATATATAAAAAGGGAACTATGAAAACTCACGATACGATACGATAGTTTGTAGTAATTATGCATAGGATGGCACTGAGCAAGTACAGAGTTGACCTCGGATTCACGAACCTATATCAAGTATATATATTAACACTTATACTCGTAATCGAACAAGTTTATATATATATATATATATATATATATATATATATATATATATATATATATATATACATATATATATATATATATATATATATATATATATATATATATATATATATATATATATATATATATATATATATATATATATATATATTCATTAGTTATATCCTTTTTATTTTAATAATATATGTGTTTCATATATTTTCATTTTATATATAAAAATATTAATTTGTTTTGTGTTATATGTATTAAATATATTTTCTTATATATATATATATCATTTATTTGTTAATAATAGTAATCATAATAATACTAAAATAATATTTGTAATGATAATAATAATAATACTCAATATTAATAATAACGATAATAATGTTTATGATTTCATTAATGATAAATGATATTAATAATAATAAGACTTATAACAATAATAATAATGATAACAGTTTTAATAAAAATGAAAAGTTTAATAATAACAATAATCAAAATTAAAATTTTTGGTAATAATACTTAATAATGATAATCATATTAATACTAATTAATAATATTACTTATAATAATAGTAATAATGATAATACTTTTTAATAATAATAAGAATATTAATAAAGATACTTATATTAGTAATAAAAATAATGTTAACATTAATAACATTACTTATTAACATAAAATGATACTAATACTAATAATAATGATAATATATTAATAATAACAATAATTTTAATAATAATGCTTATTCTAATAATAGTAATGATAATTCGAATAACAATAATAATAACAACAAATTATAATAATAATAATAATAATAATAATAATAATAATAATAATAATAATAATAATAATAATAATAATAATAATAATAATAATAATAATAATAATAATAATAATAATAATAGAAATAAATTCTACCCACTTTAGATATTAATTAAGTATCTTAGATTACAAATAATGTGGCAGTTTCTGAATTATCATGATGAAATTACAGGCAAGGATGGTTCTGAATGATAAATTGAGGAAGATGATACGGAAGAGAAGGGAGAATGGGGAGCATGGTGGAGGATTGCTTGGGTTATTATTGGGATTAAAGGGAAAGATTCAGTTGAGTGATTCACAAATAGCAGATAATATAATTGGATTCATATTTGCAGCTCATGATACTACTGCAAGTGTTCTAACATGGATGCTCAAGTACTTACATGATCATCCTCATCTCTTGGATGCAGTGAAGGTATGTAATTATCTAACTTCCTGATCATCCTCATCTTTTGCTATTACTTATCTTTGTCGTGTTTTTAAATATTTTGTAAACATATGTTACCAAGAGAAAAGAAAGGCATAAAATACATTAAAAATCTTGTCTTGTACATATAAATTCGACAAAATCTTGTCATTTTTGAATATCTTTAGAAATGACGTCGGTTTCAAGTATGTTTTATTGGTATTCATCGCTATACAAAATCCGGCTTGTATCATTGTCTGTTAAGACCACTTCCAACCAGACACCCTTCCTGACCATCACACACCGCCACATTATCGTCACATCAATATTTTCTTCCCATTTTCTCCACATCACATGATCGTCACACACTACTCCCAACCATGACATACTTTATCGTATCACCATCACATGGTGTGACACCGCCATTTTTTTTTTTAAACGTGGCGGAAGCATTATACTATTTAAATACGATATAAACATTAACTATTGCTAAGACAACCAGTGTCACGTGTCATTACAAAATACATGTTAATACGGAGAAGACGTAGTTACAATCCGTTTTCAAAAGAACACAGTTTAAACTATTAAAGATCACATCAGAGTTAATCCTGTCAAACATAACATCACCATGCCCGTCCTCTCCCAAAAAGCACTATCTACAAAAGCTATCAACCTGCAGGGAGGAGATGGAGGGGAATTAGCACGAAGCTAAGTGAGTACGACTAACTACAGGCCATAGCACACATAAGCGTTATACTAATCATGTCACATAGTCTAACACACAAACATCACCCAAGTGCCGTCTACAGAGACTCTGGCGGCTCGGCCAAACCATTAACCACCAGCTGATCGGACTGGGGTTTACCAGAAGTTCCTCCACCACCGTATGTATATACATAATCCACACGCGACGAATGCGTCATTCACATATATATACACCACGGTTGTCTAGGCTACCACAGAGGAACCCAACCCGCAGGTTGATCTCTCCTACCGAGGCTACCACACAATAGGGATGCACTGGGCTCCAACAGACAAGCATCAACTAACATGCAGTCATCACAAAGTACTAACTGACCACAACAATAAGTATATCTAACAAGCATGGAAATCATAATATAATATGCTTCTATATACTATATTCTCCAGTTAGTCCCACTCACCAAATACCAGCAAACGAGAAGGTATTCAGCTATCTAATCACCGAACCTTCTCTTTCTCATTTTCTCCTGAGAAAAACATATACACAAGTTAGTTTCTGTTCGTTAACATCAAATAACACAATATATAAATTTTTGTATCAAAAACTGTCCGCTAAAAATTTTTGCTTAACACTTGTGCACTTTCAAAATTTACATCCAGAACATCAAAATACAAACGGGCAGTATAACGGCTAAAAATAAACACTTAGGTAAAATATTCTGCCCTGGACACTCAGTCGATCGACTGACTCTTACAGTCGGTCGACTGCCGACACAACCGGTCGACTGACCTTCCCAGTCGGTCGATTCATTTGGTATTACATCAATCGGCCGAAGGTAAATCTCATTCGGTCGGTTCACTCAACAGTCGGTCGGTTGTCTTCGTCAATCGGCCGGTTCAACCCTCAGTCGGTCGACTGTCGACCGACAGTCGGTCGGCTGTGTTCATCTTCACCAGAAACTGAACAAAGGCTACGGACTTCACGATGAAATCCTCAAATCTCGATCTAGAGCTCGTTTTAAACACCAAAATCCACCACAACTTGTTCACTACTTGTTATAGACTCAAAACCCACAACAATTTGACCATAACAACACTTAAATCACTTGTTTTGACACAAATTTACACTTTTATGAAAACTAACACAAAACCTTAACTTTCTCAAAGATTAGAGCATGGAAGCTTGTGATTCTTACCTTAAAAGAATCAGTGAATCACAAGGAACACAAAGATATGAACAATTTGAGCTCTAGATAAAGATTAAGGATTAGGGTTTGATTGTAGGTGGAAGGGAAGGTACGGTGTGTGTGTGAGATGGTTCTGGAAAAATGCAAGAGAGAGACAGCACTAGTCACTTAATTAGGTTTAATTCCCACACTGTGCGATACACGGGTATTTATCAGTTATCTGATATCTTTCGTACAACATTTGGCAACCCAAACGAAGTCCAAATTAAATAAACAAACCTGTTATGTGACCCTTGTCACAAACTGGTCCTAACCACATCATTATATAATAATAAATATTAAATAAAAATAAAAGCATATAGTAACGCAATACAAACTTAAGGGCAATCTAGTAATCTTACATCTAGGCCCGATTGAGGATGTTACAAATCTACCCCCTTAAGAAGATTCCGTCATCGGAATCTGGTCAAGGTCAAACAACTGGGGATAGCGCGCTCTCATTAACTCCTCAGTTTCCCACGTCAAGTTAGAACCTAAACTGTGTCGCCATTCCACTAACACCATAGGAATCTGTTTATTTCTTAGCTTTGTGACTTTCTTGTCCACTATTCTAACCGGCTCTTCTACTAACTTTTTAGTTAAATCAACTTTCAAATCCTTCAATGGAAGAATCTGACTTTCATCGTCTACTTTACACTTTCTTAAATAACAAACATTGAACGTGTTGTGTATTCCTGCTAACTCTGATGGAAGATCTAAAACAACAATCTGATCATTCAAAATTTCTTTGATCGGAAATGGCCCAATAAACCTCGGTGCTAGTTTACCACGTTTATCAAATCTGATCACCCCTTTCCAAGGCGAAACTTTCAGATAAACATGATCACCTACATTAAATGTCACCGGACGTCTGCGCGGATCAGCATACATCTTTTGTCTATCTCTAGCTGCTTTTAACTTTTCATGTTCAATTTCGACCTTTTCTGTGGTTATCTAAACAATTTCGGGACCTGCAAATTATTTCTCACCCACTTCTAACCAACACGTAGGAGTTCTACATTTTCGACCATACAACATTTCATACGATGGCATTCTGATACTCGAATGATATGAATTGTTGTAAGCAAACTCTATCAATGGAAGATGCGAATCCCAAGAACCACCATACTCTAAGACACATGCTCTCAACATGTCTTCTAACGTTTGAATCGTTCGTTCACTCTGACCATCTGTTTGTGGATGATATGCTGTACTTAAATTCACACGCGTACCCAGATTCTGTTGTAAACTGTTCCAGAAGTTCGATACAAACCTAGTATCTGTATCAGAAACTATTGACAACGGTATACCATGTCGACTAACTATCTCTTTCAAGTACAATTCTGCCAAATTACTTAACGAAGCTGTTTTACGAGTAGCTAAAAAGTGAGCACTCTTTGTTAAACGATCTACAATCACCCAGATCATGTCGTGTCCTTTCTGGGTTCGGGGTAACTTGGTTACAAAATCCATCGTTATATGATCCATTTCCACTGAGGAATTTCTAACTGTCGTAGAGATCCGTATGGTTTCTGATGTTCTGCTTTAACTTGCGCACAAATATGACATTTCTCATCGAAACCTGCAACATCTGTCTTCGTTGTTGGCCACCAATATAATGTTTTCAAGTCTCTATACATCTTAGTACTACCTGGATGCACTGTCAATCAAGATTTATGCGCTTCTGTAAGGATTAAATCCCTCAATTCTCCAAGCATAGGCACCCAAATTTGGTCTTTATAGGTCTTTAATCCTCTAGAATCGTTGCATAGGTTAAATTTTCTTTTGGTCATTTGCTCAGTCTTTAGATTTTCATCATTCAATTCTACTAGCTGAACTGTTTTCAATCGATCGATCAAGTCTAAAACTATCTCAATTCTCATAAATTTGACATTTTTGACTGTTTTCTTGCGACTCAGAGCATCTGTGACCACATTGGCTTTACCCGGATGGTACTTAATCTCACAATCATAGTATTTAATCAATTCTAAACATCGACGTTGACGCATATTTAATTCTTTATTGTTCTCTTATTCAAATCACGGTAATCTATACACATACGAAGCGA